>NC_090231.1:21629117-21971260 GCF_024489055.1 Chanodichthys erythropterus | reverse complement strand
GTCTGAATACTTTCCATACCCACTGTATCTATAATCACAGCCAGAAATAATAAAATATATTTTTTGGAGTTAACCAATAGGCAATTATTACAAAACCTGATAACAGTGAAATGTAAAGGTATGTTTGCACGACAACGGTGCACTAAAACCGAAGGGATTTATGTGTAAATGAACGTCCAAAATGCATACATTTTTCAGTTTTTAGTTAGAAACAGTGCCATGTAAACACACATGAAGAAGAAAACAGTAAAATTGTTAAAGGTGCAATATGTAAGAATTTTGCATTAAAATATCCAAAAACCACTAGGCCAGTGTTATATATTTTGTTCACTTGAGTACTTACAATATCCCAAATGTTTGCAACTATTTGTAAATCTTGAGAAAATTGTAATTTTAACCAAGGCTCCGGGACGGGTGAGGAGTCACCTGTCAATTGCGTCATACCCGTGTTAACCCTCGGTTTCCGGTTTTATTTTGTAGAAACCATGAAAACACCAAAGACGTTTTAATATATTACATGTTTTAATAGACAAGAGAACAACTGTTTTGATACATTTATAGACAGAAAATTAAGTATTGTTATACAGCTCAACACATTTAGTCTTATATTGTTTAAATCTAATTTTCTTTATTTTTTGCGAGTAGCATGCTTTACCATGCCTCAGAGAAAACACTATTTTGTAAAGTAGCTAACATAGGATAATCAGATGCAGCTTTATTTTTAGTAACAGTAATACAATATTTTCTTCATCATACAACATGTTTTAAAATTAATTGCATGCTATTTATCAACACAAGCCAGCCAGCATTTATTATGATATTCTAAAATCAATCTAGCACTTCTAGCACTAGTTTCTCACAGCAGCCACCGAACGAACACACAGAGTAACGTTATAAACAGAGCTGTCTTACCTCATATTCATGACCGGCAAAGCAGAAGCAGCGCTGACGACTGTGGCATAGTAAAATCTCCGCTGCTCGTGAGGCGTGTTGCGCAATCGCTCCAGCAGCCTCGTTCAGCTCCCACAACACTCAGTCCTGCTCTGCTTCATACTACTGTAGGGCTGAATGTACAATCTAGGTATTGCTTAAACATGCATTGAGGAGAATATGCTAATGTAGTTCTCCCCCTCTTGATCACCACCCATTTGACATATCTTTTGGTTTCCTGCCAGTTGGTTTTGGTGTTGGTATTCCACTCATGTATAACAATGCTTTGCTCAGGGTATAAGAAGGAAAGGTAACTGATGTTCTGGGAGGAAAGGCTTCAACCCTGCCACTCCCGCACACCGATGTAACCTCCTAATACAAGAAAGGCTTTTACAGGCTCTTCTGCACAGCAGTGCATTATTTGTTACAACTAGGTTTTCTATACAGTATGTTGTTCCATTCTACTGTCTGTATATTTAAACATGTAACTTAATAAATAACTTTGCCTGCTTTAAAGGTTTTGAGAATCTTTCCTTTTGTAACTGATAATGTTGAAAGCTAAATTGATTGTAACTTTCATTATCTAAACGTTCAAGTTAAATCCTATGTTTTCCTATCGGTTCTAAGGAAGACTTTTACCTTTAATGAATAAGAGGTAAAAAATAACAACAACTTTAATGGAGTCAGATTAATTATATTGGAGTCAGATAAATAACTGAATTATGCACGACATCCTTCAACTGCTTTTTGTTTCTGATTATTGGTTCAAAATAGCAGCGTAAGCTTCCAGCCTTAAGGCCTGTTCACACCGGTGTTAAGAAATATTCGGTGTCTGAGATTTTCGGTGACACTGGGCGGAGCTTACATGAACATTCACGAGTTTCCTGTTTTGAGTTTAAGCGCCACTGAAAATGAGTGCACGCTCTTCGGCTTACGTTAAAGGTAGCTAATTAGCATATTTTCAGCGTTAAACGAAGTCAAGCTTATATTCTAACTGTTACTGATGCACAAGATTTTATAAGCTATATTGTTTTATGTCGTGTCATGTGTCATGTGTTTGATATGAACACAGCCAATGATTCACGGGTGTCGTTAGGATTCGCTAAACGAGCCAGTAGCGTTTTAAGTAGCCTATTTTTGTTGAGTCTTTTAAGCATATAATTTTGAAAGTTTGCCAAAATGTATGGTAGCATAATAATATTAATTGTAAACTCCTGTGGTGAAGGCAGCAGTAAACTTTCCTAGTTTGCAGAAGCACTTCTAATCTGGGTAGACTTGAATTTCTATATGTAATGTTTCAAAAATAAATTGCACACATGCAAGAAAACATGTTAATGTACTTTAAATATAGTTTATTTATTATCCAAATAGGCCACGGTGAATTATGCATGTGATAACTAATATAATATCTATCCAATATTCTTTCATTCCCAAATATGACTTTTGCCAATAAATATCCCTGTACACCAGACAAAGCAGACACTTTTATTTTTCACTTTGTTTTGAACATGACAGTGTATTAAAATTTTAATAATGTTTGTTGTAATGTCATTTTATTATAAATTTCAGATTGTGTCAGTAGCAAAGGCTGGTATCACTGGAATCACAAGAGCAGACCAAACTTTCATTTGTCTGGGATTCCAAGACCCTGTGTAAAGTGTGTTTAAATACAAGTGTTTTTGCTAATTAAATATGTCATATGTCGTGACTTCTTCTCAGTTGTGAATAAAATTCCAACACAGAATCAGTTGCTTTTTTTTTTATTCAAAGTGAAACTACTCATTATTTACTTTCATCTTTGATATTACAGATATGCAAATTACTACATGGTCTATTATTTTAGCAGCTTATTTAACATAAATACAATTTTAATTGTTATGGAAAGCTTGTAGAATAGAACTAATACATTTCATTGTGAATATACTGCAGGTTTGATAATTTAGTTCCATATAGTTTCATATCACCACTGTGTTAAACTGAATCCTGAGTGCTTCATGTTTTTTCCACATTTTTTTTTTTTTTTTTTGTCAATGAAATGCATCATTTTGTGGGAAAAAAGATTGAGAATGTTTCCTAATAATATGAAAAAAAATAACTCTTAACTGTAGGATTTAATAAAGTCTCTTTAAAAATATTTACCAACTGAGCAAGCAATTAAGAAATGACAGAACAATCACAGTAGTATGTATATATGTCTGATTATCCACATAACAATAATATTCCTCATACTTTTGTCAATTGTCTTCTCCATATAGTGAACGTGCTGCAGGGAAGCAAATATCACTGTCTCATGTTTCTATTCATAGCAAGCAGATTAACACACTTTACACAGGGTCTTGGGATCCCAGACAAATGAAAGTTTGGTCTGAAAGTTTGGTCTCTTGTGATTCCAGTGATACCAGCCTTTGCTACTGACACATTCAATCTGAAATATATAATAAAATGACATACAACAAACATGTAGTATTACAATTTTTAATACACTGTCATGTTCAAAATAAAGTGAAAAATAAAAGTGTCTGCTTTATCTGGTGTACAAGGATATTTACTGGCAAAAGTCATATTTGGGAATGAAAGAATATTGGCTATAGATATTATATTAGTTATCGCATGCATAATTCACCATGGCCTATTTGGATAATAAATAAACTATATATAAAGTACATTAACATGTTTTCTTGCATGTGTGCAATTTTTGAAACATATTACATATAGAAATTCAAGTCTACCCAGATTAGAAGTGCTTCAAGTTCTGCAAACTAGGAAAGTTTACTGCTGTCTTCACCACAGGAGTTTACAATTAATATTATTATGCTACCATACATTTTGCAAACTTTCAAAACTACATGCTTAAAAGACTCAAGGTAATACAGAAACAACAAAAATAGGCTACTTAAAACGCTATTGGCTCGTTTAGCGAATCCTAACGACACCCGTGAATCATTGGCTGTGTTCATATCAAACAGCTAACCAGCAGCTAACACATGACACGACATAAAACAATATAGCTTATATAAAATCTTGTGCATCAATAACAGTTAGAATACAAGCTTGACATCGTTTAACGCTGAAACATATGCTAATTACGTTTAATGTAAGCCGAAGAGCGTGCACTAACATTTTCAGTGGCGCTTTAACTCAAAACAGGAAACTCGTGAATATTCATGTAAGCTCCGCCCAGTGTCACCGAAAATCTCAGACACCGAATATTTCATAACACTGGGACGAATATCGCGCGCGATTTTCGCCGACGTTTAACGCCTCGTGACTAAACAACTGGCGCCAATGTGAGTGTGCACACCGTAATTAGTGTAATTTAACACACGTAATTTAAAAAAAAAACGCCTCGGGTTCGTTTTTTTGGTTTGACGCGCCGCGTAAAAAACTGGCCGACCAATGAGATTAGCGCTTTTGTTCACGTGCCTGGAGCTGCTGAAGTTACAGTAAAACACGACTTGGTGGCGTTCAAGCACAAAACGGTCTTACCGAGCACACAAGACGACGAAGAGAACGTAAGGAGACCCCTACAAACTATCCCTGCATCTCAAACAGCTCCCTAGCTTCCTAGGTCGTGTATACCATGTAAATGAATGTGGCCGACTCTCTGATCAGTGCCCTGACTAGTGAAGTATAGAGCTGATTGAGACGCACACTATGGGTGCTCTGCCAAAGATGTGTATTATTTTTGTATTTTTACTTTTTTTTTCTTTTACATTCAAGAAAAATAGTTGAGAATGTCTGTTTCATAAATATGTTCACTACCGTTCACTTGCACTACTGTCATTGTGACTTATTTGCACTACCGTTTCTGACTCATATATATATATAATATATATATATATATAATGTAGGCCTATGCCATTTTATCTATATGCATTTTTTATCTTCTTTAACTTTATTAATATCATATGTTTATTTGCACTACCGTTAAGCACAAGCGCCACATACTGTCAGGGAGTGAATTTGCGCATCGCCGATGAAAATCGCTTGGGTGTGAACACAAAAAAACGTCTCGAAAAACGCTGACGATAAACGCGTGCGATATTCGTCCCGGTGTGTACGGGCCTTTACACTACAATAACGTTAATTTGCATCCATGAACATGATTTCTTCCCGAGTCCTATCCCTATTCTTTTGCACCATCCATTTGTTTTGAATAGGCCACTAGCGACCTCTAGCGGACAGAATTCTTACATACTGCACCTTTAAATATTTCATATATATATATATATATATATATTTCATTAAGTTCAAAAGAACAGCATTTCTTTAAAATAGAAATCTTTTGGAACATTATAAATGTCTTGTAAGTGTTGATCAACTGAATGCATCCTTGCTGGATAAAAGTTTTTTTTTTTGTCTTACTGATCCCAAATGTTTGGACAGTAGCAAACATCCGCATGGTAATTAATCTACACAGAACGTAACATCAAACCCCAAAGTAAATGGCTTGAATAGAAAGTGTTTCCATGCCTGTGAGCATGTTGAATTTGCATCAAGCTGCTGTCCTCTTTAAAAAAGGGATAAGTAATTCACTCTAGTATTTTCTGTTACTTCATAATAATAAGCCTAATTTGCAAAAGAGTAGGTTGATGAATAGATTTATAGTGCTTTTTTCACCATATTTTCTGCTGTGTTCAGTGCTGAAACTCGGACCTGCTGTGCAGCACCACTCTGCTTTTAATATGTGAACCAAAATAAATATCCTCTGCTTTAACAGATATGCTCTGTGTGCCTTACTTTTAAGTAGCACAAAATGTGTCAGAATGGAGCAAAAGGTTGAGCTCACAAGTTATACTCATGTTGGTAGCATTTTTTAATTTCTCTAAAAGGAACACTACACTTTTTTTGAAAATAGGCTCATTTTCCAACTCCCCTAGAGTTAAACAGCTGAGTTTTACCGTTTTTTGGAATCCATTCAGCCGATCTCCGGGTCTGTCTGTACCACTTTTAGCATAGTTTAACATAGTTCATTGAATCAATAGCATCTTTCTCAAAAAAATGACCAAAGAGTTTTGATATTTTTCCTATTTAAAACTTGACTCTTCTGTAGTTACATCGAGTACTAAGACCGACGGAAAATGTGTAATATCATTGTGCTTGCTGTACCCATGGTACGGCAGCAAAGTTCCTTGATTATTACGCCAGAAAGAGAGTATAGTTCCTAGCCATATCGGCCTAGAAAATCGCAACTTTTAAGTTTCCGTCTGTCTTAGTACTCGATGTAACTACAGAAGAGTCAAGTTTTAAATAGGAAAAATATCAAAACTCTTTGGTCATTTTTTTGAGCGAGATGCTATTGGTCTCATCAGATTCAATGAACTATGCTAAGCTATGCTAAAAGTAGTAGGCTACCGCCAGACCCGGAGATCAGATGAATGGATTCAAAAATGGTAAAACTCAACTGTTTAACTCTAGGGGAGTTGGAAAATGAGCCTATTTTCAAAAAAAGTGGAGTGTTCCTTTAAGGCTCACATTTCACTGTTGTGTCTGAGAGCACATCCAAACAGAAGGTGATGTTTTTTCTGACCTCAGAAAGGGACTGTGGCTGTCGTCCACCTCAGGCCTTTGAGTCTAGATCCAGCATATGGTGAAGGACTCGGTGTGTTGACACCTTAATGAGGGCAAATGGAGGAAAATATCAGTGGGATCAGAAAACCCTGCCAGGAGATAATCTGCTACAATCAGAAACAAAAAAGCCTGGAATAAAGTGTTTGTGCCACAATGGTCCTTGCTTGAGGGCAATTTGTATAAAAAAAAAAAAAAAAAAACATTAGCTAGAGGGTTTAAAAGAATAGCGCATTGTTTAGTCAAGAAATAGAAACTAAGAAACTTTACCATTAAAGAGTTTTAAGAGTTTATCTGTTTACATGTTGTTTTAGATTGATTAGAGAAGAATAAATAACAGTAAGCTAATGCAATAACACTGTGAAAAAGGAATACAGCCCTGAGGTTATTGTATAATATTACTGAATACCACCTGCAATAAAAGAGGCCTGCAATAAGTTGCACATAATAAGAGTCCCATGGCTTACAGCTTCCCCGCACAGCATGAGTTGTGGACAAAGTCCAAACACACAAACACCAACCCAGCAAACTTGGATTTTTATCAGCAGCTCTGCAGGCCTAGAGATATTCAATGTCCTTTTTGGTGGTAAAGCAAATGTTTTACTATAATTGCCACCAAGGCTGGTCCAGGTGTATGTGGGACCCTAAGTGAGATCATGAAAATGGGTCCCACTGGTAGATAACTCTACATAACTGTGCATAAAAGTTTATTCAGCGTAACACATTCATTGTAAACAATAATTGAGGAAAATGCAGAAAAAGAGAATAAAGGCTATAATGAAACCAATTTTGTCCAAGTAAACAAAATACACAGTTAAATCTAAAATGACAAAATGAGTCTATATAAAAAAAACTCTTAAAGAGCTGGGGCCTCATTTATAAAATTTTGCGTACGCACTTTCAGGGCCTGTTTTGTGCGTAAGCAAAATTTTATAAATGAGGCCCCAGCTCTTTAAGAGTTTTTTTATATAGTTCCTACGCATAAGTTGTGATTTATAAAAACAAACTTGACGGGAAAATTTGCGCACCTTCACGCAAACTCTGACCCATGCACTGTTAACGATTTTCTTGTATTTTTACAGTACAGTACTGGCAGCAGGGTTGCCAGCAAGTTACTGTATAGTGATTTACAGTAATTGTACTGTAATTCAATTTACAGTACAAAAGAACAGTACTGTAATTCTACAAAACAGTACTGTACTGTATTTTTACTGCATTTTATACTTTTAGTTTGCTTCTGCTGTAATTAATAATACAGTATTGTACTGTAATATCAATATTGATATATCACTGCTAAATATTACTGCAATTTTCAAAATAACTAATAATATTAATATTATAATTACATAATATGTAGTTATTACGGTATATAAACTTATAGGAAGTAATATGAATGATGACAGAATACCTGCAAATCAAAAGACAATCCAAACAATGTTCTTGTCAAAAATATGTTTTATTCAATCAAACCATAAAAACCATTGCATGTTCAGTGAATCAGCAAATAACAGGTATTAACGGCTGTTAAAGGGACAGTTTACCGAAAATTTTTTGTCATAATTTACTCTCGCTTAAGTTGTTCCAAACCTATATGAAGTTCTTCCTTCTGCTAAACACAAAAGAAGATATTTTAAAGAATGTTGGTAACCAGACAGTTGATAGAAACCATTGACTTCCATAGTGGGGGGAAAAAAATACTATGGGAGTCAATGGGTGTGGTCAATTGTCTGGTTACCAACATTCTTTAAAATATCTTCTTTTGTGTTTAGCAGAATAAAGAAACCTATACAGGTTTGGAATAACTTGAAGGTGAGTAAATTATGACATAATTTTCATTTTTGGGTAAACTGTCCCCTTAAAGGGTTGGTTCACCCAAAAATGAAAATTCTGTCATTTATTACTCACCCTCATGCAGTTCCACACCCGTAAGTCTATCATTAATCTTCAGAACACAAATTTAGATATTTTAGTTGAAATCCGATGGCTCAGTGAGGCCTCCATAGGGAGCAATGACATTTCTTCTCTCAAGATCCATAAAGGTATTAAAAACATATTTAATTCAGTTCATGTGAGTATACAGTGGTTCAATATTAATAATATAAAGCGACAAGAATATTTTCGGTGTGCCAAAAAAACAAAATAATGACTTATATAGTGATGGCCGATTTCAAAACAGTGCTTCAGAAAGCTTCGGAGCTTTATGAATCTTTTGTGTCGAATTATGATTCGGATCACGTGTCAAACCACCAAACTGCTGAAATCACGTGACTTTGGCTCTCTGAACCGCTGATTCAATACACTCCGAATCTACCTGAAGCAGTGTTTTGAAATCGGCCATCACTACATAAGTCGTTATTTTGTTTTTTTGGCACACCGAAAATATTCTTGTGGCTTTATAATATTAATATTGAACCATTGTACTCACATGAACTGATTTAAATATGTTTTTAGTACATTAATGGATCTTGAGAGAGGATATGTCATTGCTGGCTATGCAGGCCTCACTGAGCCATCAGATTTCATCAAAAAATATCTTAATTTGTGTTCTGAAGATGAACGAAGGTCTTACGGGGCTGGAACGAAATGAGGGTAAGTAATAAATTACATTATTTCATTTTTGGATGAACTAACCTTTTAAGTGTGCACAAATGTAAAAAACAAAAACATACAAGAAAAGAGAACTTGAGGATTGGGTTGGGTAAAAGAATGACAAGTGAGCGAAAAAACAAACAAAAAAAACCCAAAAAAAACAAGTGTGTGTGTGTGGGTGCAGGCATCATTTTGAAGTTTTGTGGGTTGATGGCCGTCACCTTCCTCTGCACCACCCTTTGGGTCCCCTTGCTGACTCCCTGTCTGGCACTTTGTCTGTCTTGCATTTCCATCTTCAGGGTTGATTCTGACCAGGAACCTGTTAGCAATATCATACCAGTTAATAAATATGCTTTTCATTTTTGGATGAACTAACCCGTCTAAAACATTGTATTAAAATGGCTAATACTTACAGAAAACTTATTCCCAGGCTGCAAAGACACACCGTAGAGCTGTAAGAAATCAAAATACATTTTATTCAGTTATGCGTTACTTGTTGAGGACGTATAAGCTAACACATCACTGTATTTCATACACTCCAACAATACATCTTTAGTAATAATAAAAAAAGCTTCTGCTTCTAAAAATTCTAAGTTGCTTTTTTTGGCATACATGGCATGTTGACTAATATATCAACTCTGATTATATATTTTATATATATATATATATATATATATATATATATATATATATATATATATATATTTTTTTTTTTACCTTTATTCATACATAATTTAATTTAGGTGGAAGACTCAGTTGTATAGCGTTGTGATTGTAATGACAAATAATGATTAAGTAAAATGCTAAACTGGTACCAACAGTCAATCTCTCTAAGCCCAAATCACCTATTTACATTGCAAAGGAAAGTTAAGTATTTTGAGTCTCTTTCACACTGATAAGAAAAAAACTACGGTGGTATCGCCGGCGATACCGTCAGACCTCAGAGTGTTAAGCCTTGTTTTCACGTGTTTTCCTGTCTAAACGACTTATTCAAATAGGTCCAGTGTTGACCGCGACAGGCACAGCCGTCATCCGGGAAATAGACTGCAAATCCTAGCAGTTTAAGCCCTGTCAATGTACAAAACTAAAAGTTTTTGCTGACAGGGTCAGATCGGACATTATAAAAACGATCCCTAACGTTACAGAGATAACGTTAGACATTTTTGTTATCATATGATCATTCAAACTTAGACTCCATTAGCAAATGCAGTAAATTTACCTCACAGACCATTGTAAAACACAGTAACGTTACATTCAAATTCGACAGAAACAAAATAAAACTCACGAAAATCATCTTGATTTGTCTTTTCAGCGTTTCAACAATCACAAGGTCTGGTTTGGTCGAAATAAACCAGATGTAACGTAATTCACCGAGTTAGAATTTAAAATGTCGGGACAAGCGTGAAACAGACACCTAAGTTAACTCTATAACGGTGTTTTTGCAACGTTCGCTGGCTGAACTTTCACTGTCATTTCACAAGTTACGTACACTATAGCGTAAAATCCTAAAACCTAATTATAAGATGTAAAATTAACTTACCAAACTTCCAGATATCGACCGAGTGAAGCATCCAGATATCCATCGAGTGAGTGAGCTACCGTTGTGTTCTGACGTCAGTCGAGGGGCGCTGTTTACAGCAATCCTGTATTTTTGCCTGGCATATTACAGCCAAGTTACAGCTAGGTTACAGCAACACTAAAATATACTGTAAAATGTTCCCGCTCAAACAAAATTACCCAGAATGCAATACAAAATACAGTATTGTACTGTAATATAAAAAGGCAGTATTGTACTGTAGGTTTTTACAGTAATGTGCTGCTAAATCTACAGTGACATTTAACAGTGTGCGTACAAACATTTTGGAGACAGAGTAGTTTGGCGACACCGATGGTGAGCTAAGGGACTGGCGGCAGATGAAGGAAAACGTACTCGGTTACTAACGTAACCTCGGTTCCCTGAGATACGGAACGAGTACTGCGTATGGGGAAAGGTCTCCCTTTTTCCCCGCTGCTGAAGCCTTTTTCAATAACGCAGTGTAACTGCACCGTCATTGGTTCACTCATAGACAAGTTGTTGAACCAATGGCGGCGCGGCATAGCTGCGCGGCCTATGGCGACAAAGCGCGCGAATATTCCCGCCGAAATGGGCGGGGTATAGGGCTATATAAGCAGGCGTTTCGCCATAGGATTTCAGTGTCAATCGACTGAAGCGACGACCCTGAGCCGCAGCCTCGTGGCACGGCAAGTGACGCAGTACTCGTTCCGTATCTCAGGGAACCGAGGTTACGTTAGTAACCGAGTACGTTCCCTTTCGATACTTCACTCGTACTGCGTATGGGGAACGAATTCAACCACGCCGTGCCACGGCTGGGAACGATATAGCTTGCATTTGGCCACCCAGAGGGGGGCAAAAAGGACAAGCGGAGGCAAAGCCTAACCGAACCCATGGTTACACTGAAGGAAGATACTTCCTATGGTGGCGTGAAGCGGGACCTGTTGGAAGCCGCTAATCACACCGACAGGACCCGAGCTTGTAAGGTCGGGACATCGAGGTGATAGAACCTGACAAAGGTGGACGGCGAAGACCAGCCGGCCGCCTCACAGATGTCTTGGATGGAAACTCCGTTGGACCAAGCCCACGAGGAAGCCATTCCTCTAGTGGAGTGGGCCCTGACTCCTATGGGGCAATTAGTGCCCAGTGAGGAGTAGCACAGGTTAATAGCATCCACTATCCAACGGGAAATGCGTTGTTTCGAGACCGGAGACCCTTTGGTGCGGCCGCCAAAACAAACAAAGAGCTGATCCGACAGTCTGAAAGACTGTGATCGGTCTATGTAGGTCCTCAATGCCCTGACTGGGCAGAGTAGCTGCAGCTCTGGTTCGTCCGCCGAGGGAGGAAGAGCAGAGAGCGAGATGACCTGAGCTCTAAACGGAGTTGAGAGCACTTTAGGGACGTAGCCATGCCTAGGTTTCAGAACGACCTTAGAGTCACCAGGCCCGAATTCGAGGCATGCAGGGTTCACAGAGAGGGCCTGCAAATCGCCAACACGCTTTACCGATGCTAGTGCTAGTAGCAGAGCGGTTTTTAGTGTTAGGGGCCTGAGGTCGGCTGAACCCATTGGTTCAAATGGGGCTCCTTTCAAGGCCCTGAGGACCAACGAGAGGTCCCAGGAGGGAATAGTGAGAGGGCGAGGAGGATTCAAACGCCTAGCACCTCTCAAAAAACGGATCACGAGCCCGTTTCGTCCCACCGATTGGCCAGCAATAGGAGCGTGGAACGCTGCAATGGCTGCTACGTAAACCTTAAGCGTGGAAGGGGAGCGCCCCATTTCCAAGCGTTCTTGGAGGAAAGACAGTATGGAAGATACGTCACTCTCCACAGGGTCTATGTTGCGTGTTGAACACCAATCAACAAAGACTGACCACTTCTGGTCGTAGAGGCGCCTCGTAGATGGGGCTCTAGCCTGAGAAATGGTATTTAGGACGTCCTCGGGGAGGCTAGTCGGCTCCCATCGAGGGACCAGAGGTGCAGAGCCCAGAGCTGCGGCTGTGGGTGCCAGATTGTTCTGTTTGCCTGAGAGAGGAGGTCCCGTCTCAGGGGAATCGGCCACGGGGCTCTTAGAGAGAGCCTGAATAGCTCTGAGGACCAAACCTGGTTCCTCCAGAGCGGGGCCACCAGAAGGACTCTGTGCTGGTCTTCTCTGATACGCCTGATGACCTGGGGGATCAGTGCGATCGGAGGGAAAGCATAAAGGAGCGTGCTGGGCCATGTGTGGGCCAGAGCATCTACTTCCTTCGAGAAAAATGTTGGGCAATGAGAGTTGTCTTCTGAGGCGAAGAGGTCTACCTCTGCCTTCCCGAAGAACTCCCAGATCGTGAGGACCACTTGGGGGTGGAGCATCCACTCGGCGGAGGGGGATGTTGCTCCGTGACAACATGTCCGCACCCAGATTGTTCCTGCCAGGAACATGAGTCGCTCTGAGCGACTGAAGCCTCGGAAGAGCCCATTCCAGCAGTCGTTTCGCCAGAGCGCATAAGCGGCTGGACGAAAGACCGCCTTGGTGGTTCAGGTATGACACCACCGTCATACTGTCTGACCGAACTAGAACATGACGTCCCGTCAAGTAAGCCTGAAAGAACTGAAGGGCTTTCATCACTGCTAGCATCTCTAGACAGTTGATGTGTAGATGGCTTTCCTCGTGGCTCCACGAGCCGAAGGCCGGTCTGCCCTCGCACACAGCGCCCCAGCCCAAGTTGGAGGCGTCTGTTGAGAGCACCGTCCTCCGTGAGACCGCCTGTAAGGGGACTCCGCGTTGGAACCATACTGGATCCATCCAAGGTTTCAGGGCTAGAAGACAGGCCCGATTGACCTTGAGACATAGGCGGCCGTGCCGCCATGCGCTGGGAGGAACCCGGAACTTCAACCAGTACTGAAGAGGCCGCATCCGAAGAAGGCCTAGCTGCAGCACCGGGGAGGCGGAAGCCATCAGCCCTAGCAGCCTCTGGAAAAACTTCAGAGGGAGATAGGCTTTGTTCGTGACAGATGCCGTGAGCTGCTGAATTGCCAGGGCGCGCTCTGGCGAGACTACTGCCGTCATACGGACCGAGTCGAAAACTGCTCCCAGAAACGAAATTCGTTGAGTGGGGCATAGCGAGCTCTTGGCTAAGTTGACCCTGAGACCCAGGCATTGTAGATGGCTGAGGAGCACGGATCTGTGGCGTTCCAGCTCGTCTCGCGAACGGGCTAAGATGAGCCAGTCGTCGAGGTAATTCAGAACCCGGATTCCCATCTGTCTCAGAGGGGAAAGCGCCGCGTCCATGCACTTGGTGAAAGTGCGGGGAGCCAGAGACAGCCCGAAGGGCAGGACCGTATATTGGTATGCCACCCCTTCGTATGCGAATCTCAAGAATCGTCTGTGACGGGGGCTATCTGGATGTGAAAATACGCATCCTTCAGGTCCAGCGAGCAGAACCAGTCCTCGGGGCAAATGTGCGCGAGGATCTGCTTCAGCGTCAGCATTTTGAACTTCCGTCTCATGAGGGAGTGATTCAAAAGCCTGAGGTCTAGGATGGGTCTGAGACCGCCATCCTTTTTGGGGACCAGAAAGTAGCGGCTGTAAAAGCCTGTCTCGCTCTCTGACGGAGGAACCATTTCCACAGCTCCTTTTTCCAGCAACGACATGACTTCGGCCCGGAGGACATGAGAGCGTCGTCCGGATTGACCGATGTTTGAAGCACCCCGGCGAAGCGGGGGGGCCGTCGTGCAAACTGGAGCGAGTAGCCCTGGTTTACGATCCCCATGACCCATTCTGACACATCGGGGATGGCCTGCCAGGCCTCGGCCCGAGTGGCTAGGGGTTGAATAATGTTGGGTGACAGACCGCCGTTGAGAGGGTCGTACACCGCGAGGGGTGGAAGAGGAAATTTGCTCTTTTTGTGATGAGGTAAAAATTTGTCCGCCGTGAAAACGGCGTTTGGGAGTGGGCGCAACAGGTGTGGGCCCAGCTGTCACTTGGAGTATGTTTCCCACGCCCGGAAATAAACGAGGCGGAGGGGAAATTACCCGTGGGAGCTTTTGGGGTGGTCCGGTCGTAACGGGACGGTCCCCCATCCTCTTCCTGTCCGACGAATCAGGACGACTTCGGAGGCACCGGGTCCAGCACAATCCTGGGCCGGGGTCCCTGGCGCCTCGGGAAGGGAGGGCGCTTCGCAGGGCGCGAGCGCTGGCGATGCTCCTGGGGCGGCGCTGCCTGTGTTGCAGGTGGGGCTGGTTTGTTCTGCTGAGCCGGCGCAGTCCTGGGGCGGCTAGACGCAGAAGCGGAGCTGGAGCGCTTAGGCAAGAAATGCCTCATAGCCTGAGACGATTTCTGCGCGGCAGTAAAGCGCTCAGTGAAGCCATCCACTGCAGGCCCGAAGAGACCAGAAGGCGAGACCGGGGCGTCTAAGAAGGCCGTCTTGTCTAGGTCTTTGATCTCCGTTAGGTTGAGCCACAGGTGGCGCTCCAACACGACCAGGCTGGCCATGGAACGACCGATGGCCTGGGCCGTAGCCTTCGTAGCTCGCAGGGCAAGATCCGTGGCGCTGCGGAGATCTTTGAAGGCTGGCGCGTCGATTCCAGACTCATCCAGAGAGCGGAGGAGTTTGGCCTGGAATGCTTGAAATATGGCCATGGTGTGGAGCGCAGAGGCAGCTTGGCCCGCCGAGTGTAAGCCCGTCCAGCCAGAGTAGAGGTGGTCCGACAGGGCTTGGAAGGAAGGGCCCTCTTCGTCTTCCAACCCACAGCCGCGGGAGGACAGAGGTGAGCAGCCACCGCTTCATCTAGGGGTGGCAAGCGCTCGTATCCCTTCTCCTCGGCGCCGTCGACGGCGGTGAGGGCGGAGCGGTGCGTAGTGTGGAGGCGGGCAGAGTAAGGAGCGCGCCACGACTTCGTCAGCTCTTCGTGGACCTCAGGAAAGAAGGGCGCTGAACGCTGGCGAGGTGCTTGGCGGCGGCCTGGCAGAAACCATTCGTCCAGGCGGCTGCGAGACGGCTCCTCTGGAGGGGCCCACTCGAGGTCCAGCTCTTCAACGGCTCTAGACAGGATGCGGAAGAGCTCGGCATCCATGCCCTGGCCATGCTCGATGGGTTCCAAGGGAGGCGGTGGAGCGGGGTCTTCCGGCTCGCCAGCCCATCCTTCCGCTTCGGAAGCCGCAAGAGACATGGAGTCGTCTTGTTCGTCGTCTGTTCCCCCGAATGAGACGAGGTCACTCGCTTCTGCGGAGGGACGCTGCTCAGGGCGAGAGAACAGAACTGGAGAGAGTTCCCTGGGAGGAGAGGGCGAGGCACGCGGGGGCTGGGCCGGCGTGAGCTCGCTCAACTCCTGGCGCTGAGTCGCTCTACCCCGCTGTCTTTCCTCGCCGGACCGCGGGAGGAAGGAGACGGGGAGGGCGCGAGCGGCGAGATCGCCCTCAGTGAAGAAGGCGACCCGCGAGCGCAGGGAAGCGAGACTCATACACTCGCAGTGCGGGCATGAGTCTCCAGCGAGCGCGCCGTCTGCGTGGGGCTTGCCCAGGCAAGCGACACACTCGCTGTGTCCATCGTCGTCGTGCAGGGGGGCCCTGCAAGTACCACATGAGTGGCGGGGCATCGTGAGACGCCGCTGCCGTGAAAACGGCAATTGGGTGGCTCTTTAGAGCGGCGAGGGCCGCGGAAGCTCTTAAAGCGGTGAAAACCGCTGGAAATCGCTCTTTAGAGCGGCGTTTAAGCCGCGGATGAAGCTCTCAGGCGGCGCGCCGGATGGCGGCAGGGGACGCACAGGAAGCGGCCGGAAGCGGGAAGCGGGAGGCGGCGGCTCGGCGACGGCGCTAGAAGCTGCAGTCCGCGAGGGCGCCGGCGCTTTCTTCCACCGGCGAGTCCAGGCGAGTCCGCTGCGGGAGCCTCTTCAGACGGCGGCGAGAGCAGAAGGCGGCGAGCTTCTTCGGCTTCAGGCGGAGATCAGCGAAGAGAAGTAGATGTCGTCGCTGAAGGAGAAAACACTGAAATCCTATGGCGAAACGCCTGCTTATATAGCCCTATACCCCGCCCATTTCGGCGGGAATATTCGCGCGCTTTGTCGCCATAGGCCGCGCAGCTATGCCGCGCCGCCATTGGTTCAACAACTTGTCTATGAGTGAACCAATGACGGTGCAGTTACACTGCGTTATTGAAAAAGGCTTCAGCAGCGGGGAAAAAGGGAGACCTTTCCCCATACGCAGTACGAGTGAAGTATCGAAAGGGAACCATGATTTTTATCAGTGTAGTCGTGTATTGCACAAATTTGCATTTATAGTCCATAATATAATATTTTAATTTGACCTTTGACGGTGTTAACCATGGTGTCACGTGGATGGGAATATGCATGGAAATGATATGCAGATGAGGTTATGCATAGTAAAACTAGGCGTTGTAAACTCCATATATGCTGATTTCAGGGAGGAGACAGGGTGGAGATGTACGTACGCACAATCTTCCGCTGACTGGGATTTATAAAAGGATTTGTGCGCAGGTTCTGGCGTACACATGGTTTTCTAAATCTGAAAAAAAAAAAATTGTGCCTACGCAGAATTTAGTTTTTGCTTGTACGTACACTTTTAGGATGAAATCTATGCAAAGTTTTATAAATGAGGCCCCAGGTCTTTGCAGAAAGGTTAATTGCTCATATTTTACACACTGTGGGACCTCTTAACATCTCTACATTGAAAGCTTTATTTTCCCCCTGTATTATTCTTGAGAAAGGTTTTGACAAGTTGCTTTTCTTCCATGCAAATGTTCCATTAAAGTACCATTACAAATAATACAAATAACAGCAAAGACTAAAATAACCAAAAAGTAAGTGTTTTGAACACTGAGCATTTTTGAGCAGATTGCTGTGTTACTATAGTTGTTTGCTTCTTTCATTTATGCTTATTTCATATTATGCTTATTCATTCATTTATTATATTTGCTGTCACTACATATTCAACTAATGTGTTCACTGGTTGTCACTAATATTGTGGGTTATGTGTGAAATGTGTCTAAGCCATTCAGTTGAATTTAATATCACCTCTAAAGAAAACACACAGCATGCAGAACAAACAAGTTAAGCAAAATATATTTTTAAATTATTGTAAACCCAAAAGAAGGTCACATCATACACACTTTAATATCAGCTACAGCAAATGTATTTTGATTACCTTCCTAATAATATTAAGCATAATTAATACAGGTTCTCCACCTCCTACTCTTAACAGCTTCCAGACTCACCTATGTACAAAAACCGATTGTGGAATAAATATACTATATATGTAAATGTCCATGTGGCAAGCAAGGCGAGGCCGAGAGCCGCGGGAACGGAGCGAGGCCGGTGGCACGAGAGCTAATGAGCGTCACCTGCGTGCCACACTGATATCATGGAGGAGCTCCAGAATGATAAAAGGAGTGTCGACAGTGCAAGACGAGAGAGTACCAGGCCTGGACTTTATGTTTTTATTATGTTTATATGTGAGGGGCTGCCGCTTTACCTTCATTTTTTTTTTTTTTTTGGATTAAAGTTTACATTGTACGTTTGCCGGTTCCGCCTTTTCTTCCCTGAACTTTAAACCTTGCTACAGTCCATAAATGTCTTTTTTCTTGATTTCGTTTCTTGGTATAAAAACTATACCAATTTTTTTGTGTGCTTGTGCACATTTGGTGAATAAAGTGCATTCTGATTCTGATGTTGAATCGTCTGCCATTGCTTCCTTTCACTGATAGTCATTGATATAGCTGTGAGGAAAAGGTCAAGAGGCTGAATAAAAATAAATAGACCAGGTCCCCTGAATGTTGGGAGCCCTGGGTGATAACCAATAAAATGGGCCGGTCCTGATTGCCACAAATAATACTACATGGAATACTAATACCTTTCAGTACTCATGTCTATGGCATTTAGGTCTGTGCTGACCTTTTTCTTTGCAGGCAAACATTTAGGAAAAGAGGAATCATTACTTCTCATATACACATCTCAGGCAAAGGCTGCTAATTATTAAAAAGCTTAAATTCTGCAATCATGAAAGAATATGAATTAATCTTGGTATAGCATCTCGTAAGACCAAGCAATCTTGGTCTTACACACTGCCATATATCTTGGACAGTTTGACAAAATGTATCTTCTTGTACTAGTCAACGTCCTAGATGTGTTAAAGGCACCAAATTAGTTTTGTAGCACCATTACATAAAAAGAAGCTAGACAAAAACTAAGACTATTATTACATGAAATGAATCTGCACAGTGTGTTTTAACTCCATAATTCTTGCAAAACAAACAGGGGCTACAGAATAAAGCTGGTAAAAATGGTGCAACAGTGAAGCCAGATCTTCAAAGAGCATGAGACATAACATTGATTTCTGCTATTTGATATGTATCAAAAATCATATTTAGGTTTTTCAGACAGACGACTAGGCAGAGATGAGAATGAAAGAAATTAAATTTCTTAAAGCTATGAGATGAATGAAGATAAAGGACAAGTGATTTGGTTTGGTTAGGTCTACAACATCCAAAATACAATAAAAAGATCCTCACCTGTTACGCAAGATTCTTCTTGTATTCCTAATATGCAGAATTGATTTATTATTTGACCTTTAAGTCAAACATCTTTTTGAAACACTAAACAATGTGAGTGCAACATTGGTTAGCAAGTAAAAAAAATGCCTGGATACAGAGATCTGTGGATCTTTGTATGCAGTCATGTTTTTACTTGTTAAATCACAACTTTTGGGGGATCTTTAACCAGGCCTCCTAACTCACATTTTTTTCAAACATTATTGTTATTAGATCACATTTGCAGCACCTCTCACAAAAATCACAGCTTCAATTACAAATGTGTGAGCACAGACATCGGATCTCTCAGGAGCCCTTCAATATTCTTGTCAAATTTTCACCTGACACTGAATTGACAGAAAATCTGTAAAAGATATGTTATAAAAGTCTTCATTACCAAATATTAGGACCCAGAATTTGACAGACAGACAAAGTTTTTTCAAAAAAGAAAAAAGAAACTGAGAACTTTATAGCACTCAAGACAGCCTTTGAAGGGGGGAAAAAAAATAGTAATTTGTGGCAGGATGGGTACTGTAGATTCGAGAGCCAAACTCATTGAACTCACAGCGTGAGCAGTAATGGAAGTATACACATTTTTCTGCAATCCCCGGCTGCTGTCCCTCCATGAAGATGATGAAGAAAGGGCTGGTGGAGAGAATGGTCAGGGAGGTGGTGTTGAGGGGGTGTGCATGTCGATTGCATCCAAAACACACTGGCACGAAACACAGAATATGAGCTGACAATTACAGCCTTTAATCCTGAACAACAGAATAGGACCTCCTGCCTCGTCCCGCCCAGAGTGACAGATGGTGTGAGATATTGCAGTCATTAAAGCTCTGAAACTCTGGCAAAGTGATCCTCCAAGTGTGCGCAGACTTCATTGATCTGAACACGTGCAACAAGCTCAGCATCGACACCTTACACCTTACCCCCGTGATCTAATAATAGAGAGCGAGCGGTGATGGAGGGCATGCGAAGAGCAGCTTGAGCTTCTCATGAAGCCATCAGTTTGGTATTCTTTCTGTTCACATATCTCTAGCTGGAAATGTATTATATTCAGATTTGTACCGTTGATGTCTGGCAGATTATGGTGGCGGACAAAGGTTTTCTTCTTTAAGACCTTCAATGGTGTTTTTGCTTTGTCTTGTACTCGGACTCATAATGGAGTGAAGTCACTCATCTTGAGTGGCTCCTTTACAGATTTGGCAATAAGAGTCTGCTGACTGGACGCTTGAGCCAATATGAAGATTTAAATGAAGGAGTCCATAGAGGACTCAAACCACTCATCCACTTTGGCCTTGAGATAATGGGCCACCATCTGTGAGGTTTTCTCAGAGCTCAAAGCTGATCGCACCACACGTTTCATGAGAACTGGTGCCCCATTTTATTTCAGGCATATTAAACATGCTTGTGCTACTTCCAACAACAGGACAAATGGATTTGGAACTTTTGCTATGACCAGTGTAAACAGCCTTAATCTGTTGCTTGCAGTGGCCACACACCCTGGCTGCATCTGAAAGCTGAAAAATGCTGCCCTTGCAGGCAGCATACAGAGGTAGAACGGCAACAAGGCATGTCCAAATCCAATGATCATGTCACATCCTCTCTACTGAGATATCTTAATCTGATGAATTTTTGAAGGCAGCATAGTTGTATCCTTTGCTGTGTTTGATATACCACAATCATGTTCCATTCTCTGACAGTTCAGCTAAAAAATAAATATGGCATCTGAAAACTGCGGTTGGTGGTCAGTTTGTGTGTAAATGTACATTTTTGACCTATACTTTTCCCACTTTTGATGTCATTTCTAGTGAGAAATTATTGTTGTAGGCCTAATTAAATATTTGCTTAGTTGCCACCAAAGCTTTCTCTATTTTGTTGTAGATCAAGCATTATGCTGCCACCACGACAGAAGTTTGTCTGAAATCCATTACAAAATACCTGTATGCGCAAACGCTGCCTGCGCAGTCATTGCGAGGCAACAAGTCAACTGCCTAAGCTTTCAAATGCAGTCATTGTGCCCAAACATGCACACTACCCTTCTTTAACAGTATGTGAAGTAGTATGTTGAAAGTCGTGTCTCAAAAGATTTACTAGACTATGCACTTATACTACAGTATGATGTTTAAAAGTTTTTTTGTTTTTGTTTTCTGCTATACTAGTTAAGCAGGGAGGTCTTTATTTAAATTCTCACTTTAATTATACCTGTTAGCTTCTCTGATTGGATAGCTATCAGTAAAAAGACAAGGTATAAATGTCCTCTGAAAGGCTTGGGAGAATTAAAACAGATCACTCCACTTCAGAAGGTTGCTTGCTTGAGACACATTCCAAATGAAACTGGACAAGTGTGCAACTGGTTGTTGAAACCACATTTGTAAATTTTACTCCTCCCAAAATGTTCAAAAAACCCAAAACGTAATAGGCTATATGACATTATAGCTATAATATAACAGCGCTACTGCAACACACATCGCCACAGATGACATACACAACACTGTTTTCAACTAAAAACAGAAAACTTGGCCATTCATTTACACGACAACGGCGTTTTGGTGGTCTGAAAACGCAAACTTTTGAAAACGGTCTCCGTGTAAACCTTTTTTTACAGTCTATGGTGTAAACAAAAACGCGAATCTGTGAAAACTATGACATCATGCACATGCGCATTACACGTCCAGTCTATAGTGTTTCATCGCCATCTAATGGCCTGACAGCAGAATACAGCGTTTTTAGTCATTTTCAAGGATTCGTATGAATGGAGGTCGTTTTGAAAATGGTGTCGTCTGTATGCGGAAAACTCAAAGGAAAAACTTCTCAGTTTTAAGTGTAGCTAAGTGTAAATCAAACTGTTTTAAAAACAAAATAAATTTTCTGAACCCTAAAGTAGATTTACCCAAACTGAGAAAGTCAATAAAAGAGTTAAGTTGTGCCCTACTTAAAAATAGCCTGCTTCATAAAAGAGTGAGACTATTAATTTTTCAGACATATTATAATTTAGGTCAAGAAAGGACACAAAGGGCCAAAAACTATCTGACAGATTTTTTTGTGTGACTTTTTTCAAATCTGTCACTCATATCTACACTTCTTATATCTCTCTAGCCCCTGTTCACTACTTAAGATCATAAATAAGATCAACAAACCTTTATTTCTATCAAAACTTCATATAACACAGCTTCTCTCAACAGTCTTGAGTTTTTAAACAAGAAAACTCCAACCTCAAGAGAAGGACAATACTCCTTGACATTTAATTAACAGACTGCACTGCTAATTAACAAGACTGTATTCAGCACTCTCTTTTATTTAAAGTCTACACGAGCAGCTTGTTACTCTAGTATTCAAATGCAGCATCACAAACTTTGGAAGGTGAAACGCTCATTGTCATAAATTAATGAGCAACTGGTAGATATTGTAGGTCACCTTAGCATTAAGGCAGAAGACCAGGGAGAAAAACAAGGAGAGCGTGGTGGTTTACAGTCATAGGGGACGCTCAAACTTACTGCACATTCAGTGGCTTTGACAGTCGCCCTTACCCCGAACAATGGATGCTGCCATTGTTCCCCAGACCGCTCGCTGGTCTGAAGGACACAGCTTCAAAATAGGATACTTTCTAGAGTCCTCAATGACTGCAAGCTCTTGCTTTAGTCTGTCCAGACTGACACCTCATTTGAAGATAAAACAATCGCTACAAAAGAAGCCTGTCACTTCTTTTCCCCTCCATTTCTATTGCATCTAAAATATGCCAGAAGAACCAGTAAAAGGAAAAAAAGAAATCAATAACCCCCAGGTCCTTTTTCCCTCTTCAAAAAAGAGGTATATATTTATCATCGATTTCGCTCAAAGACTTTGACCTATACAACAAACAGACATCTTGTGAAACTAAGAAAAAGTTATGAATGTGTAACAAACAGGAAGAGAATTCTTTCCCAGAAGTCTCCTTAAAAAGAGAATAGGCCTTCACAACACACGCTTGCGAGTTGCAGTTTAAAGTTGATTCATAAAAGAATTTGGTGTAAAACTAAATTTGACATGGCGCTAGAAGAGGGTATAAGGATGGATAACTATTTAATTGTCCTCCATCTCATTGACTTCAATTAATTTGTATTGTTAGATTTCACATTAATGCCCTTCAAAGATCTTGTGTTTTTTTTTTGTTTGTTTTTTTGTGATTCATTTATTTTCCCATTTAAAATTAATTAGCATCACTGCTGGCTTGAGGAACAAGTTTGGCTAATGCAGGTCAAACTGTAGCTCTTTAGACACATTATCTTTAAAACACATTATCAAATAAAACAAGTGATCACCATTGTAATAAGGTTTATCTTTAATTTTCTGAGAAGTTTATTTTTTTATTTTTTTTTTATTAATGGGAATTAAATTTTGACTCACAAAAGGAACCGCTATACACCAGCAAAACCAGTAACTTTTACACATATGCTTTTTTCAAAAAGAAGTAGACTACATAAAGCAGATGTTTGCCATTTGGAACAATAAAACTTTATTTCTACAAAATATTTAGAATTAAGAAAGAAAATACTGCTTTTTTCCTTTATTTTTCAGAGACCAAACGCTTTTTAGAACTTATTAGTAACAATAGTAACCATTAAACTAGAGTGTGGATAAAACATGAACTGTGAGAACTCTGAAAAAAAAAAAAAAAAAAAAAAAGAATTCTATGAACACGTTTGTTCTAAAACATGAGATCTTGTGAACAAAACATTTCCAAGGTGCTGCTTTTTGTGTTATTATATGTACACATGTTTCAGTGTTTAAAAACTTTGATAAACAAAAATTAAATCCAAAAAGACAGGTTAAAAAGACATTTTTAAAAGCCTGCATATTTTAGCACGTGTTTAATTCATTTTGCATTTCACTCACACAATGAAATTAATGAAAAGCTCAAAGTAAACGTGTAGCAAAATTAAAGAAGTACAGAATAAATAGTTAAACAGTAAAGTGTGTCTGTGCATGCCTGCCGTAGAGATGCCTTCAGTACAGGAAGGTACCAAAGCTGCCTTTTCCATTGTGCTTGAATTGATTTCCATGAATGGAAATGAACATTTCCTGCGAAAGTAGATTCTCATCAGCCCGCATGGCCCCTAGTGCTTTCATCCGGCTCTTCTGAAGCCCATGTTTCTTGGCTGACGTGGCAACCAACTCTTGCTTGATGGCATCATTTCCCTCAGTGAAGTCTGGAGGGACGGAGCGGCTATGTTTGATGGCTGGGCAGTCTTCCTCCACAACAATGATGGGCACATCATAACCATCATTGTCATCATCATCCTCATCCATATCAGCCTCTGGTTTTACTCCCGTGTCCTCAGATTCTTCCTCTTTCTCATCTGACAAAACAGAAGAGACTTGGTTTTTGAATTCTTTTGGTGATAGCAAATTTACTCTAAAACCTCAAACCTAAAAGAAAATTGAGTATGTACAGGTTTGAAACAACATGAGTGAGAACAAATGATAGTTTGTATTCCTTTTTGGGAAAATTATTCCTTTAATTCCTGAACAAAAAGCAGGAAGCGCAGACTGATGCATCAACACAACATGCTTTCATTCCATCCTTACAGCAGAGAGTAATATGAATGGTTATAGTCAGCCTGAAAATGATAGGGTACAATAAAAGGATTTTTGAAACATCTATGACTCTCCCCTAAATGGAAGGCTTTTGCACTAAAACTAAACCCTGCTGGTCCTGGAAAAACAAGTGATGCAAGGAACAATTTCACTGTAATACTACTAGACAGAGAATTTAATTTCCTATATTCTAAGAGAAAAGAGAAAGCATCTTTAGGAAAGCCAGTTTAAAAATTACTCTCTAACATACATTAACATAAATCTGCCATTTAAACAATACAGCACAGAAATTCACTATGACAATGTGTACATTCGACCAAGGTAAACGGTTAGAGGCGGAAACATAAAGGAACCAGAGAAGTAGGTTCTACTTGCATTTTGAAGCCGAGACGCCTTCTGCGGAGCATAATTCAGAAATTAAGCACACTGCATTCACAGCTGCCCTTCACTGAATGTCAAGCGTATTTCCGTTCTTTCCTTTTCTCAAAATGGAGCTAGCTGAGAGAGAGGAAAAAAGCCAATCCTGCTGAAGAAATGTGCCATGGGGATGGCAGTCATTACAGACAGGCCTTCCAACAGCCCCAGGGGGGCATTTTTAACAAAAATTTTATGCAAGCGAATACATTTTCACAGATATTACCACAGGAGAAAGTAGAGCACATTTCGCATAGTCGTACTGAGTCCTGCGGGTTTCTTCATGAGCTATATAGGCATGTGGCTTATGCAGGCACACACAGAACCATTTACAGTACTGGGGAAAGTGGTCGTGGCCTATTTAATTTGTGGCAAAGATGATGAGATGTGTGAAAGATAAAAAAAAAAAAATTTCAAGGTTACAGTATTCCCCTTAAAAAAAAACACACTAAGGACATGAAGAAAAAAAGAAAAAATGTCTGTGGACTAACCCTGGACACACGCATGTATTATTTATGTACTGTATTATTTGCAAGCTGAAGCACATTTCTGCATGTGTATCATTTCTGTAAGTTTCTGTATTTCCTAACAAATTACAAGAATTACTTTATTTCAAAATTCAGCATAAATGTGAACGAATAGTGCCCCTATTATGCCATTTTAATTTTTTCAGTGTCTGGAAATGGTGTAATAAAAGATAAACACCTCCTTTCCAAGAGCTTATTCTGTTCAGATTGGTCAGATGGCCCAGTCTGTTGTGATTGGTCTACCACTGTCGGAAACAAAACACTCATCACCATATCTGAATTTCAGCTCTGGAGGCCTCAAACCGTAATGATAGCATTGGCTTTAGCTTATCAATTCAAGCCAGAGTCATCATCTTTTGGAAGTGCATGCAAAGTGGATTTGCTTTCACAGAGCAGGAATCAGCATTTTCTTGACATGTCAACAACACAAATCAAAACTTCCAGGCCTCAGCTACAACCACAGTGTTTGAGGGCAGGTCAAAGTAGGCATTGTTCGGGGCAGCCAATGAAGACCATAAAGTGGCATTAGTTCAGAACCGGTTCTTTCATTTCATTTATAATGTGTTTGACCTTTGAAACTTCACAGACATTTTACTTCATCTGCCGGACAAGGTGCTGATGATAACATGTGTTGTTAAGATGTAATATAAGTCTAAGGTGTCCCCTGAATGTGTCTGAAGTTTCAGCTCAAAATACCCCATAGATTTTTTTTAATACATTTTTTAACTGCCTATTTCGGGGCATCATTAGAAATGCGACGATTCAGGCTGCGGCCCCTTTAAATCCTCTCGCTCCCTGCCCCCAAGCTCGCGACTCTATAATACAGTGCATAAACAAAGTTCACACAGCCAATATAACCCTCAAAATGGATCTTTACAAAGTGTTCGTCATGCATGCATACATCGGATCATGTGAGTATAGTATTTATTTGGATATTTACATTTGATTCTGAATGAGTTTGATAGCGCTCCTTGGCTAAAGCTAACATTACACACTGTTGGAGAGAATTATAAAAAAATGAAGTTGTTTATGAATGAAAATAGCGAGGGCTCTCGTCTCCGTGAATAGTAACAAACAATGGTAACTTTAACCACATTTAACATTAGCAACATGCTAACGAAACATTTAGAAAGACAATTTACAAATATCACTAAAATATCATGTTATCATGGATCATGTCAGTTATTATTGCTCCATCTGCCATTTTTCGCCATTGTCTTTGCTTGCTTACCTAGTCTGATGATTCAGCTGTGCTGCTCCAGACTTTACTGCCTGCCCTTGTCTAATGCCTTGAACATGGGCTGGTATATGCAAATATTGGGGTTGTACATATTAATGATCCCAACTGTTACGTAACAGTCGGTGTTATGGTGAGATTCGCCTGTTCTTCAGAGGTCTTTTAAACAAATGAGATTTACATAAGAAGGAGGAAACAATGGAGTTTGAGACTCACTGCATGTCATTTCCATGTACTGAACTCTTGTTATTCAACTATGCCATGGTCAATTCAATTTTCCATTCTATGGCACCTTTTAAGGATGACAGCTATATATTACACACTACATGAAAGGTAAATTCCCCCATAACTCATGCATGTCACCTCATGTTGTTTCAAAATCAAATGCAGTTTTTTTTTTTTTTTCCCCTCTGTGGAACCAAACATAAGAAAAGTTATCTATACAATGACAGTTCATGCTGACCACTTTCTGTCAAGATCCAAAAAGGATGAAAAACAGCATCATAAAAGTAGTCTATTCATGTCATGAGTCATCTCTGAAGCTATGCAGTCGATCTGGTTCACGAATTGGTCTGATACAGTTCTCAACTGGACCCAATGACCCAGTTGCAGTGATTTGCAGATGTGTTGTTTTTAAATTATTGAAATATTAACTTAAAATCTCAGGAGGTACTAGTTTAAAATCTCAGGAGTCAATAGTTTAGGTCAAAGGGGTTACAGCTGACTAATATATTACACTGCGTTCCAAATTATTATGCAAGAGACAAATCAGAAAAAACTAAAATCTGAATGTTTATTGTACTAAAATCGTACTGATATGTCAATTGCATAATCATTTGGCAGTGTATATTAATATATATATTAATATATATATTATATATATATATATATATATATATATATATATATATATATATATATATATATGGGAATTTCTTAAGTAGAGTTTGAAAACTGAATATGCATTTTTATATTTGCTAAAGATTCAACATTTATTATCTATTAGTGTTTTTTAAGATGAACTTTAAGTGAGCTTTTGATAATGGAAAAAGTAAAAAATAGGGTAAATGAGCAGGTGTACAATTAAATATCCAATACTTACCAACACAAATCTTTATAATATCAGTTATTAACTGAAATATCACATATTTATCTTGCATCTTTCAGTGTTGTGTTATTTTTGAAGCTTGACAAGCTGTTCACTATTAACAGTAGCTGTATAAAAAAAGCTGTGAGAAGATTAAGAATTTCTTTTTTTTCTTTCCTCTAAAAAAAATTAAAAAATAAATAAATAAACTACTTTAGAACCAAAAAACGGGGAAATGTTCATTTTAGGCCTAGAATAAAACCTATAGCATATGTTAGTGTTTCTACTTCAGTTATTGCTAGGTACTTTAAGATACATGTTCTTAAAGGGTTAGTTCAACCAAAAATGAAAATTCTGTCATTAATTACTCACCCTCATGTTGTTCCAAACCTGTAAGACCTTTGTTCATCTTCAGAACACAAATTAAGATATTTTTGATGAAATCCGAGATATATCCGACTCGTCCATAGACAGCAATATAAAACACTTTCAAGGTCCAGAAAAAGACATTGTTAAAACAGTCAACGCGACTAAAGTGGTTCAACCTTAATTTTATGAAGCAACGAGAATACTTTTTGTGCACAAAAAACAAAAATAACTTTATTCTACAATCTATAATATATTCTATTATCCTTATGCAGTTGCTGCAGTAAGCACAGTGAAGGCTTCCATCTTTACGTCCGAATGCCTGAAAGCTGATCATGTGAGCAGCACGATGTATACGCATGATGCTGATGCAAGAACCAGCCAATAATGAGCCCGCGTTCTGAAGTAAAACATGGAAGTGCTGGATGTAAACAATTGATGAGAATGACACAGAAGAGAAGATATTGTTGAATAAAGACATTATTTTTGTTTTGTTTTTGCGCACAAAAAGTATTCTTGTTGCTTCATAAAATTAAAGTTGAACCACTGCAGTCACTTGGACTATTTTAAATGATGTCTTTAGTACCTTTCTGGACCTTGAAAGTGTCGGTTAAATTACGGTCTATGGACGAGTCATTTACCTCTCAGATTTTATCAAATATATCTTAATTTGGGTTCTAAAGATGAATGAAGGTCTTACGGGTGTGGAACAACATGACGGAGAGTAATTAATGATATTTTTATTTTTATATTTGAATTTTAATTCATGGGTGAACTAACACTTTAATAAATTAGCTGGTGTTCATTTGAGAATCTGCCCTGCTGCTGATGAACTGAGGCGGCAGGAACAGAGAGAAAAAGAGGGGCACCTGCGGCATTGGGCTCTGCGGGCAGATCCTCCACGGTAGCGTCACCTGGCTTGACCAAGATAACGCCGTAGCCCTGATTGTTGTGGATCACGTTATTCACCATGGTGATTTTAGGCATGACGTCCAACTCATCTGCAAAATCCTGCCAAAGGGGAAGCAGGAGGTGGTAAACAAGCAGCATGCCTACACAAATGAACATGCACGCACACTCTCACATCTCTTTTTGGCCTAAGCAACGTGAGGAAGAATGAAAGACAGGCACAGTGTGTACACAAATGCACAAAGCTTTAGGAAGGTAGGTAAAATCCAATTATTCCACTAGAGTTAATTACGGAAAAATCCTTTTGGGATGCTGCTACCTGTGTGTGAATCTAATTTGCTCTCAGGTGAAACACTAACACGGACTTGAGAAAGCCATCAAATAATATTTAAGCTCATGAAATACTCAACTGATCTGATCTGCAAAATTTTTCACAAAGATTTGTCTCTATAACTGCAGGGTTCTCATTTGCTTTTCTGAGCTTTCCTCTGAACTGTGTGATCGTACTGACCTCTGGTGACACAGCTTAGAGGCATTACCATCAAAGACGCCCCATGGCGGCCAGTGAAGTCCCACTCCACTAACGCACTAAAGGGGCTAACTTCCCTGGAGGTCTTTTAAATGCAATAATCCACTAAGGTCATTAATACAATACCAAGACAGCTCTACAGTGTGCCTCTGTTGGGTCAGGTAAGACACTTCGTTGCCTGGGCAACGATTAGCAGTAACCAGAAGCTAGACGGGCTAATCTATAGGCGTTTAGAAGAGCAGAAACTCATTCATCTTGCTCACCTTAATCAGGATCCCCTCCTTGCAGTGATGGATGCCATTGCCCACCAGACTGCATACACTCCCAGGGTAGATCTCCACACCGGCGCCCTGAAGCAAGCACACAGCGACCATCAGAAATAACAATGATATTGTTGAATGAAGAAGAGGCTCTTTAGTAAAGCAGTTGGTGGTAAATCAGTCAAAAGAATGCTGCTGGTGAGATCTTTCACACCTGTATCTCATACTGTAATAACTATCGTAAAGAATAGATGATGGAGTGAAACATTCAAATGATAATACCCTTTTCATAAGTGAAGAAGTCATTTTATAAATTATGTGAGGTACCATGTGCTAGTGCAGCTTACCTTGGAGCCGTAAAGGTCACACATGTTCATGAAGAGCTGGGCCGCCGATCGCACAATCACACCTGTGGTCTCACACTGCATCACACAATTTTCCATTTCCAGCTTCCCCTGGCGAACACCTGATGAAAGAAAGGGTGACAAATCGAAAAAATATTGGAGGACGGTGACAGGACATGCAAGGAGGAGGAAAGGTCTCCGGTCACACAAAGATTGAAAATAGTCCTGGGCTATACTGAATATACACATTATAATATTAAACAACACTGACAACATCACAATGATTTAGAAGGCGCAATTAGATTCGATCCATGATCTTGAGTTGTGAGTATGAAAGTGTTAAGACATTTTTAAATTGCATCTTTTATTTACACTTTAGCTGCAAGAATAGTAGGTTTTATCTTTGAATCAGTTCAAAATGTTTGTTACAATTGATACAAAACTTTGATTCACAAGTTCAGGACAAAAAGTAATACTGTAAAATAAATATTACAAAGTGTTTATTTTATTTTAAAATGTAATTAATTGCTGTGATGCAAAGCTGAATAATTACTCCAGTCTTCAGTGTTACTCAATCCTTCAGAAATCATTCAATATGCCGATTCGGTGCTCAAGAAAAATTTCTTACTATCAATTTCTTATTACACAACATTTTTGTAGAAAACATTATATATAATGGGTCTCATTCGTGAAACATTCGTAAATATACGAGTAAATATGTGAGTGATTTGCGCATAAAGAGACCTTCCCGAAAACTCTTCTGCTGATTCACAAATACTTCGTAAACATCAGAAGTGATAGTGAAATGTGTGTGTGTTAATGAATTCCAAACAGTCGTAAATGGGACGCGCGTAAACGCTCATTCTCAATTACCATAAATCCTGCCCATTAAATCTGACTGACAACTATATATGGGCATCATATTATGACACCATACGAAAGATTTTGGCCATTTTATAGGAAACAATTTCCATAACAATTAAGGGGCCATTAGTTTGCCCAGCCCTATTGAAATCAATGAATTATTTGATTAAAGTGCTACGTTTGCAGATGCTATTACTGGCTCTCACAATAAAAGTAAAAAGAAAAAACGTATGTAATTACTATATATAATGTTTTTCAAAATGCTGTGTAAATATGTACCTTATTAAGGTGAATTAAAATGCAGCCTTATTAATGAGCAAAACGTTCGGATGTTAAACGCACTATTTACGCGTGGCTGGGAGCAGGTGTAGATTTCTTTCGTTTCAACTAACATTTGGAAAATACGAACATTTTAATGAATCCAAAAATTTACGCCAGAACCACTTTCGTTCTGCTCGTGTTTCATGAATGAGACCCATTGTGTATATAATGTTTTCTACAAAAATGTTGTGTGTGTGTATTATATTATATATATATAAAACACACACACACACACACACACACACACACATTACACACCCTTGTATGTGTGTGTATGTATGCATGATCTTATATTAATTTCCTTGCTGTGACGTGTATCAATTTCTTTCTTTAAAAAAAAAAAAAAAAACACTAATCTGACCCCAAACCTATAGTGTAAATAAATTAACTATAATTTTCCTTATGTTCATTCAGTTAAAGACAGTATAGAAAACATGCCTTGATTGCTTTTTAACAATACCATCAAAGCCAAATACATAACCCAAGATATAGATTTTATATACAAGTCTGAATAGTGGGAGACTTTTTTTTTTTTTTTTTTAGCTATCACCTAGCCTTAATACAGTAGGGAACATTTTGTGTTGGAAGCAAGCCGGATATCTAGTGGATAAGCAAACCTGTGCTGACCAGATCAGAAATCCCACAGGAAGCAAACCTTCAATGTACAGTAACTGCACACGGGGATACAGATTTAAAAGCTCCCTAGGCTAGACATGCCAGAATGGCTCACCAATGAAATGACAAGCAAAAAATAAGATGACTCTCTTTTCATGGTGTTGCTGTAGAGACCGAATGAATGCACGTCAGGTCTCGGGTGGATATGCTGCTTCCCATTCAACAGCAGCAGTCCCTCAAGACTCTTCGACAAACAGCTGGAAAAGAGGAAAAGGAACAGGCCAATTTTCTTTGAGACTCACACAGGATGCCTTCAATGGCGTCGCGCTGTATGAACTTCAGATTTGAGAGTTTGACGTTTGCTCCCGTTGACTCCACAAAAGAGTCACCCTTGTTACGCTTCTCAATCACCACCTCATCCGGCAGACCGTATCCTGAGAGAAGACAGGGAGAGAAATGTCTTTGCAAACAGTGCTTTTTATAACAAACCCTTGTATTTTTTACTGCAACTTACAAAAATCTAAAAATTATCTTACAAAATAAAATAGAACCAAATTAAAAAAAAATTTCAAAAGTCACTGCAGGGATATTTTAATGTTATTTATGCCTCTTTTAAATAAAATAAAAACTCTAAACTACCCTTGTTATAAAACAGACCAGTGATGGCATATTTTCGACAGTAACAAGAACCTGTTAAAATTGCACTCTTTGAATAAAACATTTTCTGAACCTGCATGACAAAAACGCCGAAGGGAAATTGACAGGCCCTTAACCCTGATGGATTACTGTCATTTACAACTATGCCTACCATCCAGCAAAGAACATCTCATTATAGCAAAGCCTCTCCACAAAGGACCTAATTCTCTATGGAAATTAGATCATCTCTCAGTCTAGACACATGGTTTCCAAGTAACAATGTGCCTAAATGACCATCAACAAGCGTGTTGAGTCTATAGCAGACTGATGACTGAGAGGTCAGCTTAGCACCATCTTAGTTTGAGATAGTGGTGACAGGTCAGCGAGAGCAGCGGTTCAAAGTTTGACAGCCCGGCTTCATTACACACTGCTCTTTGACAGATGGTCCTGAAGCAGGTTTCTTCCAGAGTTTTCTAACAATGCTCAGATGAACTTCAGCACTCTGGTCAGCTCTCAGACACTTCTTCAAATGCCAAAGGCTGAATATAGACCAATAAGGTCACAGTACCATCCTCACTTCTACGCCTGCAGGTAACAAGAGTGGATTTGTTGGAAGATCTCACCGTAATTGACAGCAGTGGGTCGCTTTGAATGGGAATAACACAGAGAATCACACATCGTACTTCCTGCTCTCCAAAATGCAACACCATTGCAAGTCTCAAAATGGAGCTTTATCACATTTCCAGTGTCCTAAGAAGCGGAAGTCGCCATAGTTGGGTAAACTTCTATAGTGTAGAATGGAAACTACAAAAAAATTCTGTATTCCCATTTGCTCCAATACATCCACAATGGCAGATCCACTTACCACAATCCACTTACCAAAACAGGCAGAAAATACAGAGAGATTGATTATGTTGACCAGAAGAGAGAAAGAAGTTAACATTTTCCATCTCATGCAGCAGGGTTAAATCATTTTCTGTAAAACATGCAAAACTATTTACAGCTCCTTCAAATTATCTTGGCGATAAAGCCGTAGCCTGAGACAGAGGCATGTGTGACATTCTCTCTAAATACCAAAGAGCACAGAACCCTTTAGCGCAGGGAGCCGAGTTCTTCTATGGTAATCTGGCAGTGGTCTAATTGAGTTGCTCTTCTCCTATAGTAGAGCCAGCAGCCGCCTGTGTGTTATCTCCTCTTTCATGGCTTCCCTGACGCTGCAGGAGGGACTGCCAAGCACACAAAACCTCCATATTTAAACAGCGGCCTCCAGGCCTTCTTTCCTCTACCTCATTTAACTTCATCCCTATCTGACTTTGCAGGTCATCCATTTGCATAAAGAGACTCGACCCTGACCCCGTGTGCTCTCTGCTCGCTAGCCTCCACATTCCTCATGCATTAATTTCCACCCCATCATTGGAAGATGGTTATTGTGCCATCGAGCTCAATTACCTCAGAAGGCTTCCTAATATCACGCACCAATTGCGATGTTCGTTTTATACACGTCCAGGGAACCATTTTGACAAACAAGGCATCGTGCCAGACTTCTGACTTACTGTTATGAAGCATGCCATTTCACAAAGCTTTATTAAAAGGGAAAAGAATAGTACAAAATATAGGTGATTTCCTCTGAGTTATTAGATGGAGGTGGACAAAAAAATAAAAAAAAAAAAGTACCGCCTTCAAATCAATCAGGTCAATGTCTCTACTACATCACTGCAGCTAAAACTGGCCAAAATATTTAGACATTACTAATGTCACTAAATTTGAAAGTGATAGTTCATCCATAAATTAAAATTTTCTTCGTAATTGTCCTCACACAATGCTACAGTCTTAATTAATTTTAACTTTTTTTAACATGATATTTTAATTTGATTTAATTCTATAATGATTTTTTTGTTCCACAGAAGAAAAAGTTTGGAAGAACATAAATGTTAACCTCTTTTAGTTTCCATGAAATTTGCCAAAAACTATGAAAAAAAAGAAACATGTAAAATGACTTGCATTCATCACCAGAGAAGTCTGTAGTTTTCACCAAAAGGCCCAATTATGACATTTTCATTAAACATTACAAGGTCAAAAACATTTTTAAAAATGTGAACTATTCATCTGTGAATAAGTTTCAAAAAGATCTATAACATGGCAAGTCATGTGATTACCTTCAACCTCGATAGAGTCGACAAGACTGATGGAGCTGGTGATGCTGTAAAGGCCCGGGCATATGATGACCACATCCCCCTCATAGCATGCATTGACTGCAAGCACCGGGTCACTGTGAAACTGGGACCAAAACACACAACACATTAAGTCCAATTCATCTTATCCCGAAGAAAAAGCAATAAAAAACTGAATTTCAAATCACAGAGTAAAAACAGTCTGACACACACAAATTGAAGTGAATGTGTCTCAGTAGGGTTGAAAAGAGACATGCGAGCACACACATCTTCTGCACCATTTTAACAAGTTCTTGAGGGATAAACTGGCTCACGAAACAAGAGAGATCAAACATGAGCTAGTACATGAACAGTGTGCTTTACAAATCCTATATTAAAGCACCTTGACACGTTAGTGATCATACCGTCCTAACAACTTCTTTTTGGCACAAAACACTCTTTAATCTTACTATTCGAACAGAAGATGGAGAAGAAAGCACATGCGAGATTTTAATCGCCAAATTATTCACTGAGACCTAGCAGTCATAAAATTATACTAGCATGAGTGAAATCGATGATTTGATTTTTTCTAAGAGCTGAGGCGGCGAGCGCTCTCGGCCAGATATTAACCTTTGAGAGGTAAACTCAGGAAATTAAAAGACAGTGATCAGAGGCGACGGGAGAGAAGAGCATTAATATCAGCATTTGGGCAGGATTTGCACTCAACCTGCTTTGTCTGAAGCTACTTTATTTAAAATGATCAGACCATCCCCCATCCAGATTCAGCTCTCAAAATAGGTGAAGTGACCTTTTCCAATTCGAATACCATATTTCCCACCCAAATGTCTTGTCATGGCTTAAAACTAAGAGATTCTCCCATTCTTTCACAGTCCAGATTTCATAAACCTCTCCCAAAATCTCCATTTACAAAGCCAGTATTTTCCTGAAAAATTGAGTACTATAAAGGTCTTCTGGCCAGCATGCAACTGGGCCATGAAAAAGAGAAAGGGTCATACACACCTGCACTTCAAACTCTTCACTCGAATAGTGGGGCATCAGTTTGTCAGTTATCAAGCTTTGAAGCTGGTGAACTGTGGCCGAGGCAGAAACCAAGTGGACCACACGGCCGCCGGCAGAACGTGGCCCCTTTGCCCTGCATGACTGCTGACCAGAGTTAACCTTGTAGCCCAGAACGTACCTGCAACAGACACGCAGGTGGTACGAGTGAGCAAACCAAAGAACTAACATTCACACTTGCTCAAACACAGCTGTTCAGATTAACACGTCTTTGATCCCAGCAGATCTGAAATCTGGTAACTAGGAAAGACTGATGATTAATTATGGAGCACTGCGTATTGATCCAGAGGTTTGAAAAAACGTAAATCAGCCAATATTTCAAAAACCATGAATGCCTGATATCAATATTAATCACATTTATACTCATTACGTTACTCTCCTGATTAACTTGTGGTTGAGGAGTAAAGCCACGTTGTGGGCACACATATACATGACACCTCTCAATCTCAAAACACACAGCAGAAATAATAACCTGAGCAGTGGGTTTTCAATAATACGCAGCTTGCGCTTAAGTGCTTCAAGCTGCTCGTACATGCGCAGCCCTTCCACCATGGACACGTTGTCTTGCTCAGACTCAGAGTCACTGTTCAGGTCACTTCTCAGGCTGGAGAACTCCCGAAACTTCTCCGAGCAGAGCGCCAGCACTGAGTGATACTCAGCGACAAGACCAGCTGGAACACGATCCTCCAAGATATCATAGTAACTGTGGAAAATACATGAAAGGGTTAGTTAAGACCTTTGTTTGTCTTCGGAACACAAATTAAGATATTTTTGATGCAATCTGAGGGCATCTGATCCACACATAGGCAGCAACGTCATTGCACCATTTGAGGTCCAGAAAGATATTAAAGACATCGAGAAAATAGTCAACTAGTCTACAGTGATTCAAACTTAATGTTATGAAACGACGAGAATGCTTTACGTGCACAAAAATAAAACAAAAATAATGACTTTATTCTATTTTCGTTGCAGAGCTTCCGTGTTTATGTCCACAGGCTCAGTATTGGCAAGGTCCTGTGTCGTACCAATGCTGACCCCACGTTTGGACGTAAACAGAAGCTCTGCAACAAAAATAGCATAACAGTATGACAGAGGACAGACAAATTTGTTGAATAAAGTTATTTTTGTTTTGTTTTTGTGCACAAAAAGTATTTTCGTCCCTTCGTAACATTAAGGTTGAATCACTGTAGTCACGGTGACTGTTTTATCAATGTCAATGTGTGGATCAGAAACCATCGGATTTCATCAAAAATATTTTAATGTGTGTTCCGAAGACAAACAAAGGTCTTACGGTTTGGGACGACATGAGGTTGAGTAATTAATGACAGAAATATCATTTTGGGGTGAACTAACCCTTGAAGGGACAGATAAAAAAATAAAATAAAAAAAAATGTGAGAGGAATCATAAAATCCTGTACTTATTAAAGTTGATGATGAATTTCTGCATCACTAGTGGCACCAAAAATAATTGCTTCAAACTTGTGAAGTTCAGTAAAAAAAAGTCACAATGGTGCCATTAGACTCATTTAATTTGTCTGACATCATCTCCACTGTTGTTTATGCCAAACTGAATTTAAAAATAGATATCCCATGCATAAATTAAACATCTAATTTCATAATGACTCTAAAAATTGCAAAGTAAACCTATGTGGATAACTCAGAGCAGTTTATAGCATTGTCATATAACAAACAACTGTTCATTACTGAGTACACACTGCCACCTGGTGGTCCGAGCTCCTTTATAACTAACACAGTGCTTCTGGGATACTAACAGACTTTGATGAACTCAGTGTTGGTTCATGCTTCAGGGGAAGAGACAGGACACACAGAGGACACTTACAGCCTAAGACGAGGCTCGACACACCGAACAAAGTAATCAAAGTCATCATCCTCATCTTCCTCATCCCATTTCCTCCAGATATGTTTATAAAAAAACCTGTGGGGATTAGACCGAAACATGCAATAGTGAATGATGGGGACACAGTGTGGGGGGAGATGTGAATAACAATGACAGGAAAACCTGCTTAACCAGACAGTTCAGTATAACAGAGAAACCTCATCAGAATCACAACCCAAACTTGTATACAACTACATCACTGTTTTGATGGACAAAATATGGCAGATCTGAGTATCAAATAGAACATACCATTAAATACTCAAATCACGCCTTATGGCTACAGTACCTCACCCACTCATGACCACTAAACCACACGTGTATTTGAAACTTTTCAAGCTGAATAATTAAAATTAGTTAATGTATTATGAACAGTGCTGGGTAGTAACTTATTACATGTAAACTGGATTATATAATCAGATTCCAAAAATAAAGTACTTCGATTATATTACATTTTACAGTACTCAGACTACAGTTAATTTTCTATTGATGATTTCTATACATGATTACATGTTTTTCACACAATGGCAGTACATTATTCATAATTCTTAGTTTGTTATATTTTCTGTTTTCTTTTCTAAAAAGGCTGACTGCTTATAAATTCAGAAGGTCTTACAGATTTGTGGAATTGCACACACAGACCAGATAATATTGAAGAAATACTGAAAACTGAGACCCACACAGCATTTAATCACTGGATTTACAGAAATCATTTTACTTTTACAGGGATAGTTCATTAAAAAATGAAAATGTCGTCATCATTTACTCAAGTTGTTCCAAATCTATATGAGTTTATTTCTTCTGCTGAAGATATTTTGAAGAATGTTGGTAACCAAACAGTTGATGGGCCTCACTGACTTCCATAGAAGGAAAAAACACTATGGAAGTCAATGACTACGTCAACTGTTTCCCAACATTCTTCAAAATATCTTTTGTGTTCAGCAGAAGAAAGAAACTCATACAGTATTGGAGCAACCAAACATGAAGGTGAGTAAATGATGACAAAATTTTGGTTGAAAAAGTAAAATGATTTCTGTAAATCCAGTAATCAAATGCTGTGTGGGTCTCAGTTTTCAGTATTTCATCAATATTATCTGGTCTGTGTGTGCAATTCCACAAACCTGTAAGACCTTCTGAATTTATAAGCAGTCAGCCTTTTTAGAAAAGAAAACTGAAAATCCATTTAAGAAGTGTTTTCTCAACATTGCAACATTGCACACTAATCAGCTCCTGATGAACACATTAATTATTTGAATTATCACTCAGTGAATCTTTTAACTTTTTCTCCATTCTGTCACCTGATGGAGTTTGGGTTCCATGTCAGTCGCCTCTGGCTTGCCTGCACTTAATATGACACTTAATATTCAATAATAATATTGATTTGACTGCACTGACACTAGCTGTGTCTCATTTTGGAGGTCGCATTTGAAGGCTGCATGCGTCATCAAGGATGTCTTATTTAAGAAAAGTAAGGTAATAAAATTTACCGTTATTCCTTGTGAGGTAAAATATTGTAATTTTGGTCTTGCTTTGCAATCTTATGGTTACTTTTCATAAACGAGGCCGCCTCTGACGTATGCAGCCTTCAAATGCGACCTCCGAAGGAAGCAGCCTTCGAAATGCGATGTTAGATGAGAACTGAACTAAGCTGGATGACAGCTTTTTTTTTTTTTTTTGCAGAACTGATTTATAATGAAATGAACTAATTTAATAATTGATGATCTTTACAACAGAACTGAATCAACACTGAACTGACTTCAGCTGAACAACAGCCAAAACATAATTTTCCCAATATCACGGTAAAGCTGCTTTGAAACAATTTGTAATGTATAAAGCACTATATATTAAAAAAGGAGACTTGACTTAACCATGTATTACTTCCTCTGGAAGGCTTTTGTCTTTCAAACACATGATGTACAAATTCACATCATTTCAGGTGTGCATGCAATGCAGGGATTTCCCAACTTTTTGGTCAGCTGAACCTCTTTGCCTTAATATATTTATTTGAAGTAAGCCCTCCGATTTTAAGTTAATAATTTAGGTTAAAGAACAAAAATAATAATAGTCAATAATAATAATAAAATTAACTTCAAGGTTCTTTGGTGGCAGTTAATTGTTTTCGTTATTCAGATTCAAGCACAAGACTACGCTAAAGAGAACTGAATTGAGTGCTCATTATTGTCAAACCCTGAAAAGGAAAAGAAAAAAGTACCTTTAATGGGTTAACTAACCTGAGGTGTTCCAGGGCCAAAGCCGTCTGATCAAAGTCCCCTGACTCATCGTAGACAACTGAGAGCTCCAGAAGAGGTACTTTATGAAGTGTAGCTTCCAGCAGGGCCTTCATGGACTCTTCAGTAAAATCACAGCTTCTGGTCTCACACTCCATTGGTAGCACCAGCTCCACCTTTGCCTTTAGCTCCTTACAATCAACGTCAACAACCTACAACAACAATCCTCAGCTTTCGAAACATCCTTTTGTGTGAATGCATCAATCATAAGTATTGACTGTAAATTCCCAAAAAGCACTTGCCACCATATGCTTCAATGAACTTACTTCAACCAGCACGTCAAACACATCAGTATGCCATATGGCCTGCCAATCACATGGCTCCACTATCTTCTCCAGGTACTCAGCAGTGAAGGCTTCTAGTTCTGATGTTTTACAGTCACCTGTCAATCATTTCAGGTTTATAAATACATTTATTAACTCACAATTTTTTTTGGATGACTTTCAAAAGTGTTTGAATGGTTACCCAGCATGTAATCTTGATAAGCCTTGAATCTCTCATAGTATAGAAGATGATCTGTCTGGAAGGTGTCCGGCAGTTTTCCATTTCCTGGCCTCTCCGCTCGCTGTAGATGGGTACAGGGTCTTTCATCACTATTCAGATAATCGGTGCCGCTGTCATCGTCATCATCATCATCACCATCTTCTTCTGTCTGAAATAACTCTGAAAACATCAGCAATGGCAGTTCAGTAAAGTGCCCTATAGAGCAGGGGTGGCTAACCCTGGTCCTGGAGAGTTCAGCTCCAACCCTAATCAAACACACCTGAACAAACTAATCAAGGTTTGAAGTGTTGCTGGAAAGCTACAGACAGGTGAGTCAGGGTTGGAGCTAAACTCTGCAGCACTGAGGCTCTCCAGGACCAGGGTAAGCCACCCCTGCTATAGACCCACACAACCAAATGTGTTTTGGCCTATGTGATGTTGTTAAAACAGCAGTGTCAAAGTCAAACGTGTGACATTCGATTAATTTTTTTTGGGAGGGGGAGTGAATCACACATGGTAACTTGACATAATGCAAGAGTTCAACTGAAATCACAACAAATCACACAGTCGGTCACATGGCGTATAAACATTACGAACCTTTAGAAACCCGATTGTGGTCTGGCCTGATGACATTACAGATAGTCTCTGTCTCTCTTTCTGTCTCTTGGTTGACATTATGATCATGATCATTTAGTGCGTCTTCGCTGGTTAGTTTGACGATGATTTCAACGGCGTTTTCAGTCTCGGCGTCTCTCACCTCCTCCGGCTTTGAACACACAAGCTCCTCTGACATCACTAAAGCTTAAAACTTTAAACTAGCTACAGCAAACGAGGTATAGATATCAATAAAATGTATTTAGTTAACTAGGTTAGCAGCCAACTGAATGTCGGTCTCCTCCCTTCACTTGTATTTTCAAACGCTACCCGGGCGGAGCAAAAGAGCCCAATAAACTTACAGGGCGGAGCAAACCGACACATTCTTAAAGGGACACTGCACACTTAAACCATTTTAAAGGGATAGTTCACCCAAAAATTCTGTCATTATTTACTTACTCTAAAGTTTTTCTAAACCGGCATGAATTTCTTTTTTCTGCTGAATACAAAAGAAGATATTTTGAAGAATATGAGTAAACAAACAGTTGATGGGCCTCACTGACTTCTATAGTATGGAAAAAATACTATGCAAGTCAATGAGGCCCATCAACTGTTTGGTTACTGACATTGTTCAAAATATCTTCCTTTGTGTTCAGCAGAAAAAAGAAATTCATACAGGTTTGGATCAACTTGAGGGTGAGTAAATAATGACAGGAAATCTTATTTTTGTTATGGAATATTGCATGTTATTATAAATTATTTATTTGTGCACTGCACACCATTATTTTGTTTCAATGCATGTGCCCTCATAATGTTTATGATTAACATAAAGTCCCCATGAACCAGAAATTGCAACCGACTTTACTTCATTGTTGTGACGTATGTCCAGGGTTTTACTCCTCTCCATCCCTCGCTCAAATCAGAATGATGGTTGGAGAGGAGTGGTTAAGGATATTCAACCCAAGTCGTCAAACTGACGTCATCAGAGAAGGAATGCTATTTCAGAGCGGAAGCAATTTTTTTTTAGATTTTGACAAAAGATTGCATGATAAACATATTTTTAATCTGTGTATTAACTTGCACAGATACCACAAGACTAGTAATGTGTGCTAACAAAGTAAATATTGTCAATTCTGATTTCATGATGACTACATAACTTTACGATACGTGGACGTTTTGTTCTACAAAACAAACATTCTCAATGACATATACCCGATTTCTCCAAAAATGTTATCCCCCCACCCCTGAAAGATTGCATTAATGTCTCCATTTTTCGTGATGCAGTGGCCACATCTCAAATCCGATGCATAACCAATGCATTTAAGTCAAGTATAAAGATCGTATTCAGGAGCTGAACGCACATGAACGTCACCTAGGCTATATTCTTTTCATTTTTTCTCTTTTTTATTGAATAACAAGTAGCCTACATGAACAATACAACCATGTATAAGCACTTTTTTATTTTTTTTCATTTTCAGTAATCCACCTATACTCAGAGGAATCCTACATAACAATAAGAAGTAAAGAGCTCCATGTTTCAAGGACCACTTGGATGATAAAGTATAAATATTTCATTTTTTTTTTTTATATATACATTGCAATGAGTAATTTTGAGTGCTTATTTAGCCCTGGCTTAACTGCATACTTTATTATTATGGTCACCTTGGAAGTCATTAAAATAATTATTATTGATATACAGTGTCATGTATTAGTACACTACATGCATTGTAATACACATGGCCAATGAAACGGATGAAATGTAGCTTCTTAAAGGGATAGAAGCTAAAGGAAGATATTTGGAAGAATGTTTGTAACCAAGTAGATCCCCCCCATTGACTGACGCACGTCCTGATATTGCTGAGTTAGATGCGTTCCTGGGTCATCATATTTTGTTGATCCTGGAACAACATTCTAGTCTGAAAATTTAGTCTTAACCCTATTCCTACCCCTAAACCTAACCCTACCCACAAGTTATCCCAAAAATCAAAGGGAAATGATAGATGAATAACACTGATCTAGAAGCACCAATTCATGATTTTAAGCCTAAACTTGATATAATCTGTAAACTTGTCCCTCAAATCTGATTGGTTGATTTGAATGTTGTTCTAGGATCAACAAAAATGTTGACCCAGGAACATGTTGAACTCTGCAATATCAGGTTATGCTTGATGGCACATAGTATATTTATTTCCTACTATGGTAGGCAATTAGGAAGGGGGTCTGCTTGTTTACAAACATTCTTCCGAATATCATCCTTTGTGTACAGCAGAACAAATACATTTAAACAGGTTTGGAGCTTGAGGGGAGTAAATGATGACAGAATTTTCATTTTTGGGTGAACTATCCCTTTAAAATATTCTCTTTTACTGTTAGCTAAATGTTTTATTCTAGATTAACATTTTTTTTTTTTTTTTTTGCTAAATTAAATGGTCATAAATAATCTTTAATAACCCTTAAAGAGATATCGAGAAACACATCCTCCTTTTCACAGTATTATTTTTTGTTAGTTTGGACTGTGATTCTGAGATGAATGATGCGTGCTCGATTTCTTCGGTCTGAATCGGTGATCATCTCGTATGTCCTGACTCCTGTCAGCACGTGTGATTCTAGCAGCAGCTTTTTTGGATACTGTGTGTTTTGAACTATGGAATGTAAGTTTGATGGTGCTGTTATATTGATCATGGTCCTATTAATCTAATATTGCTGGAAGCGAAACCAGAGGAGATTAACACGCAGCGCTGGTTAAGCTTTTGGTGGGACTCTGAGGAGGAGAAAGTAGAGTTTCTGATCTGTTATCAATAGATGGCAGTAATGCAATGTTGAGTGAAAAATTAAAAAGAAAGAAAGAAACTTATACTTTTTAATGTATTATGTTGTGACCATCTTGGATCGTGTTAAATATAACATTATGGTCATTTACCAAAGAAAACAAAATGAAGGACAAGCGTAATAAATGCTATATTTGATCTGTTTTCACATTCACAGTGCTGGAGTCCCGGATCCCACCAAAGGAAAGCGCTCTTTTGGGAGTTGAGGTGATCATTAACATTAGTTCCTTAAGCTGTTTCATGGTTTATTTTCATCTTTCTAATTTATGATCTGTTAAGCATTTCATAATGTATAGTTATTCTGGGAACTTTACAGACTTGTCAAATAAGATTCTGAATGTCACTTTTCACAGTCTTCAGATAGTACGAAAGCAGAGGCCTTCACCAAAGCGTTCCTGAAAAATAGCCTTTCCCAAATGAAAGATGCAACCATTGAGGAGATGATGTTGTACAAGGCAGTAGTTCTGGAATATAAGAGACCGAAAAAGAAGGGAAAGAAAAGGAAGGCCAAGGGACTGAATGCCAAAGAAAGAAGACGGCTAAAATTATTCCAGCTCAAACCTGAACATCAAAAGTCTGTATTGGAGGTTTCATTATATGTTTATACTCTCTTTCACCTTATAGTGTTGTATCATGCACTATATTATATTGGTAAAACTTCTGCTTATCACTAAAATAATGTGTCTTTGTTTATGGATGTGATTTTAGATATGAACTCTTCTTGCCTCTGCATGAGCTATGGAAACAGTACATTGAGGACCTATGCAATGGATTGAAACCAGGAAGGTAAGATGCATGTAATAATTTTAGGAAGATGCTCTTCAGAATTTCTGGCTCATGGGTACCTCTAATTTCAATTCCAGTCTTGCTAACGCTCCGTGAATGTGCTGCCTGTTTCTTTTGAATACAGCAACCCACAGATGATCCAGCAGAAGCTCCTGAAAGCTGATTTCCATGGTGCAATTTTAACAGGTACAACGTCATGCACATTTGAAAATATCTGCACACAAAGGCACACATTTTTGGTTTAGCGGCAGTATATCCAGTATATCCAGATTTTCGATTTAATGGTGCTATTTTGAGTGAATAGTGGAATGTCATGTTCTCTTTCTCTCATCTTTTTTCCTTATAGTTGTCAGATCAAAATGCCCCTCGTATGTGGGTCTCACTGGCATCTTGGTACAGGAAATGAAGCACATCTTCAAAATCATCACAAAAGAGGACAAACTAAAAGGTATATGCGTAAATTAAATTATTTGTACAGGTTTCACAGCATTTCACTATTGTGAGTGAGCATGTCGGTACTCAAAGATGCTAAACCAAGCTTCTGTCCTCTAGATAAAAAAAAATGGAGGAGCCTCTGAGTGCAAAAAAAGTTCAAGCCTATTTTTATGTATGTTTTTGGATATTTCATTGAAAAACACTGGACAGAATCACTAGACTGGGTAAACCCAGCCTGATCTGCCGGCGATTTGATTTCGCCCAGCAACTCAGTCTGGAAACCCGTACATTCATTTCTGCTGCATCTGTTACACTTTTGCGGGAACTAATCACAGACTGGCTTATCCACCTTGCTCGCTATTGGCGGGTACAGAGCTCTTTCTATGGCTCTGGGCGGGTATAACACAATGACGTCTCTCGCACGACCGTCAATCCAATTCCTTTTAACCTCTCAACGATGCTTAATGACTTCTTTTAGTTTAGGAAACAAATTGCTCGAGTGGGTGTAAATATCAATCACTTTCATGTTTTTTTGCACAACCTGCAAAAATCGCTAGATGCCATTGCTGCTTCTGCAAACCGCTGATCAATGCTACAAACCAATACAAACTAAGCCTGTCTGGAGTTTTCGCATCGCTCTGCAAAAGTATGTCAACCAATTAGATCAATGATCCGGGTGAAGGACTATCCAATTGCGTGGCTAATGCTCGTTGATCACGCCTCTTGTGCAGTAGAAAATACCTAGCAAACTCCCCAGACCAATGTTCAATTTTAAATTGAGCTTGGTCTGGTGATAGCCAGACAACAGAATCACCAGAATGCACTTGAAATGTAAATTAAAAAAATGCATTCAATTGAGGTGGATCTTTTTTACTATCCAACAAGACAAGCAAATAAACTATGATGGAAAAACAGTTAGAGAATAAATCCCTTGATGCGCAACAACAAAAGAAACTTGCGTGACTTTGCTTTAACAGAGAAAGTGATTGGATAACTGGAATAACCAGCAGACCAATTTCACTGCACAGCATCTAAAATGTTGATTTAGTTATTCTGAAATGCCATCAAAATGGTTGGGTATAATGACCTCCCAGAACTCTCTCTCACATTTTCATTCCAAACACCAAGTATCTAAATGAAAAATAACGCAACAGTGTATATTGTTTCGTCTGTGCACTCTGATGCACACAACATTTATGATGTACCCAAAAAGGTCCACAGTGGTTTCACCAATTGCAGCAACTTAGATCTTTGTTACAGATATTTTGCAGCAATTTCCCAAGAAGTGACGATTTTGAATGGAAACGTTGCTTTATGTGCAACTGTTTTATGCGATTATTCAAATTTTGCGTTACATTCACAACTTTAAATAGAAACACGATGTGACGTTTAAAAAATAAAATATTGATATCATGTTACGTTATATATATCATAAATAATCCAGCGCCAGCAGCAATCTGGTTGACACTCCAACATAGTAGAGGTCATGTCCAGCATAGTACCCATCATAAAACGGTAAAAAGATGGAGCAGTTTGTAGCTATTACTGCTGCACAAAATCATGTCAGAGGAAATGACACTCAACCCACACCCGAGAAAAGTCTGTGTGGGAGTGTTTTTTTTATTTTGTAAAAGGACATTTTTAGACATTTTTTTTTGTTTTGTTTCAAAGCAGCTTTACAATGATAACAGGAAAATGGTTCAGTGATGCAACAGAGTTCATTTCGGCTGTACAGCAACTCTAAAAGTAAATAGTCATTGTTCGATTGAAGTCAGTGAATGATTTATATCATGAATTTGATTTATAGCATTATTATTTTTTTCAACATTTCTATAGATATCGCTGTAATATTATTTTGAATTATTCTGGCCACGATAATCATGTTGTGAAAACAGCCCTAGTCCAGACTGAAGTCAAATCCTTATTGTGTCATGAACACACTTCCTCACAACAGTCATTAGCCACCTCTCAGAACCCCATTTACCAAATGAACTGACTTCACCTCTCAAAAAGTGTTGCTTATTCATTGTAGAAATATGCTATTCAATAATTCCCTCTGGATAGTGACTTTTCTCTTTTTTCTCTTTCTCGCTCTACAGTAATTCCAAAGAGGAATAGTGTGTTCAGTGTGGAAATTGGTGATTTTGTAACTCACATCTACGGCAGTACATTTGAACTGCGTTCCAGTGAGAGGTCCGCAAAGAAATTCAAAGTAAAAGGAACCATTGACTTGTAATGGAAAGTCTTAAACGTTGTGTCATTTTTAACTGTGGGCTGGTACTGGAGCCTGGGAGACTATAAAGTGCAGACGCTCAATCATTATGGATTTGTTTTTACTTTATAATTATTATTGCTCCATTTGTACACATTTTTGAAAAGATGGTTATATGACCATAAGGACATATTTTCAGTATATACCTTGTATCTGGTCAAGCATGAAACTATATTGGGCATTTAGGAAAAGTAGTTGTTTGATTGTCCACCAGGGGGAGACCTTTTTTTGGGGGGGAGGAGATAGGAGGAATAAACATTGACCTCTCTCTCTCTCTCTCTCTCTCTCTCTCTCTCTCTCTCTCTCTCTCTCTCTCTCTCTCTCTCTCTCTCTCTCTCTCTCTCTCTCTCTCTCTCTCTCTCTCTCTCTCTCTCTCTCTCTCTTTTTAAACGATCCCTGGTACCTGCCACTTCCGTATATTATACAAAACCCTTTGGTTATGACCTCATTTAGTCAACAAGGGTAGTCAGCACTGCAAATTCACTAAAAATTAAAAAGAAACTAATAAATCATAAGTACCAAATACCATTACTTCCGTAAGACAATGGTATGACAATATATCCACAAGTATGTTTATATTGCACAATTATTTCCCATGGTGGGTGTATAAAACAAGCAAAGTATTGTTAGATGCAGTATCTTCAGTGTACTTGAATGAGCACATGATCACAGGAGTTCAAAGTGTATACTGAGTTAGTGTGATTTTGAAGTTGTGGTTCTTTTTCAGTGGTATGTCGTAATCTTTGCCTGTTTACAAAACAAGGAACTTATTTTTTTCCTTCTGTGAACCTAGACCTGATTCTTGGAGACTTGGTCATGTTTTTTTTTTTTCCTTCAAGTGACTTATTAATGCCTCTTCTGGTAATGCCAGGGAGTCTCCACATTCCTAAACTCGGAACAGGTTTTGCAATTAAAGGGATAGTTCATCCAAAAATGAAAATTGTCATTCACTCACCCTCAAGTTGTTCCAAACCTGTATGAGTTTCTTCTGCTGAACACAAAAGAAGATATTTTGAAGAATGTGGGTAACCAAACCATTGATTGTCCCCATTGAGTTCCATAGTATATTATGGAAGTCAATGAGGACCAGAAACTGTTTGGTTACCGACTTTCTTCAAAATATCATCTTTTGTGTTCAGACGAAAAAGAACTTCATACAGGTTTAGAACAACTTGAGGGTGAGTAAATGGTGAGATTTTTTTTTTTTCTAGTTTTGGGTGAACTATCCCTTTTAAGTACGTAAGAGTTTGTTACTAACTATATTAGCTTAGAAAAATTATTTGGCATTCAGTGCTGAGAGCATAGTACAGATTTTGGCAGCAGTGTCTGAATTAAAGGAAGCTGAAAACATCAACTGCTTTTTATGTACTGAAAAACGACAGCCCTGGAAGTGATCATACATGCAAATACACAAGAAGTCCATTCATCATTCTCATGTGCAATGTCTTTTATGAGAAAAGAGGTTCCTTACACTTAATCTCGTTCTCTGATGTCATGATGTTGCATCATAAGTGTGCAGACTTCCTTCAAATCACTTTATATTTTACAAAAAATATTATGTAGCCTATTAATTGTCACATATAAAATTTCAGGTTGTTATATGTATTAAACAGATGTGCCCTATAACAAGCCTGTCATTTGTAGTCACTTTTCATATTTTTCTCTGTAAAAAAAAAAAATACAAAACAAAAAAAAACTTGCTAGACTGGCTATGCCACCCGAATGTTTTAAGGGCCAAAGCTCTGTTGTTTTTTTGCCACCTACCTAATGAATCAGATAAAGATTTCTCTGTTATCTAAGCCAATACTGTTTAATCAGATAAACAACAAATGTTGTTCACTTCAGCCCACACTTTTACAGCTTGCACATTGTCAAGGGAACTGCATGTTTAAGCACATTCATAAACATGTAATTATTTAAAAATGACTCCATAATATCTGTTTTCACATACAGTAGTGGCCAAAAGGGATGTTCAGCCTGGGAAAATGACATCACCCTTTATACAAATATTATTAAAAATTTGTAAAGATTTTGTAAACATGTTGTGTAGTTGCTTGGAGTCCATTTTTATATGTGATAATGCAATAAAACATGCCAAATTGCAAAATATTAACTGATTAAGTTGTAGTCAGTGTTTGCTTTTTCATGAGGGTTTTTTTTTTTTTTTTTTTTTTTTGCATTTTTACATTGTGTAAATGTAGTTTGCCTTTTTTGCCAAATAAATTTGATAGATAAATACCTTAACCAAGTTCAGTATTTTGCTCTTTCCCTTATATTTAAAATATTTTTCTCATATTTTGTTTTTGATTTTTTTTTAACTTGATTTTTATTGTATCGTCTTAATATATAAAAGGGATTCTATATCTACAACTATACGGTAGCCTCATGCAAAATGTAGTAATTTTTCTTGATTATGATGTGTTAAGTGTTACTTTGATAGTCTATTCAGTTTTCTCACAACATTAGTTGTTTTCATGCCTTTTGCAAGACATTGCACCACTTCACGTTTTTCATCTTCAGAAAGATCTTTCTTCCTCCCCATGTTGCACGAGAATGTGTTATAATAATGTGGAACAACCTCTTTCGGTAGGTTTTCCATTTACCCAAGAAGACTTGGCAAACTTAAACAAACCTGAGACTGATACCAGTCATCTAAAAAGATGAGAAATAAAACAAACTTTCTTTGAAAAACTAAAATCTGTTTTAAATGTTTATTGTACTGAAAGTCACTTGCATGATCATTTGGAACACAGTGTCTAGAGTTCATGAAACCGATTTTAATAGTTTTCATTTTAGTCAACAATAACATGCATTAATGCATGCATCTTTTTAATCATACACTGTGAAATAAATTATGCAAAAAACACAGCACCAAAAATACCAGAATTATCATAAATGTTCCATTCTGTGACTGCATATATTACACTCAGGACTTGAATCTGACATCATTCAAAATATTTTGTGTCAGTATGTTTTGAATGTGTCTGAGTTTCTGCCAGTCAAGAACAAGGAAGGTAACATAAAATAGTAGAATACTGCTGAGCAGTTGTGGAATTTCCCCTTTTCAAACAGGAAAGACAAGCTTATGACACAGTATAAAAGGTCTGTCTCAACCGACTGGCAAATTAAAAGAAGTGACTTTTAGTGCCGAACGCAGAGGAGTATTTTCATCACATTTTTTATTGGAGCTCAAAGGACGAACAGATACAGCGTCTTTTTACCCAACGTTAATTTTCCACGACAATCAGGTATTTGGTAGCTCCTTTGTGGATTAATATATTTTAAAATATTTGAAAGATTGTTGATTTAAAAGTACAGCCAAAAATCAATTTGACCTTGTCAATACTTTGACATTTTACAGGCAGCACCAATGGCAGCACATCCGACCTTTACTCTTCAGAACCGAGAGCGAATCCAGGCGGTGGAGAGCTCTTTCGGCCGCACTGGAAAGATGCTTCTAAAACCCGAACGTCTTCTTGTGGGAGAGGGCTGCTTGTTGAAGCTGTGCAGGCGTGGACCCAAACCCAAAATGTTCTTCCTCTTCAACGACATCTTGGTCTATGGTAGCGTCATGGTGCCCGGTCGCTGGTACAATAAGCAGAGGATCATTCCTTTGGAGGAGGTGCAGCAGGAAGATCTGGAAGACGGAATGGCCATGGCCAACCAATGGCTCATCCGCATGCCACGCAAGTCTTTCTACGTGTCGGCAGCCTCGCCCGAGGAAAAAAACGCATGGATGGAGCACATTGAAAGGTGCAGGGCCCTCCACATGCAAAATAAGGGTCTCCCCAATGGCAATGATGCAGAGAAGTTTGCTGCCACCTGGATCCCTGACATGGCTTCAGCCATCTGCATGCGCTGCTCAAAGCGCTTCAACATTGCCATTCGGAGGCACCACTGCCGGAGATGCGGTTATATAGTATGTCAAGCTTGCTCGAAGAGCCGGGCCTTGCTACCCAACATCTCCTCCAAGCCAGTGAGAGTTTGCCGGAACTGCGTGAGCAGCACAGAGGACGGAAAGGAGCAGAAACAGAAGAGAAAACATGTACAGCACTGGAAAAAGAACTCTGTAGAGGACTCATCAACGCTACCTGAGTTTGAGACGTCCAGCGACGAGGAGCTCGAAGATGAGAACGGGTACCAGGTGCCCACTAAGTGGTTCAACAACCAGGTGGAGGAAGCAGATTACTCCCACTACTGCTACTTGAAGCCCGAGCACAGGAGTCCTCCCATCATTGGACTCTGACCGTGATGTGAGCAACTACTATTATGAACTATGCCGAAATTGAACATGTTTTACTGTTTACCAGATGCACAGAGACAAATACCAGCAGTTATTAAGTATTTTGCACTAAAGTATGTGAGTCACTTCTACTTCTGTTTTGCACTTTTGTATTTATGTATGTAAATTTTAATGTATATTATATTTTCATAGTATAACAAATGTTTTCTATTATAGCATGTATAAAGTAAACAATGTGAATATTGTAATCAATATAATAAAAAAAGCATTATTATGAAATACTTTGGTGATTGCATTAAATACTTGGTGGGAAACACACACACAAACACACACCAGTTTTTTGTAAATGTTTGTTTATAAAGCGAAGAAATAATTAAAACATAAAATAATATTTTCAATAAAAGCATCCTAGAGACTAGAAAGACAGCTTCTTACTGCAGACCTATAATGTTTAAGGGAGGGATAGTGGACGGTGACTGAGCATACTGCTTCACGAGTGAATACCTGCGATTGACATTGACAAAACATTACATCCTTTTTTGGGATGTGATTTCAGTATTATAGTCCAGGTCACATGACTGTACCATCCAAAAGATCTAACTTAATTTATTGAGTTTTTTTATATTTTCATTTTAAAAAATAAATGTACATTATACTCTATATTATATTACACTGGCATTAAATGACAAAATATATACACACATACAATTCTACAAGGGAAAATTATGTCATTATTTACTCACCCTCATGTCGTTCCAAACCCGTAAGACTTTGATGAAATCTAGCTTTCTGTCCCTTCATAAACAGCTATGCAAATACTACTTTGACACTTCAAAAAGTTCATAAAGAGATTGTAAAACTAATTGATTGTTTTAGTTTTTCCAAATTTTCTGAAGAGAATTGATCGCTTTATATAATGAACATATTTAATTTAGGCTTTTATTCGCATGTTGTTTCACACCTGTAAGACTTTCGTTCATCTTTGGAACACAAATGAAGATCTTCTCCACAGCTACGCAACTGACACTTTGACGCTTCAAAAAGTTCATATAGAGATCGTGAAACTAACCCATTTGAATTGAGTCCAAATTTTCTTAAGAGACTTGATCGCTTTATATGGTGAACAGATTGAATTAGGCTTTTATTCACATATAAACATTGATCAGCGCACATAAACAGAAGCTCAACCGAACCTGCTTGATGCGCAAGAACAAACCTCTTGCATGCTGCGTAACACATTCTTGAGCTTCTGTTTACCACAACTGATGTGTGAGTTGATCAGTGTTCAACAGAACACAGAACATCAGCACAACAGAACATCATGAAATGAGGCCACCAATTGAATAGTGTGTAATATAATTTAGAGTATAAATAAATCTTATAGCAAGACTTGTGTAAATTATTTTCTTTTTACATTGAGGAATTGTAGAAAAATTACAATGCTCTAGCAGCATTTGTTAACTGAACACATGAATAAATTATTATAATTAAATAATGAACAATATAATTAAATGATCAAAAAAAACAAACAAACAAACAAAAAAAAAAACAACAACTAAGAAACCAAACCTGCTTGATGGAAGTCAATGTGCGTGAATAAATTAGTATTTTTTATTTTTGGATTGTCCATGGTGGATTATCCATTTACAGTAGGGATCAGAGCAGACAATGGCTCAAGATACTGCTGGTGGGATGGATAACTGAGATTACAGTAAAAATCTAAAGATTTCATCTTTTTTTTCAGGACATGATTGCAGAATATTAGTCCAGGTCACATGACTGATCATGTAGCTTTAATAAATTGCATCATTTACATGGTTCTGACAGTAACTTTGGATTAGAAGAGCTTTCTCAGTTTCTGAGAGTTTAAATGGTAAGTTACAATTTAAAAGTTAATTTAAAGACATTTTACTAGGTGCTTCAAAAGATTTTTTGACAGTTACAGATTTAAAAGGAATAATATGCTCTTCATGTAGACTCTTCATATAGAAATATTGTAATTACACATTCAGAGCACATGAATGATCAAGCTAATCATTTCTAAGTGGGAAACAGAAATCTAAATGCTACTCCAGTTGCTTTGAAACACTGTGAAATATTGATCAATAAATCATATCATATAATAATATGCTTATAATCTATATATAGAGACATCAGTGAGTGGAAAGTAGTGAATGGTGTTATTCACAGTTTGCTTCATTTTTAGTTGTGATAATATATAAAATGAATATTTTTCATTATTTTGAATTCGATGTAATTTTTGGGGTTTATTGTTCAAAAGATAATTATTTTGTATTGTTTAGCTTACTTCCATGATATGTTTCTAGGTAGCAGTTTTTTACAGTGTCTTTTTTACACTTTACATGTTACTATAGTAATAACTATACATTTTAACCTGTTTCTTTATGTTTCACAAGAAGCATAATTCCCAGTAAGTTTTATATGAGGAAAGATGCTCTACAGAACCATCTATTTTTAGAGTGTACTAACAACTGATTAGTAGAACAAATCAAATTGTGTGGCTTACAAAAAAAAAAAAAAAAAGCCATTTTGTATAAAAGTGTAATGTGCGAATACAAGCTGAGAAAGTTTTCTGCTCTCATAAAAACTGTATACACTGGTGGGAGGAAGAGAGTAAACAATTCTTTAAAAAACACCTTTTTCCTTTTGCTAAATCCCCAAAGTAATTTCCATGTCAGACTTTTTGGCACAGTGTGTGGAAAAATACACCGTAACTAGCAAAACCAGCTCAGTAGGTAAGATCAACTTTCACACTCATCACTGTTGTTTACTATAAATGGACAGATATAAATAGAACAAGAAATCCACAAACAACTTAAACCACTCATTACCAAAGAAACACAGTCATTGCACTTTCTTACTGTACAGAAACTCCCACACATTACTTACAGTCTCAGAGCTTGATTCTGGGAACTAGTGAAGCAAAGTTCATTCTCAAAGAAAAGTTGTCTTACTATAAGCTCCATTTCTTTTTTCAGTGATGCGTTACAGCAGAATGGAATTATTTGTATCATTGATCATTATTTTCCTGTTATCACTGTAAAGCTGCTTAGAAACAATCTGTATTCTAAGTGCTATATAAATAAAAGTGACTTGACTTGACAAAGGGCAGTAGGACAACATTAATGCACAATAAATGTTACTATAAATATCAGTCAAGTCACCTTTATTCATATAGCACTTTTTACAATGTAGATTGTTTCAGGAGAACAGGAAAATAATGTAACAACGTTTGTTTTGGCTGTGTCTGACTTCTGTGACAAGAGACAGCTAGCAGTGGTTTATACTCTGGAGTAATGAGACCAAGATAAATGTTTTTGGAACTGATGGCTTCAAAACTGTATGGCATCACAAAGGTGAGGAATACAAAGAAAAATGCATAGTGCCTACAGTGAATCATGGTGGCAGTGTCCTTATGTGGGGCTGCATGAGTGCTGCTGGTGTTGGGGAGCTGCATTTCATTGGTGGCATCATGAATTCACAGATGTACTGCTCAATACTGAAAGAGAAGATGCTACCATCACTCCGTGCCCTTGGTTGTCCTGCACTTTTCCAATATGACAATGATTCTAAACACATTTCTGAAGAAGAACAGGGTGAAAGTCATTCAGTGGCTCCTGTTCTGAACCCAATCGAACACCTATGGGGAATTCTGAAGAGACAAGCTGAGCATCACTCTCCATCCAGCATCCAGTCTCTAAAAGAGGTCATTCTTGAAGAATGGAAAAAGATAGATGTTGCATGCCTAGAAGACTTGGTGCTGTCATTAAAAAATCATGGAGGCCATACGAGGTACTAGATGTAGTAGTTTTTGTTGTGTGTGTGTGTGTGGGGGGGGGTTGGGGGGTACTCATTTTTGCATCACCCTAATTTGAGGAAAACTGAAAAATGTGTAATCTAAGTTATATTATCAACCTTACTTTCATGTTATAAGTTAAACAGATGTTTTATAAAACTTAGTCTTGTCAACATTTTGGAAATTGTTTTTGTGTTCATTGAGATGTTGTTTAAAATGTTACTTTTCAAAGGGGGTGTACTCATTTACACTGAGCACTGTAGATGACAGACAGTGAATGCATACACACCTTAATATGAGGAAGTAACTGCATTTTTCTTGGCAACCAACTGATGTTATACAACCACCTTTTCGATCTTCTAAAAATAACACATATTTGTGCTGACAAATGAGAGTCAACACTGAGGGTTTCACTGCATTCTTCTTTGCACTGTTTAAAGTAATTCATTTGATTTTTGTACTTATATTTGTAGTGTGGTTTTCGCCTTTAAAGTCTGTTAGTTTTCATGGTGTGTGAGTGTGGTATTCTAAGAATAGTACAGGTCTGCTGCTCTCCAGCAAACTGCTATAGAGCACAGTACAGAGAGAGAGAGACACTGTGGTTCAATGTATAACCTCTTCTCACTTTCAAAGAAATGTTGTAATGAGTTAAATGATTTTTATTTTTTTTACCATGAAAACATTCTCAATTACATGTAAATGTATATGCTTTATATAAACAAATGATCGCCTTTTCCAAGTGCTTCCGCCAAAACCACACTTTCGTATTCTTTAAAAAGCTTACGCAGTTTGTCCTACGCCTTCCCTATTCTACCTACGGAACGAACGCAGCGTCAGTTCCATTTTTTCCATATGTAGAATAGGGAAGGAACAGCGTTTGAACAATGGATTACGGATTTTTTAATGAATAGACTATACTGAAGATATTTCCATCAACATATTTGCCGGTTTAGAACTCCTTTGGCTAGGAAGAAGGCTTACAGGAATTATTTTGTGCCCAATGCAGTAACTATTTTAAACAAGGTTAAGTGATTGTGTGTGGGTTGTTTTTTTAATCCTAAAATGTTTGTTTTAAAATTAACTGTGCGATGTGGATTGTATGTATGTATTGATATGTTGTATTGTATGAGAGCCTTTTAACCTAAGAAAAATTTCTATCATAGCTGATAGACAATAAAGATTCTCTGAACTCAGGTACTGTAGACAAACTTGGCTTAGACCAAGGGGCAAGTTCGGTCCAAGAGAGCTACTGTCCTGCAGAGTTTAGCTCCAACCCTGAAAAAAACCTTCAGCTGCCTATAGCCTTTGCAATCCTGAAGATCTTAATTTGCTTGTTTAGGTGTGTTTGATTAAGGTTGGAGCTAAACTCAGCAGGACAGCGGCTCTCTAGGACCGAACTTGCCTACCCTGGCTTAGACTAAGCAGGCAACATTACCCTACTATTTTTGTCCGTACTGCACTTTGGCTCCAAGCTCGTTTGTGGCAAAAGAGATTAAAGTAGTAAGTACTCGCATCTGCAGGGAGGAATTACCCATTACTAAAAAAATGAGTTGAGCCAGGTCAACCCAATCCAGATTGCCCAGTACTGCCATGACCTCAGAATACAGTTTCTTCTTCTGTTGAGGAGACATCTCCATTATGATCTGAGAGAGAGGCTGGAATTTGTCATTAGTCATCCACCATCCCACAGCACCTCCCAGAGCACCACCTACAAAAGACAATAGAAGATCAGGAGAAAGAAACAAAATGCTAAAGATGCACTATGTTAACTAAATGAACCATCCATATTATTAACCAATAAAATCAACTCTTACTCTTTTTTTTTTTTTCACTTGAAATTTTAAGTTGATCACACTAAATGGTCTAAATGTTGTACTGTATTTACTAAATGTTTAATCTTTCAACTTGTGTTTAGATTGGCTATTATTACAAAAAGGTAGCCTATATGCTATTAAAGTTTTTGGTTAATAATTTGAATCAACATTTATCTTTACATTTTCTGTTTTGACTTAAAATTTTAATTAAGTTTTAGTAATTTGTTATTTATTAATTTTTTATGTCTATACCGTTTTATTTCAGTTTTAGTTTAAGAAGCTTATTATAAAACTGATAGTTCCGGTCCTTGGTTCTGATTGGTTGAGCCGCGTTCGAAGGCATTGTAGTAGGCTACTTTACAAACCTACACTACAAATGTGCATGGGACGGGTGAGTATTAAAATAAATATTTTTATGGACTAACCGTTTTTATAAAAGCAATAAGCCCCGAGAAAGCCATGGTTTACAGTGAATTTAGAACAGCTAAGAGGGGTGCTTTATTTTAGTACAAAGTTAAACTAAAAGGAGAAATATTGACTTGGCAACTGGCTGAAGTAAAATAAGTTAAAGTTTAATTTATATTTTATTTAATGCTGCAATAACAGTTTAGTAAACCCAGCAACAAAGGCAACTTCAGAGAAACATAATTAATTGTTTATAAATGATATTATACCACCACCCTGTGGTTAAGAAATGCAGTGGGTCAAAGTTTGTGGATGACAAGAAATCAAATACACAATACATACCAATAAATATACCGGGTGGACCTCCGAGTAGCCCCCCCAAAAAAGCCCCTCCGCCTGCGGCAGCAGCTCCTTGGGCTGAGTGCTGTAGTGCTGCTTTAATCTGCCTGCTCTCTGATATCTTACAGCAGAGCCCCATTACATCGTCTATTTGATGCATCATTGTGTTGTGTTCAAAAACACTGTCTGGGGAGGAGAAACTTTTATCAAAGAGCTGTCTATTCTCAAAATGTAGGAAGATTTAAAACTGCTCAGAGTGTCAAAGCCCTAACTATGGTTTGTATCAAACAAACGGCTTGTAACTACAACTGCCGTAGTTAAAAAGTGATAAAGCTAAACAACTTTCAGAAAATCTGTACATTTTCATGGCATACATCTGCTTTTGAAGAATATTTAACACTAGGCAAGTGTTGTAAACACACATTATACAGCTTTCATAAAACTTTCAGGCATTAGGCCTACCTCTGTTTCTTCTGTTGACGTTACTTTAGGATTGAGAAAGTGAAAGTGACATCGAGTGACATACTTCGCTCCGCTGTATTATGGTGCGTTCAAGTCATGTCGGAAAGATCGTATTTACGAGCAGAACCGACATGAACGCCACCATAATGTCGTAAATACCAGTGGGAAGCTCGTAATTTTCTTTAAGCTCCGATCTGTACGAGTTGGGGGCATGTCAGTCAGAAACATAGCGAAATACCACAATACCTGCAGGTATTTTGCAGTGACATTGTCAGGCTTTTCTATTTACAACGAAGTAAGCTGATTCCCAGCAAAAAATATGATAGCATCACAGTATAAAAATGTAATATGTAACAATAAAGTTTACAATGGCTTCATAAATGAATTAAAAAACATAAAAAAGCAACATACAACTAATGCACACAAGTGTTATTTTGTGTAATTCATTTAGAGAAGGCACACCGCCATTATACTCCGAGGAAAGTGACTTGAACGCACCTACCGTCGTACACACGACTTCCCACCTCGTAAATACGAACTTCCCAAGAGGACTTGAACGCACCATTAGCCTGCCCTACATTTCGCCACCTTCGAACTTATTTACATTATGTGATTTTTTTTTAAGTTGTGAACATTTTTAGGCTTTTTATATATTACACTCAAAAAAAAATGGTTTTGCAGCACTGTTGGTTTTACCCCAATCTGTTTTGTTAAAATAACACACATAAATTTCTTTTCCCACCAAAACACTATTGTATTGCGTTTCATTAACTGAAACTGTGCCAATTTCCACTATACTTAATTATCAGTCGTTAAACCATAAACCAATGTAAAGTGTTTAAGTTCGCGATTCAAAAAACCGGATGTGACGACTTCCAACGTATTTGATGAAGACGGCGCGAAGGAGGTGGCAAGGTGAATGGCATCAGACGTCAGTCAGTGAGGTAAGAAAATAAAGTTAATCTAAAGGCAAAGTCTTTAATTTCTGTTAGTGTTTCGCAAAGTCTTGGATGTCTTGGATGTTTTTAATATATTGACTATCGAATATTGTGTTAAACTTGTTTATTGCGCCATTAATGGATTGTTCCATGCGATTGAAAGATGCGTGTTTATTTGTAACATACTTGTGAAAAGTGGATGATTCTCTAGTGTAAAACGCTTAACGTGAAAAAGTTTTGTGGCTTCATGCACTAAGACAATGATATTAAAAGTTAAAACTCAGTAACGTTACGCACCATATTAATAAACTAAATGTGCAGATTAATCCATCATATGAATGCAACGCGCTTAGTTAACATAAACGTTGTTCATATTCTAGGTTAATCTGCACGAATAGCATGTGGTTTAGGCTATCATCAACATCATCATCAGAATTTGATATTTTTAGATTGCTGTTTCGGTATTAATAGCTATGTTAAGCGTGTAAAACATGGGAGGAAAACGCTTATCGTGTAACTAAACGCATTGCGTTCATATTTTGGGCTCATCTGCTTTTAATGGAATTGTGTTTCAGAGTTTGGTCTTTGATTATCACAGTCTTAGTATATTAAGGCCTGGTTTCACAGACAGGGCTTAGGCTAAACCAGGATTAGGCATTATTTCGATTAGGGCATTGTAGCTTTGTGCATCTTTAGATAAAACAATGACATCCACATATTTTAAGATGTATCAGTACAATTTGCTTTCAGTTAAAACAGCTAAAATATGCATTTTAGTCTGTGAAAATAGGGTAAAGTGTTTTATCTCCTAAAACCTCCCAGTGTAGTTTCTAAGCTATGCAAGTCCCAGTAAAATTGTCTGAAGCAAGTACAAATAATGCCACATTCACCTTGCAGATGCATACATTTTGACATTTTATCTGATATTACTTTTTAAGACAGTTTTTCATCATGGTTTTTGGAGTTCGTCACTGTCTTTGGTGAAATAAAGGAATGTCACAAGTTTATTGAAGGAGAAAATGGCGTTTTGGCTAAGGTAAGTGAAGCACTGTATTTGTCTTCTTAGGTTTTAATAAAAGTAGTTAGTTAGAACCCATGGCTTGGCTCAATAAACTGATAAAGCTGCCCTTCATAACGTTTTTGTTTTAAATTTATCCCATTGGTGTCAATATTCGTTGTCAAGCTGGATGGATACTCTAGAAAACTGATGTTTGCAAATTGAGGAGGAGTCCTTGGACAAAAAAAATTAAACATCTCTTGGTGCCCACTACACAGGTATGAAAAACTACACTCAACAAAACCTTGAATTAAAGCGTTAGTTTACCCAAAAATTAAATTTCTGTCATTACTCACCCTCATGTCGTTCCACACCGGTAAGACCTTCATTCATTTTCAGAACACAAATTAAGATATTTTTGATGAAATCTGAGGGTATCTGATCTACTCATAGGCAGCAACATCATTACACCTTTTGACGTTCAGAAATGTAGTTAAAACATGGTTAAAATAGTCAACGTGACTGCAGTGGTTTAACCTTAATGTTATGAAGCGACGGGAATACTATTTTTGCGCAAAAACAAAAATAATGACTATATTCAACAATTTAAACTGTTGTCATACGTAGTGAACTCACTGCATACTGACTTGTTTACGTCCGAATAACAGCTCGTTATTGGCTGACTCCTGTGTCAGCATCAAATGCACGTGTTCAGCTTCAGCCTATACTAAGTTGGCATTCGGATGTAAACAAGGATGACAGTTCCAATTGTTGAATAAAGTCATAATGTTTGTTTTGTTTTTGACCACAAAAAGTATTCTTATCGCTTCATAACATTAAAGTTGAACCACTGCAGTCACATGGGCTACTTTAACCATATTTTTAACTACCTTTTTGGACGTCAAAAGGTGCAATGACGTTGCTGCCTTTTGAGTGGATCAGATACCCTGGGATATCAGCAAAAATATCTTAATTTGTGTTCAGAAGATGAACGAAGATCTTACTGGTGTGGAACGACATGAGGGTGAGTAATAAATGACAGAAATTTAATTTTAGGGTGAACTAACCCTTTAAAACAATATTCTCTCACTGGGGTTATGGTCATGAGCATGTATAAAAAAACAGATGTAGTAAGATTGTTTATTACCATGATAAATACAATAAATGCAAAGTAACTGACAGATGTTACATGTATAACACTAGCTCTAACTTACCCCAGCGCAACAGCCTGAAAGTTTAACACTTTGTTCTTATTTGAAAATTCCAAAAAACATTGATGGTTCAGGTGCATTTAATTTGGGTCGAGCTAAACTCCGCAGAACAGTCCCTCTAGGAGCAAGCTTTCACACACCTGATGTAAAGCATGAGGAGGATGGATAACTGAAAGTGGTTGAGTATGATGGGAGCAATGGCAGGGTAATCTTATGGAAAGGTGAATTATTTTAATTTTAAAGGGTAAAGGCTATATTTGGGTAATGTTGTTGTTGTTGTTGTTTGCATCTTTAGAATGGTGACACTGAACTGAAGAAAGTGCATAATCAAATCTCTCTGTCTCTACATGAAAGAAGGCCCTAGCAGTCTGATCTGTATATGGTGAGTATATGTGCATTTTAAAATGTTGTTTATTTTCAAGGATGCTAAATACTTTGTTAAAGTTAATACACAAGAATTTAAGAGTACTGTTTTTGTTTTGTTTTTTTGTTTTTTTAATATCCACACTAGGACAGGACAGGAGGCGATTCAGACCTTGATGGGGATTTATTTCATAAGACTGGAAGGTGCAGATATAGAAGAGAGCCTAGCAGATGTTGGAGTGGTGTTAAAGGGGCAAAAGGTTCTTCAGACCTTAGCAGTGTCCCATATGCCATATACAGCCATGTTGATGGAACTAATGTATGGACTGAATTTGAGCTACCCTCCTGGATTCAGGTATACTTTCAAAGCACTGCAAAAGTTGATGGCAACAAGTTATCCAATAAAGTGCACTGAAGAGCAAACTACCATCTGGACACTTTTTTTTTTTTGTAAATTTGTAAAATAAAATAAAAATGTAATTGTATTTATCCTTAGTTTTGTTTTTTCCAGGTTAATTTTCACTTTCTGAGTTTGCAGAAGTCTTTTGATTCTAACATTATCTAAAATTTCTTTTACATGAGACTGTTAAAGCTTTTGCACAAGTTTAAAGATTCTTGAATGTAATGACTGAACAGGCTGTTTAAAATACAGTTTATTGCAACTGACAAATACAGTTTGATAACTTGTTACATATCTTGTCTTTTTTTGTCTCTACAAGGTAATCACACACAAATAAATGCTGCTTTGAAGGGTGTTACTTTAAATAGAAATCACTGAGTTAAAGTAACAAAACCTAATTGGATGGAACCACTGTCCATAATTTAATTGAGTTATTTGAAACAAATCTCCTTTTGTTGGTTGAATGAAACATATTTGGCTGGTTTTAAATAAACTAAAGCATGTCCACTAAACTTAACAAGTTTAAGTTACAGGGAAGCAATTGCATTGATTTGATTTGACTTTACTATTTTAAATAGATTCGTCCTCATTCAGTTGTGTTGTCACAACACAAACATTTTACATAGATTCAAAAAATTCTTTTAATGTTAAAAAAAAAAACAATTTGCTTGTGTGGAACCACTGTCCATAATTAAATTAAGTAGGTTTAAAGGATAATTTTTTTGAGTGTAGACCACAAAAAGGTTCTATCTACAAAGTTGAACTTTAACTTGGTTCTATAAGGTTCTATCTGTGAGCCAATCAGCACTTCAAATGCACAGGATGACTAATGAGCCAAGACTGTTCAAATGTAAACATCCAGAAGAAGCCCATGATAGACTCATTTCCTTTATCATTTATTCACTTCCATTCTATCTATCTTAAATCTATTTTAAACTTAAAGTCCCCCTGTGGAGAAAATCAAGTTTTTAATGTTGTTCATATGTCTATGTGGTGTTTTTAATATGCTTTAAGACAAACCATGTGCAATAGCAGCTCTGAAACCCTGGACGAACCCTATGTGGTTCAGTCATGGAGTACCCCTACAGGCAGTGTCCAGAAGGACGGTGCTCTCGACTGATGCGTCTAACTCGGGTTGGGGCGCTCTTTGTGAGGGCAGACCACCCTTCGGCTTGTGGTCTCAGGAGCAGAGCCATCTGCACATCAACTGCCTCGAGATGCTGGCAGTGATTCGAGCCCTTCACTCCTTTCAGGCCTTCCTGACAAGACACCATGTCCTAGTCCAGTCAGACAGCATGACAGTGGTATCCTACATGAATCACCTGGGCGGCCTCTTGTCCAGCCGCCTTTGCGCACTGGCGAAGCGCCTCCTGGAATGGGCATTGCCAAGGTTGCAGTCTCTCAAAGTGACACACATAGAACGAACCTGCCAGCAGACATGCTATCTCGGAGCAATGTTCCCTCAGACGAGTGAATGCTCCACCCCCAGGTGGTTCTCATGATTTGGGAGATCTTCGCGAAGGCAGAGGTAGACCTCTTCGCCTCAAGACAACTCTCATTGCCCAGTTTATTTCTCGAAGGATGTAGATGAGGATGTAGATCCCTCAGGTCATCAGGCGAATTAGGGAAGACGAGCACAGAGTCCTCCTGGTGGCCCCGTTCTGGAGGAGCCAAGTTTGGTCCTCAGAGCTGTTCAGGCTTTCCACGAAAGCCCCTTGGCCTATTCCCCTGAGACAGGACCTCCTCTCTCAGGCAAACAGGACGATCTGGAACCCTCAGCCAGAACTCTGGGCTCTGCACCTATGGTCCCTCGATGGGAGCCTGTGAACCCATTACTGTTCTCTTAGGTAGACCCTGCTCGGTTCAACCGAATTCTCTATACCAATGCTAATACATAGCAAATAAATAGATTTTAATGAAAATGAAAAAGCTGACTAGTTAGTTAATGGTGCTAAACACCATTTCTCAGGCAAGTGCCCCGTCCACGAGACGCCTCTATGCCCAGAAGTGGTTGGTCTTTGTTGGCTGGTGCTCATCACGCAACGTTGATCCTGTGGAGTGGTGTATCTCAGATACTGTCCTTCTTCCTAGAGCGGTTGGACAGGGGCCTCACTCCTTCCACGCACAAGGTGTATGTAGCAGCCATTGCAGCGTTTCACGCTCCCATTGCTGGCCAATCAGTGGGTCGAAACAGCCTCTTTGTGCGTTTCTTGAGAGGTTCTAGGCGGTTGAACCCCCTTGTCCTCTCACTGTTCCCACCTGGGACCTTTTCACGGTCCTCAGAGCACTCAAAGGGCCCCCCTTTGAGCTGCTGCGGTCAGCTGACCTCAGGCCCCTGATGCTCAATATCACTCTGTTACTTGCATTAACATCTGTAACATAGTTCGTAAATATGGGAAGGAGGCGGGAACCGGCGAACATTCAACAAAAGTTTAATCTCAAAATAAACAAACAAAACGAAAGTAATGCCGGCAGACCCTCGCGGACGTCTGCCGGCCACACAAACATAATAAACCATAACATACAGTCCAGGCCTGGTCCTCTCTGGCCTCCACGGTCGTCGCTCCTCCATTTATGCTCCCGGAGCTCCTCCGTGAGAGACTCAAGGCCGGTGCGCCTCCCAGGTGATGTTTGTTATCACTTGCGTCACCGGTCTCGCGCCGTTCCCTCACGGCTCTCGCCCGCCCTGGTCGCCACATAATCGATTAAGCATGTTGGCAAATTGCCAACTCTGTGAGCCCTGCCTTTATAATCTGGATATCCCGACCTTACAAGCAGTAAGCAGTTACACTGCGCTATTGAAAAAGGCTTCAGCAGCGGGAAAAAGGAGACCTTTCCCCATCCGCAGTACTCGTTCCGTATCTCAGGGAACCGAGGTTACGTTAGTAACCGAGTTCGTTTTGCGCGTCAGTCTCTGATAAACCTGCGCTGTTTGACAGCTTCAGCTCGCGTTGCTCCAACGATAGCAAAGGGAGCATACTTTGATCGCTTTCTTTATATAATTTAATGACAGTTAAATAACATTTTCATCCTAAGAGAAACAACGCAAGTTGATGTTTAGTCACGGGTTTGATTTACTGACACACAGATCTGACTGTACATGAATCATTACATATCAGATCAGGCACTAAAATGAACACAGTTACTTACATGTTGTTGCGTTACTGTCCAGTCCAGGCACTGCATCATTTTTTGTAATCCTCAACGGCATGTGTATTGCTTGGTAGCTTGATCCGGTTTAGCACCACATAGGCCTATGTTACTACCTTTGCATGTCATGCGCGAATCAGTGGGCGGGGCTAAACAGGCAATGATAAAGTAGGCGTTGATCATCTTCTGCAGACGTGGTGCTTGCTGCCCCTTTGACGTCATAGATCCCCACTTTGAAAATCCTGTCGTTTGCTGGGTCTGGTGTCAATTAAAGCTTTTATTGGACTAATAAGGAAGTTTCCAGCTCTAAAACTTACAAGATATTCTTAAAATATGATGACCTCTAATATGTCAAAAGCTCAAGGAAAATTAGATTTCTCAGTTCATCACCCCTTTAAAAAGAGTAAGTGTAAATGGATTATTCCTACAGTTATGAAAGAATGCATATTGCACAGGGTGTAGCCTTAAAATAACATTTAACTATTTCACCATTTTTGTGAAAATAGTTGTTAAAATAGCTGTTCAAATAGCTAATCAATAAAGACTAGAGTCATTTAAGTCACTTTTATAGTGATTACTGTTCTCTTAGGTAGACCCTGCTCGGTTCAACCGAATTCTCTATACCAATGCTAATACATAGCAAATAAATAGATTTTAATGAAAATGAAAAAGCTGACTAGTTAGTTAATTAGTTAGTTTGTTTGTTTATTTGGTCATCCATCCAAAAAAAAAAAAAAAAAAATTTAAATTAAATTATACAATCCTTCAACATATCAAAGACAATGACAAAGACCAAAAGGGTCTAGGCTGAAGTCTAAACTTACGCCTAGCCCTCATACCATAAAACATTATGTCAAGAAGAAAACAAAGTCAAACATAATATACTTTACATTACCAAAAACAGAAGTTAAAACAGAATTAAATAAGGTTAATCATCTTCCCATTAGTTCACACATTTGTAATAATAATAATCCTATTAACTAATCATTTATTTGATTTTCTTATAATACTAATCCTTTATATTTTTCAATGACATTTGTACATTTTTTTTAAATAATTTTGCTGTATAACACCCTTTTAATTTCTCATCTAGACTATTCCACAAATTTACCCCTCTAACGGTAATACATGTACTTTTTTTCTTTGTTTTAACATTGTTTTTTTGAAAAATGCCTATTCCTCTGAGGTTATACCAACTCTCTCTGAGCTTGAATATCTCCTGGAGACTGTGAAGGAGCTTGTAGATGCCTTGTATGCATTGTAGATCACAACTGCTGTAATTAGGTCAACAAGGTCATGTATTTTCAAGGTATTTAGTTTTATAAATAATGGATTTGTTGATGCAAAATATTTTTCCTGATTTACAATTCTAATAGCCTTCTTTTGAAGGAAATAGATTGGATTAATATTAGATTTGTAATTATTCCCCCCAAATTTCTACACAATAACTAAGGTATGGCAGAATGAGATAATTGTACAATAAAAATAATGACTGATGATTTGCAAAGTTTTTCATTTTACACATTATAGCAATAGTTTTAGCAATTTTCATCTTTATAAAATGTATATGCATTTTCCAATTCAAATGTTCATCAATAAAGATCCCCAATAATTTATTGACAGATACCTTTTCAATTTCTAGATCGTTTATTTTAATTTTGACTTTTTTTAATTTTCCTATTGCCAAATATAATATATTTAGTTTTACTTATGTTCATTAATAGTTTGTTTATGTCAAACCATTTTTTTAATATCCTTAGCTCATTTTCAACAGTATTCAGGAGTTGCTCCAGATCTGTTCCTGAGCAGTAGAGGCTGGTATCATCAGCAAACAGAATACAATCTAGATTTTGTAAAACCTCACAGACATCATTTATGTACATTATGAATAATTTGGGTCCTAATACCGAACCTTATTCATTTGTACATATTGTAGCCTGTCACTGTACATATTTTCAGCCATGCATATGCAGTTCCTCTGACACCACATCTTTCCATTTTTTTCAATAGCAGTGCATGGTCAATGGTGTCAAAGGCCTTACTAAGATCTATAAATACCCCCACTGTATATTGCTTATCTTCTATTGCTGTTATTTTCTCCACCAGTTCCATGACTGCCATCGAAGTAGACCTACGTATTAGACCTTAATCCATATTGGTGATGATTTAGCAATTTATTTTTTTCTATAAATTTGTCAGGCCTTACCAAACAATTTTTCTAAAATTTTTGAAAGCTGACTCTGATTCAAGTCATAACTTCCCAAATTTCCCTATCCATGTTTTTAGAAAATAGATTTTGAAATGATTAGCGAAACAACATTATATTAATAGCAGATCTAAAAGGTTAGTCTACTAAAAGATTGTTCACCAAAAAATAAAATAAATTAAATAAATAAACACTGTCATCATTTACTTACTCTCATGTCATTCCAAAGACTTTCTTACTTCTTCAGAAACACAAAAGAAGATATTTCATGAAATGGCTCAGTGTTTTCTGTCCATACAATGCAAATCAATGGTAAATAAAACTGTTTGCTTACCAACGCTGTTATATTAGTAAATATATTCTTTTATGTTCCACAGAAGGAAGTCATACAGATTTGCAACAACATGAGGGTGAGCAAACAATGTATTATTCTTTTAACTGTACTGTAGTTGAAAGAATAGGGTGGCCTTGATTTCACATGTTGGAAAAGATTACCACTTAATTACTCAGAAGCAATTTACTAAATTGATTTGAGTATTTTAAACATTTTAAGGTTTACAGTGAAACTGTAAACTGGATTAAAATATTAAAACGGAACAATGCGGTAACACCTACAAGCATGTTTATAATAAAGGAAAAATAAAAGTAAACACAGATTTCAGAAACAGCACCTAGGCTACACTAAAAAAGCTCCAGGTAGACAAACTTGGCTTAGACTAAGCAGGCAACATTAACTCACTATTTTTGTCCATACTGCACTTTGGCGCAAAGCTCGTTTATGGTAAAAGAGATTAAAGTAGTACGCACTTGCATCTGCAGGGAGGAACTACCCATTACTAGAAAAATGAGTTGATCCACGTCAACCCAATCCAGATTGCCCAGTACTGCCATGACCTCAGAGTACAGTTTCTTCTTCTGTTGAGGAGACATCTCCATTATGATCTGAGAGAGAGGCTGGAATTTGTCATTAGTCATCAACCATCCCACAGCACCTCCCAGAGCACCACCTACAAAAGACGATAGAAGATCAGGAGAAAGAAACAAAATGCTAAAGATGCACTATGTTCACTAAATGAACCATCCATAAGTATTAACCAATAAAATCAACTCTCGCTCTTTTTTTTTTTACTTGATATTTTATGTTGATCACACTAAATGGTCTAAATGTTGTACTGTATTTACTAAATGTTTAACCCCCCACCCACATTTATACTGTACATGCTTTAATCAAACTTTATTAATCTTTCAACTAGGTTATTGTGTTTAGATTATTACAAAAAGGTATATGCTATTAAAGTTTTTAGCTAATAATTTGAATCTTTACATTTTCTGTTTTGATTTAAAATTTAAATTAAGTTTTAGTAATTTGTTATTTATTTTTGATGTGTATACCGTTTTATTTCAGTTTTAGTTTAAGAGCTTCTGCAGGGAGGAATCTCTCTCTATGGCTCTGCTTATTATAAAACGGATAGTTCCGGTCCTTGGTTCTGATTGGTTGAGGCGTTGTAGTACTTAGGTTACTTAAATGTACTTAGTTGAGTTTACTTAGAAAGCTTAATTAAACTGTTGGGTTTACATACTCTGTACTGTAGCTAGTTTTATCAATTCAAAATGATGAGTTAACTTACTTGCTAAATTTAAGGCAATTGGTTTCCTTAAGTTTTTTTAAGTAAACCCAACAGTTTAATTAAGCTTTCTAAGTAAACTCAACTAATTACATTTTACAGTGTACTTGAACTGGTATTTTTTCCTTTTTTTTTTTTTTCTTTATTTATTTTATTTTTTGGTCATTATTTTATTTATTGTATTTATTTTTTCCTTGTGCAATGTAAACCCATTTATATATGCAGTATCTTTTTGGATATCATGTTAAAAGTGTAATTGTTCTATGTTATGTCTTAATGTCTAATAATAAAAATAATAAAGAGTTCAATTTTACCTATAACTTTTTTTTATATATATATAAAAAATAAAGAAAAAAAACAAACAAACAAAAACGTCCCCACCATTTTTCAGCAGGGTGGATATTGTCCCTACCACTTTTTGAAACATCTTGCGGCATGGATGTAACTAATGCACATGAAACATCTCCAGCTGACTAACAAAGCATTTGTTTTTAAATAAGAGGTCATCTAGCGCTGGAAGGTGTTTTTGAACTCATTCAGAGCGTTCGTTGATGTTGCCGCTGTTAATCAGAGGCATGCAACTGTGCTCTCTTGGCGCTCGTGCTCAGTCCACACAGAAGAGCGCTTTATCAGTGAACGCAGGTTTTAATGACGGAGGGGTCGGTGAACTTAAAAAAGGGTGTGTACTGATGTTAATTCATGTTTGTAGTAGGAAGAGATGATCACACACTCATGTCCCACCCGTTACGCCACTGGTTGTAGTACTTTACAAACCTACACTACAAATGTGCATGGGTGAATATTAAAATAACTAATTTTATGGACTAACCGTTTTTATAAAAGCAATAAGCCCCGAGAAAGCCATGGTTTGCAGTGAATTTAGAACCACTAAATTGGGTTATTGCTTTATTTTAGTACATAAAGTTAATCTAGCTAAATAAATGAGAAATACTGACTTGGCAAAAGTAAATTAAGTTTATGGTTTCAGTAAAAGTTTAACGGTAAACCCAGCAACAAAGGCAACTTCGGAGAACACAATTAATTGTTTATAAATTATATTATACACCACCCTGTGGTTAAGAAATGCAGTAGGTTAAAGTTTGTGGATGACAAGAAATCAAATACACAATGCATACCAATAAATATACCGGGTGGACCTCCGATTAGCCCCCCTAAAAGAGCCCCTCCGCCCGCGACAGCAGCTCCTTGGGCTGAGTGCTGTAGTGCTGCTGCAATCTGCTGGTTCTCTGATATTTCACAGCAGAGCCCCATTATATCGTCTATTTGACGCATCATTGTGTTGTGTGAAAAACACTGCCTGTGGAGGAGAAACTTTATCAAAGAGCTGTCTATTCTCAAATGTAGCAGGATTTAAACTGCTCAGAGTCTCATAGCCCTATATAAACTATGGTTTGTATCAAACAAACAGCCTGTTACCTCTACAACTGAATGATTTTATTATGCCAAGGTGATAAATCGTCTCTTACCTGCTAATATTGTCTCATATAGTGAGCAACTAAATTATTAGGCCTTTGCTAACTGCGTTTAATGTGCCCCTAACTAATTACAGAGACATTTCAAACCAGTTGGCATAGCATAAAAAAACCGACAATGTTGCTGGCCTTAAAAAAGGCTGCTTTTCAAGCTTTTTAATGCATGTTTTTGAAGGATTGGATATCAGTCTGTTTATGTAGATATTCATCTGTAAAGTTATCTGTTTAACGTGTTAGCCTAGTGCACGCGCATAATTAATTAATTCATTTTTTTCTTCACACAGTCTTACCTCTGGCTTTTCGCGTTTTTCTTCCTCTTCTTTTCGTTTTCTTCTTCCTTGCGCACCAGATAATTTATGAGGTCGTTTTGACATATCGCCAATTTGCCCCTCGGTGATAGCACGCGCACGCATCCAGCACAAGCCATTAAACAGAAAGTAAACAAATTGGCACACGGGGCCTGGGTCTCACCTCGCTCCGGCCATCCTTCTTCCAGGTGTCAATCAATTGAGGGCGGGTGCAGTAAATGCCCTTATTTTGGATTTTTATATAATACAAATTATTAATTCTAATTTGAAGTTTAGTTTGCTAAAGATATCAGAAGTTTGGTTATGTTTGTAACTTTTTTTTTGTTTGTTTGTATCCCTTGGCCTCTTTGGCGCCCCCTAGCGAGATTGCGCCCTTAGCATTTGCCTATACTGCCTATTTCAGTGAATCTCAACCTTTTTTGAGTAATGGACCCCTGTCATATTTGGAACCATCCTCAAGGACCCTAGAATAAAATTGCCTCATTGGTATCATTAATGCCTTTATGGCGACCAAATACAATCAAGTATAATTTACTACTATGTTAGCTGACTTGTTCTATATTTAGTCATTTCGTCAGTTATATTATACATATCTTCTTTTATGGGAACATGTCAAATAACAAAATATTAAAAAATTCATATTCAGAAATTTTATAAGGACCCCCTGGCATTATGTAAAGCACCCATGTCCCCATTTTTTAAAAAGGCTTATAAATCATTCAGAATGAGTTTTTGTGAGAAAGTAAAAATGTGCACAGTTTTCTGTGATGGGTAGGTTTAGGGGGATAGGGTTGGAGTAGGATGACTGAAAATACGGTTTGTACAGTATAAAAACTATTACACCTATGTCCCCACAATTCACAAAAACAAACGTGTGTGTGTGTGTGTGTGTGTGTGTGTGTGTGTGTGTGTGTGTGTGTAAAAATAGGCTATATATGGAAAGTTTTCTGTAATGGGTAGGTTTAGGGGATAAAATAAACAGTTTGTATAGTATAAAAGTCATTATGTGTTGCCATGATGTATCTATCCTTCCATCAATCCATCCATTCCCCAAACCACTTATCCTCAATAAGGTTGCAGGCAATGAAAGACATTTAGCATTTAACCCTTTGATGCATAACATGGGTCAAAAATGACCCGGCTGAGTTTTTATTTGCTATATCTTTGCAAGAAATGAATTTCATCATTCAGTATTCCACAAATCCTCATTTTAATTTTTTTTTCTTACTTTTTGAATAAAAACCTTTTTTGTATCACTACCCTTCTAATGTGCAACATGGGTCAAAAATGACCCGTATTCATTTCCTATGTAATTTCAATCATGGTTGAGTGTTTCTTTGCTGAATCTTTAAAAGACATGTATTTTATCATTCATTTATTCCAGCTATTCCTTAAATATCTTGTTATTGATTGTCAAAAATCATTATGTTCATTTTTTTCTTTTTTACTTTATTAACAAACACAGTTTTTGTATGTCTACATAAATTTTACACACATTGGTCAAAAATGACCCGTATTCATTTCCTATGTAATTTCAATCATTACTGAGTGTTTCTTTGCTGAATCTTTGAAAGAAATGTATTCTGTAATTTATTTATTCCAGGTATTCATTAAATATCTTGTTTTTGATTTTCACAAATCATAGCTTTTGTATTTCTACATCAATTTTACACAAATGGGTCAAAAATGACCCATATTAGAAACCATTGCAAATTTTTGCAAGTAGGAACATATTTACTGCAGACAACTATTCATCCGAACCATTCAATCAAAAACAAGATATTTAAAGAATACCTGGAATAAATGAATGATAAAATATATTTCAAAGATTCAGCAAAGAAACACTCAACCATGATTGAAATTACATAGGAAATTAATACGGGTCATTTTTGACCCATGTTGCGCATTAGAAGGGGTTTTCATAGCTTGCACATGAAAGTTAAATGGGGAATTTGTTCTAAAAATTACAGATTGACCAAATGTTACACTTCATCTTAAAAAGACTGACTTCTTTCTTGTTTGTTTTTGCTCAGAATGGATTATTTTAGGAATTGTTCACTTTAATGCTACATCTCTGTTTTGGAGGCTATCTCACATTTTAACAAAAAGCCACCCACCACACATTACAACTATCAGTCTATTCAAGAAATCATAAACTGATTTTGATTACATTGGTTTTCCACTGTTATAGCCTATATTATCGTAGTTAGTAACACTACAGTTGTAAACATTTGTATCAATAGGCCAAAAGAAACAAATGTCTGGTCTGATTTTTTAAGGAATTTTACCTTTTTCTTTTCTCTATATGTTGCACCTATTTGGCTTGGGATAAAAAGATATACACATGTACACAATCATCATTATGCATTTTATATTCAACATGCAATGACACCTAAATTACACATTTTGCATTGTGACAATTTTAATAAATGACCTACATGGTCATGTGTATTTACGTGATTGCGTATTGTGTGTTAGTAGTTATAGTATGACATTTGTCAAAAATGTAAACTGTCTGACCAAAAACATGTAGGACTGGACCTATAATACAAAGTTCTACTTTGCCATAGTGACATCCTTTATAGTGTTTTATTAAAATTTCACATGTGACATAAAGAATGTTAACTAGCAACAAATAGTTAACTCCCAAACACTAGTTCTGTCACAAATAGCCCAGTGTTTTAACCATTCTTGGTCTCTCACATGATCCCGTCATACAGTCTCTGCCATCAGAAGATATTTTGAACCAGTCAACTTGCTAACAAAATGCCAGCAGTCATTATTTTAAATGCAATAATTAACTTAAAAGGGTAACTAAATGAAGTGAAATTCAATCTTCATACCGCACTTCAGCTTTGAGCTGGGTTTTAGTATAACTGAGTATAGCAGCCAGAACCTGCTCATGTAGAGAGGCATTCCCATTAACTTGAGCAATTAATTGAGCGAGGTCAGTCCATTTCAGTGTACCCACTATGGTCATGATATCAGAGTACAGTTTCTCCTGCTGTGTAGGAGCCAGCTCCATGAGGATCTCAGGAAGTGGTCTGAACTGGCCACTTGTCATCCATCCTCCCAGCGCACCCCCCAAAGCAGCACCTTTAATCAATATAAAGAAATAAAATTATAATATAGCACCATCTTGTGGTTAATAACTTAACTAGACGTTTGTGGGTTGCAAAAAAAAATAAAAAAATCATGGATAAACATACCAACAGCTATACCAGCTGGACCTCCGAGCAGACCTCCAACAAAAGCACCTCCACCAGCAACTGCAGCTCCTTTCGCTGAGCTTGTAAATGCTGCTTTTATCTTCTTATTTGCGGAGATTTCACAGCAAAGTTTCATAATATCATCTTTTCGATTTGTCATTTTGACGTTCTGAAAATTGAAATAAACAACGATGCACACATGTATAAAGGAAGAGGAAAAACTGCCAATGAAACACAATTCTTTAATCATTTCTCGTTTTTTGAGGCCTCGCTACTCTTCATGTTTGAGAAAATAAGATCGACGAACTGTAATTTTAAAAAAAAATCACCAGTCGGTCTACTTAAAAACTGCATTTCTGATTTTACTAAACAAGATTTTTCTTACCCGAGTGTCTTTCGAGCAGGAGTTTTTAACTCGAGCAGAAGTTTACTTTCGGTATCATATTCATTGTGTAATATAGCCTACATGCACTTCCGCGCTCTACAAATGTCTCTGCGCTTAAACATTTGAATTTAGTTCACTGAATTTAGTCAGGTGGAGACTATATAGATAGCCTGTTTTTGATAAACTATTATAGAGCATAAAATTAACCTGTCATGAAAAGTAGCTTTACAAAAATCTAGCTGGGGATTAAAAAACAAAACTTAAAAACATAGCCTACAACATAGGCTATTATTTCACATAATCTGTTGAATTAATTTTCAGTTCGATAAAAACATAAAACACTACTAATCCATCACAGAGATATTTATTAGAGAATATATAGCCACAGAAACAACATGTGCTTTGTTAGAGTATAACCCAGAAATAGCTCATTTTCTTTATACTGTTTAAATGGCATTATAAAAAATATATATAGAAACATAACAATGGGTACAAAAGCAACAGGAGTATCTAATATAACCAAACAGGACTAGGACTTAGTAACACTGGCTGGTGACATTAACCCTCTGGTGGTCATTTTTCATACTGCACTTCGGCCTTGAGCTCTCTCTTGGCATAAGTGAGTATAGCAGCAAGCACTTGTTCTTGCAGAGTGGCACTGCCCATAACCAGAGCAACGAGGCTAGCGACGTCTGTCCAGTCCAGAGTGCCCAATGCAGCCATGACATCAGAGTACAGTTTCTCCTTATATTTAGGAGGCAGCTCCATGATGATCTCAGGAAGAGGTTTGAAATAGCCACTGGTCATCCAAGTTCCCAAGAGACTTCCCAAAGTACCACCTAGTAATATATGAAGAGGTTCATAGCAGAATATGATTCATTTATAGCTCTGTTTGTATTGTAAAGGTATTAAAGCTCCACTTAGCTTAATAGTGTTAAACCTAAAAAAAATTATAACTTTAATGTAAAAATTTCAAGGCTAAAGGATAAAAATTAAATAAACTTGTGTGTGTGTGTATGTGTGTGTGTGTAGATAGATATAGCTATAAACAATATAAACTGTAGCTATATAAACTGCTCTATTAAAGATAATAACACCACCCCACACCCGATGATGAAAGTAAATGAAAGTTCATGGATTGCATGGGAAACAGAGGCATGATCCTACCGACAGCTATACCGGCTGGGCCTCCAACTATTCCCCCCACAAAAGCACCTCCACCCGCCGCTGCGGCGCCCTTTCCAGAGCTCTTCACTGCTGCTTTCATCTTCCTGCTGGCCGAGACCTCACAGCAAAGCTGCATCACATCATCCACGCGCCCGCTCATTGTGGTGTCAAGAGAAACCTTGAAATGAACACTAATAGATCATTTTCCCTTTTACACACAAAACTAAAACACGTCATGTTGATACGCAAATAAGTTGCCAGTTCGTGCATCATTTTAGAATAACTAGGCTACTATTTTAAATGAATTCATGATAGCAAATTGTATTACGGACAGTATATATTTAGGTAGCTATAGGCTATTTCACATTCTGCAATCGAAGTCGAACGATGGAAAAATAGAAACTACTAGGGCCTACTAGGGACAATTGTGAGATATTCGACATTATGGATTACACAATATAATCTTTAAAAACTAAAATTATTATTAATAGCCTATTTTAAAACATAAAACAAATGATAGCAAATCTATCCATTGACTACACTATTATAATACATTTAGGCCTATTGATATGATAAAATAAATAAATAAACTAGCTATACGTTATTAAAAAACTAGTTTTTAAAGAGCTTACCTTTTGTTCTTTAATAAAGAGGAGCTAGCAGGCGCCTGTTACAGTCACTTTGGGTGAAATCAGTGTGGGATTGCTCAAGTTACTTGCACAATTCTGCAGTCTGCTCATCTGATGTGGAGCCGGTTGACTTGTAGGTCGTCTCGCTTTAATTTGTGTTATTTCTATGACAATATTAATATGAACACATGAGGCATCTCACACGAAGATAATTCATACAATAGCCTATAGCTTAGTTTAGACATCCGAATGATTACTCTATAAATTTCATTTGAAAATGTAATCATGCCGTGATGTTTATCATAAGGTGGGTCTTTTCTGACATTTTGAGATTACAGATAGGTTAAACGAGTAAAAAAAAAAAAAAAAAAAAAACTGTCTCAGGTTATCCAAAAGACTGTCCCACGCTGTTTTAACCTCTAGGGGGCCACATTGTCACACCACCCTTCAAGGTGACGCAAGTTATGTTTAGATAGATAGACAGATAGATAGTAATTGGTTGAAACAACTGCTCTGTAGTACATAACTTCACACTAATTTTCAGGATATTATAGGCTATTAGTTGAGACAGTGCAAAAGAAAAAGAATTACAGACTTTGAAAATGTCTTTCCCACTCTGAGTGTTATAAGTGTGCATTATGCAGCACCATGGTCAGTCAATTTGACTTCCAATCAGCATCTGCGTCTTTGAGGTTCGGTGTTTTTCTTTAGTATTGTAGGTTATAGGAAAGCCTATCTGTGAACACCTGTGAGACCTCCAGTATGTAAACAAGAACATCCTCTTGCACGAATACCATTGACTCGCCCCGTGGGTGGAGCTTGTGACGTCAGGTACAGTACAGTCAAGAACAAGGGGGAGGAGCCTCGAGAACATAAACAAGTCCAGACTACTCAGACGGGAGCGACTGCCACACAATTTAGATAAAGCAGAGGAATTAAGCTGCAAAAACTACTTTTCTGACAGCTAATAAGGTGAGAAAACTATACAGATTTTACCTCTGAAATGTCAAATTTGTGAATGTGTTTTGTTTCTTCGTATAGATAACTTCAGCTAAGTTAATTCTTTTGTATTTAAACGCTCAACTCTATTTGAACACTGTTTATTAGTTTAGCCCTTTTTGAAGAATAGTATAGCCTTGGCTACACAAAAACGAAAGCAGTTTGGATATTATTATTATTTTGTCCTTAATATAATTAATTTCATCGATAATCCGAAGAAACACTATGTTTTATTATTATTGTGTGAACTACTTAAGTAGCTGTAAAGAAACGTACAGTCAGCGCTTGACTGTAAACAAGTCTAGAACGCTTTACATGGTCAGGGGCCAGAGCTGCAGCTGATCACTCCTTCCTGTCCCACTTCACTGACGTAAACATCGTAAAAAAAGAACATTATTAGCAGTTAAGATATAACCTAATATATTAATATGGTTAAGAAACCAGCAATCGTTTTCTTTTGAAGGAGTTTAAAAATAAAAACAGTAAAACAAATATCATCATCGCTAAGCCTTTTGTATTTAATGTAATTGTATTTAAAAGGGTCTAAAGAGGTGCTACAATTAACCATTTATGAAATGTTATGCTGGTTTAAGTAAGTCATCTGGTGTGTGTGTGTGTGTGTGTGTAGGCCTACAAATAAGTTATCTTTGTAAAGCGGAGGTTATTCAAACCTGTAAAAATGTCAGTTCTGCATCTGTACAGTGGGCTCATAGAATTCAGTTTACAAAAACTCCTACTTGCCTTTAGCAGGGTAGGCCGACATGCCTTTACATATCTGATCTTGTACAGAAGTCTATTGATGATCTCACTCGTATATGAATTTAATCTAAAATAAAGCTAACATTAGAAAGGAATTCTAGACAATGTTAAAAATAAGTGATCTGTGGTAAGGAACACTATGTCTCAGTTCAACCAGCTGGTACATGCCAAGTGCTGAACAAGAACATGACCTTATATTTAATGTCACGCAAGGCTACAGTGTCTAATGTGACACCTGAAACATTCTGCACATTACTTCCCATCAACAGCTTATATTTAAACAGCAAGAGCAGATATTCGCATGCTAAATATGCTCATTACAATATCTTTTGAATTGCAAAGGGAAATGTTGCAATGGAGGTCGATTCCTCTAGAGGGCAACATAACTCCTTGTTGATATATATATTTTTTTTAACAAATAGCAGTCTGGCTAAGCCATAGCAGAAAATGATCAGCAGAATCCTTGCACAGCTGGTGGGAAGAGAAGAGAAGGACAGTGATGTTGCAGAAGAAACTGATAACTGTGCAAACCTCCTCGAGTTCGATGATGGAGAATGGGTTATCATAAATATACATGGTGAGTTATTTTGGTTATAATCTGCGGTTACTGATAAAAGTTAGCTGATTTTTACAGTTCAATAATTCTTAGGTTTATTAATGTAAATACACATCTTATCACACAAGTATGAGTCAGTATTTCCATTTCTTGCATCTGGGTGTGTTATAGTGGCTATATGGGGAGACTGGGGCAGTTCACTGAACATAAAAGCATGACAAGTTGTCACACTGTATGGGGCAATCTATCAAAAGTTAATATGCCGTTATTTCAGCTTATTTTAAATGTTTGGAAAAATAAAACCGTAAAACAGTTAATGAAAAATGCAAAAGTTAACATACAAAATATCAAACCATTAGTAAAGACATATTGTAATACATTAGTTATATAAACATGTATCATTTTAAAGAATATGTGACAAAAATAACCTTGTCCTGAGCAGTTAAAATCATTTAAAATTAACCAAACTATCTTGAATGTATGTTAGTGTGGTTTTGTGTTCAGTTGTCTATTCAACAGCTATAGCAAAACTATATAAAAGTTTTCTTTAAAATTCCACTGATAAAGAAACCACACATATAATTCTGATTTTAAAACTTATGCCCCCCAGTTTTACAGACAAGGCTTAAGCATAGTCCCAGACTAAAATGCATGTTTGTGCTGTTTTAAAGGGTTAGATCACCCAAAAATGACATTTCTGTCAGTAATTACTCACCCTCGTGTCATTCCACAAGACCTTTGTTCATCTTTAGAACACAAATTAAGATATTTTTGATGAAATCCCAGAGGTGTTTTTTTAATCTCCCATAGAAAGTAATGTAATAACCATCATTTAAAGTCCAGAAAAGTAGTAAAAACAGTTAAAATGGTCAACAATATTTTCTCTCCCATCTTTCTGCTACACTGTTACGTCCAGCACTTCCAGGTTCTAGTTCAGAAAGTCAGAAGATATTGTTGAATAAAGTCATTATTTATGTTTTGTTTTTGTGCACAAAAAGTATTTGTCACTTCATAATATTAAGGTTGAACCACTGTAGTCATGTTGACTATTTTAACAATATCTTTTACTACTTTAATGGACCTTGACAGAAGGTCTGGAGTCTATCGCAGCTTTCATTGGCCAAGGACCGCCCAAGAGGACATTTGACTGACATGTAATGCAACCAATCAGAGTTCGCTTTGTTCTGCATCATGTTTAGGGGCGTGAAAATGTAAAGATGCCCCTACAATAACAGACCGGCATGCATCTAATACATTTTTCATTCAAGAACGCTGTGCAAGTTTACTGCAACAAAGAAGTCTTGAACTTCACATACTTTTGAGAATCCAGTGTTTAGTTGATCCTGGTAAGCGTTCAGCGTTTTTGCAAATATTTTCTGATTAATCTATTTGTACAGTTCTAGTACAGTACTGACTATTGCCTTGACAGGCGGATTAATGTTATACCACCCCTCCCTACGTCAGTTTCAGTTGCAAACTCATGACACAACAGCGGTCACCAATGCTAGTAGGGAATTCTCTTTTTCTAAATTGCCGCTCGTCAAGTACAAGTACTGTTAATCTGACGATGCCCAACACCACTGGATCAGAGTGCTTTCAATCACTGCCTTATTTGCTGCCTTATTAAGGCCTGTATACCTTAATCTGACCCTGGTGACAACTATAGCCTCAGTATTCATTATTGTATAGCTTACTCATTGGGCCTGTGAGAGAAAAGGAAAATTGTCCTGTGAATTTAAGTGTTGACCCTGCTCTGAATTATCCCTAATTGGATAATTAGTAATGTTGTTGACTTGACGTAATTTATGCTTCCTGTGCAGAGAATCAGTCACTTGGCTCAGCTGACACAAACATTCTTGAGAACCTGTTAATTGAGCACCCCAGCATGTCTGTGTACCAGATGAGGCCCGATCAGGGAGAACTTGGTTCGGATGAAGAAACAGAGGACATGGCTAGGTAAGTTTAAAGACAATTACACATTTTCAGCTAGAATAATTTAGAATAGAATAATTTATTCAGCTGGAATAGAGATAATATTCATTATTTAGGTAACATAAAATGGCATGTTAGGTGTTTAATTGTTGATTAGATTGGTAATGCTTTTGAAAGAAGTCTCTTTTGCTCAACAAGGCTGCATTTATTGGATCATAAATACAGTAGAAATAGTAATATCGTGAAAATATTACAATTTAAAATAACCATTTTTTATTTTAATATATTAAAATATAACTTGATGTGAATAAGTTGAATTTTCAGCATCATTTCAAGTCTTCAGCGTCATGAATTTTCAGAAATCATTCTAATTTGCCGATTTGCTGTTTAAAAACATTTATTATCATTATAATGTTAAAAACGTTTACTGCTTCATATTTTGGTGGAAACTGATTTAAGCATTTATTTTTTTTTTTGTAACAATATTTTTAATTATCAGAAAAGAATATGATGTCGCACGGATATGTAACCTATATTTCCATGTTGTAACTGTGGTTATGTTGGCTTGTGATTTGTCAATCTACCCCTTTAGGCCTGTGCCAATCAGACGCAACGTTTCTTGGCGGTTAGCAGCATGGGGCAGCCCCTTGCCCTGCAGCACCATTCTGCTCTCAGTGCAGCGTGCCAGGGTCTATAATGGGCACAAAAAGCTGACCCGCGGCGCCCTCAACAGGCAAAACCTCGCAAGAACACGCTATTCACCTGAGCGCCATTATGGCTACTTCAAACAGCCCACTCAGCGCCTGTACAACTATTAAGAAAAATCAATGCTTCTGAAAGCACTGAACATACAGCATTTGATAAGTGAATAGTCATTTTAAGGGGGTATATTTGCAAATGATGACATGAAACCATTCCCCTGTAAGACTAGTATGGACTAAGAAAAATGTTTCTTTAAATGCAATGGGGTATTATTATCTTCAGGAAGAAGTCTCACTGACAGTCTGACACTGAAATAAGCATTTGTTACAAAATTACAAGTAATTTGCATTATTAGTCCTTTAGTACTTTAAAGTTTTTAAGCAATGTTATGTTTGTGTGCTTCTATTTTAGCTTAGCTGTGACTGGTGCATGTATAATAAGTGAAAGAAAAAAAAAAACATTGTTTGAAAATAATTCAGTATTGAAGACTGTACTGTACAAGGCATTTGTTTCATCAATATATTAAAGTAAAATTGTATCTTATATATGATACTCGCATGACAAAGCAATATGCTGTGTTTACCGCCGAGAAACTAAGTCTGATGATGTATGTCGTAATTCATATTGTTACAACTGTTATTATTTGACTTTTGTATATTTAAATGGTATTGCTTTTTTATCCTCATGAATATATTTGATAAAACTTTTTAAAAATTGAAAAATAAATATTTTCTCTTTACATTGCTCTTATTTATTTTTATTTTTGAGCAATTTTAGTTACAACGGTCATTCCAGAAGTGTGTGCATCTTCCCCATGAACCTTTTGACTCTCTCAGCATCCACACCATTTGCCCAGTAGCCTCCTTTCTTGAAATGGGAGCCGATGATCATGGCGTTTGCTTGAAGGTATTGCTCCACATTATCATGTGTTACTCCAGAACCGATGAGAACGGGGATCCGTACAGACTGGGTAACCTCTGTTAAACAAATAGGACTCTCAACATGAGTATGAGGACATCTTTCTGCTACATGCATGCATAAAAATACAAAAACATGTTGTTCCTTCATTGTAATGAGGATTTTGGCAGACTGTGCCTCATCCTCCATCTGACAGTTTCCCCAGTCCAATGGATCAGAACTAAGGAAGGCAATAGGCACAAGTCCAAAGTAGGCAGCAGGGCAGTGGCAGACTAGACTGGGCCTGGTTTTCATGCCTATGTTTACAGCCTTCCATGATCACCAGCCATCTGGAAGTGGGATTTAAAATAGCTGGCAGTGTGGTATCTATGTTAGCTCATACAAGGCCATTGGTTTTGAGGAAGGGCAGGAAGCAGGCCATCTGCCCACACAGGGCAGTCACCAGGGCCAGGAGACTGTTCAGCATCCTCTCTTTCCAAAGGACAGTACTGTCTTGGCTGATGGGCTCCATTAGATACTAGAAGCAGATTAACCTCTAAATGAGCAGATCAACCTTTGAATGGGATTGAACACTGAGAGTGTCACAAAAGTGTACAGTTTTAACACTAATGATTCCTGGACTTTGCACAAACATATAATTTTGGACAATTGGGGTCTGTAAGATTTTGTTTCTTAAGGCTCTTGTGAAAACCAAAGCTACACAAAAATACAGTATAACAGTAATACTGTGAAATATTAGTACAATTCAAAATCAGTTTTCTGTTTTAATAAAATGTAAAGTTTTATTTCTTCCTGTGATGGTGAAACTGAATGTTCAGCAGCTATTATGCCATTCTTCAATGTCACATGACCCTTCAGAAATCATTGTAATGTGCTGATTTTCTGCTCATGAAACATTAATTACTATCATCAATGATGAAAACAGTTGTGCTGCTTAATATTGTTGGGGAAACTGGGATCTTTTTTAGGATTCTTTGATGAATAAATAGCATTAATTGAAATAGAAATTGTATAAATGTGAAAGTATTTACTGTCCCTTTTGTGTAAAAGTATGAATAAAAGTATTAATTTTCTTTGAAATACTATTTAAATGGCAGTGTAGGAGTATAAAGGGACACATAAAAACAAAAGTATTGTTATCTCAAACATCATGCTGGTCGCATGAAAGCCCTGGAAAATTGTTTGTGCCTGTGTGACGCTGTACACGTTGAGCATTTATCAAATGTAATTCAATGTGTTTTCTTGTATGATAAAGTTATCACTATAAGATACCCTATTTACATCAATTCATTTCTAGTTAGCAACAATGATATCACTTTGTGAGATGTTAGGAAGCTGCAGACATATGTCAGGATGACCCACGAGATTGATTTGTTAGATCTTTGAAAGTAGATCAAAGTTGAGTGATTCAAACATACATAGCATACTAGGAATTGATAGACATTCATAATGTTACAAAAAAATTCTATTTCAAATAAACACTTTTAATTTGAACTTTTTATTCATCAAAGAATCAAAACAAAAAAAATAAAAAATAGATCACAGTTTTTACTAATAAAGCAGCACAACTAGTTTCAACAGTGATAAGAAATGTTTCTTGAGCAGTGAATCAGAATACTAGAATGATTTCTGAAGGATCATGTGACACTGAAGACTGCAGTAATGGCTGATGAAAATTCAGCTTTGCCATCACAGGAGTAAACATTTAAAATATATAAATGTAAGCACATTTAAAAATCTTACAGATAATCAGGACATGTCTGGAGAGCATAATATCTTAAAAATTGAAGACACATTGAAGACAAAGTACGGCATTAGAAAGTCAGACTAAAGTGTATTATGGCATCAGGCTGCCAGACTCACCCCTCAGTTCCCCTGGATCAGCCTGTGCTCCAGTGGCAGTTCCTGTGACGATGACTCCATCAGAAAGGAAGAACTCAGCTGCTTGGGCTGTTTCAGCTATGCTCACATCTGAAGTCAGGGCATGAGCACTGTAACATTATCAAATATCACACAATAAAGCAGAAACCACCATACTGTTGTGCCTCTGTTAGAGCTCTGTGGTCAGCCAGCACGCAATGCAGATCTGATTATACCTGTGCTTCTTCTTGATGTCTGTGAAGATCTGAACGTGCTCTGCTCCAATGCGTCTACGGTAGCGCAGCAGCTCACCAGCGCAAGCATTTAACAGGCCTTCGTCTGCAACGTGTGAGAACACAAACCCCTCTGCACGGATAAAATCCAGGCCTGTGGAGAGGCAGAAGTTAATATTCATTAAATATCTTGTCAGAGAATACCTTGGTTTAAAAAGGCATTTGTGATAGTTACCTGAGGCCAGGGCAACAGCCAGTGCTGATTGGTTTGCAGCTGAGAGAATCTGAACACCAAGTGGCCAAGATGGATAAAGGCCCCTGACTGCTGCACACACAGCTGTCATTGATGCACACACTTCTGGACCCACTTCAAGGGTGTATGGAATGTCATGCATGTTTTCAATGATCAGCCCATCCTGTCAGAGAGAATTGTCTGAAATGAGCATAAACTGACCCGGTCAAAACATAACAAAAAAAAAAGATACATCTAAAATCTGATAACATTTATCAGAAAGACTGGTTTGATGTAATTTTGTTCAGTCACATTTAAAAGAAAATGGAAAAATATCTCTTACTGAATGCTAGTTATGACCTTTGCAGGCACCCATACTGGCAAGAAGCAATGAGAATTCCGAAGACCGCTCCGACTCATTTCCACGAATCGGTTCTTTTGAACTGTTCGTTTTAAGGAACCGGTTTAAGAATCTGATTCAGCTCTTATTTTACGTCATTAAATAATTACGTGGTACTTGACGTCATGGGGGTGATACAACATGCTCTAGTCTAAATGAAACATTCCAACAAAGCCATGTGTCTTTTTCGACTACACTTTGAAGCTGTTTATATTAATTTCATGCTCAGTCCTTTTTTCAGTTTGTTGCCACTAAGGGCCGTTCACACCCTGAACTATAAAGATAGATAACTATACTACACCAAAGAATAATAAACATCAAAAACTATAGATAGAAAAGTTGCGTCCCAAATGACGCAATGCACTTATACACTATGTAGCTACTTATGCACTATGTACTCATCCATGTAGTGCGTGAATTGTATAAGGGTATTTTGTAATTTAACGAGTCTGATAACTCCTCCCCCTCTGCTATATAATTAAAGCTGTGACAGCTGAGTGCATGAAGTGTCCAACATTCCACACTTAGTTATATGTGTACTAATCTTTTTGGAATTTTCAGTGTGAACACACTACTGCACTATTTGTACTTAAAAACATCATAGAATAGTGCACAAGTCCGCGAATTGGGACACACCTAAAGACTATTCACTAACTGCAACGCGCAATAGGGCGGAATACGTCCCGCCTTCTAAGTAAAAGAGCCAGTCACTGGTTGATAAAGTCATTGCGTCACTGTTAGAGGCTCTGGTTCCCATAGAAACCTGAGACTCGCAATTAGGACAACTCATGCGCATTGACTCGTCTAGCCTAAAAAAATAAGCTTTTTAATGCTACTTAAGCATAAGAAACAACATTTATGGGACAGTTCATGTTAGATTTTGTTGCAGTTTTTGAGATTTCAGGATTTCCCCATTCAAATAGATGTTACAAATATGGCCGCTAAGCGAAAAAGGAACTTTGATAACGTTCTGTTTATTATAAAGCGCAGTTATGTTGTCTGCGCTTTAAATGTTCGAGCTCTGATTAGCCGTCATTTTTTATCGTTCAATTAGACCACGCTGCAGTTCCATTTTCCACCACAAATTTACATTGTAACACTGTGGGGTGCTGTAGAGCTAGGGAGGGCCCCGAAGCCGTTCGTTTAATTTTTAAGGTACAATATGTAATATTTTAGCAGTAAATTATCCAAAAATGTTCACATATTGTACCTTTAATATATCCTGCTCACTTTACGGGTTAAAAAAAAAAGAGTTGTTGCAGAATGCTGAACGAAGCGCCCGATTTAAAGGGGCTGCAGCCTGAAATGGTGCATAGTTAATGATGCCCCAAAGTAGGCAGTTAAAAAATTAATTTAAAAAAATCTATGGGGTATTATGAGCTGAAACTTCACAGACACATTCAGGGGACACCTTAGACTTATATTACATCTTGTAAAAACTGGTTCTAGGGCACCTTTAAAAGAACGATTCATTCGTGAATTAAGCACCGCTAACCATTATTATAAGGTGATTATTATTACTTCAAAATGTTAGAAAGCTCGAGATGATTATAATTCTAAACATCTATGATAATGTTTACGTTTCCAGAGGTGTAAAGTACTTGAGTAAATGTTATTAGTTACTGTACTTAAGCATCTTTTTTGGCTACTTTGTAGTTGTACTGAGTATCAAAGATATTGGCAACTTTTACTCTCTACTTGACTACATTTTTGAACAAGTAAATGTACTTTTTACTCCAATACATTTGTGATGAGTAATGCAATTACAAATGACATTTTTCATGGCAGCTCAATTTTTCTGCAGCAGTTTATTTGTGATATAAAGAAGCAATATCATCATCTAAGGGCATTGAAGGTACTACATCTTGTGCATTTTACCTTTACCCACCCAAAACTTTTCAACAAGGATACTTTACGCGAATGTGAGTGCATTAGCAGGTAGTTGCTTATCGCAGGTGTTTGATTTATTAGATGAGGAAATGACTGCAGCTGGTGATGACGCTCAAACCAGCACATACAGTAGACTTGAACTATTTAATTTTACTTAACATTGTTTTATTTATCTGCTATATTGACAAGACAATTTTGAAGGATATTGGTTTACTTATGGCCTTTCTGTGCACTTGAGCTCAACTAAGACTTGAGAGTTTGTAGACTTTTGAGAGTCTGTTGTGTCGACCTTGATTTATAGCAACATTGAGGTGTTCAATTTTATTTTGATTTTAGAAAATAAACTTGATTTCTCATCTTACAAATCGATAGTTTCTTATTTTCACTGGCATGTCTCTCAGGACTAGTGCATCTATGAGCCTACATTCAGCATGAGTAAAATTATGTTAAATTCAGATACTTTAAGACTTTTACTCAAGTCTTATTGGTTACTTGTAACTTGTACTGGAGTCATTTTCAATGTAAGGTATCAGTATTTTTACTCAAGTATGGTTTTCAGATAATTTTTACACCTCTGCGTTTTACTTGTTCTGAGCACATACAAGTCCTGCGTGGTGGTAAATTTCCGCCTCTCGACAAGCTTCCTCTGTGATCTCTGCGATAGTTGCGCGGTTCAAGGGAGTTCCTGCAAAAGAAAAGAATTTAAAAGTTCAGTCTTTCCTCAATGTTAATTTTGTTCTCCCTTGAAATGCGTTACCTGGCAATGCTCGGACGTGAATCATGCCAATGACATTTGATTTTAAGCGTCCGAAAAGATTTAAAAACTTCATTTCTTAAGCCAACAAAAAACAGATTTGTGTGCGTTTTGATGGTCATGTGACTGGTCAAAGGTTATATACTGACACAAGTGTGGATCTCATGACAACAACCAAGCTACATGAATCCTCTGTCTATCGGAATCCTTTGATAATATTTTAAAACGCTATATTGTAGTATATTGTGTATTTCTAAGGGGGCGCCAGTCAATATAGTGAAACTGATTTGCCTGGGTAACCCATAGCAGCAACTGTAACAAAATAATGCGCTATATCAGCTTGACAACACTTGACATCTCAAACGGCCAACAGAGCACAACCAAAACATTACATTTCATGTATCACTAACATTATAGCGCGATTAAATCCATCTATTTAACGCGATCACTCGGATTGTTTACTTTTTGAGCCTGCTAGCCATGTGCTCAACGTACTTCCGCTACATCAGTGCCGCCCCCCAAGTGACGTTGCCAAACACAAGCCTCATTTTGCCGGCAAAATTTTCATGTTTCTAAACTGATTTATCGACCATTAAATGTTTGACTTATAACGTCGGGATTTCGCGTGCTCGCTCCGTGCCGGTGTCAATCGCACATGCGGCACTGATCGCATTGCTTCTCGGTCATTATTAACCGAGCGGGGATTTTAAATGACCCGCGTTGACGGCCCCTTTTAACGACTGCTGGCGGGTTATAAGACAAGGCGCAAAATTACTGGCGCCAGCTCAGAGCGAGCGGACTGCGGAACACATCACAGCCTGACCATATGCTGCCTGCTTACAGACTATTTGATCAGTTTTTCTAAATAATGCCTTGTGTCACGCCATCCTAACTTGTGCATTTGAGGATATCCGTGGAGAGAAGGCATTTTCAGAGAGCATCGCATTAAGGTACGTGCATTACACAATCGTGGGGTTATTAATAAAGATCGGCAAAAGTGACATTAAACAAGTAAGCTGTATTAAAAGGGGTTGTGAAAGCAAACTTTGTATTGTTGGATTGCCGAGACTTTAGTTTCTTACTTTTAGCTGTTGTGTGAACGGGTTCAATGAAATGAGGAATAATGATTGGCTCGGCCATTTTCTGACTCCCTTGGGTAGAGCAATGCAAACGTGTAGTTTTATTACAAATAGTAGAAATATCGGCATGAATTGGCTTTACTTTGAAAATATAGACTTTAAAGTGCATATATCTGTGGTCTTGAAGCGTTCGGTTGTGTTTTTCGTGTAGTTTTGACCTCTTGAACATTGTGCCCATTTCTACTTCCCCGCGCCCAAAGCGCTTTGTGAGGACTTACATGAGGGGGGTTGGGATTAAAAGTCACAAAACGGACTTTTTTATAAAGTAACACTTTTCTCTTTTAGGCTCTCGACACTCAAGAAGGTCACAAGCGTGGATATCATGCCAAGCAAGAAAGTGTAAGTTTCGATTTCGTGTCTTTTTAAGGCAGTTTTGATCATCACTGTGCATGCATGGAAAAGTTACAGCGAGTTGGCCCAGTTAGTCACAGAGTTTCAAGCCAATGTTGAAATGTAACAATATCATTTTCGATGCAGGCTACGAACAGAGCAGACTAACACTACAGATGAAGCTCCTAAAACCAATTCAGTGCGTCCCAGGAAGAGGAAAGCAGACGTAGCTATTGTAAGTAAACTATTCTTAAACTTTTTATGATACTCCTATAATGAAAAACATAATGAGAGATGAGTCTCTGACTGTTTTGTTTTTGAATTCACAGCATTTACAAGATCCAGATGAGGAGATCACAGAGATGACAAGAAAGAAACCATGTGCATCCCAGGTATGGATGAGTCATGACCCGTTTGTGTATCCATATGCTTCACCAGGCATCTCATTTCAGTGATGCTAAACCAATTGACACTCTTATTTTAGCCTTTTTCTGTAGATCGCAAAATTATGGTCAATGTCCTGAAATTATAAGGTTATACATATGTGGTAAATATATAGAGATGGTTCCCCAGCCTATTCCCAGACTAAAATGCATGTTTGAGCTGAAAACAACTTCTATATGACATGTATTCTAATGTCAGTGCTGTTGTTTTGTCTCAAGATGCACATCAGTAATATTTTTCCTATGTTTATAAAAGCTAATAACTCTTTCCAAATAATATTATTTTGCACACATTCACTCTTATTTGTATGCCTTATGCGTTGAAAATGCATATTTGTTAAGAATTATATGAATCACACAAATGATTTGGCCTACATCTTCAATTCAAAGTGAAATTTGACAAAGTTGAGTAGGTTGCAGCTCATGATATTATAGTTAAACAGCTGTTAAATATTATGGACTGGTCTTTTCCCCCTCAGTGTCTAAAGTGGTTACAGTCCTGCCTAATGATAATCATTGCTGCCTGTGCCACCTTGGTATTGTGAGTGGTTAGGGTCAATGTCATGGCTTGAACTTATTTGTGGAGCTTTTTTGTGCCATGGAAGGTCCTTTTCAAAATGCCTTTGAAGCCTGTCCTAGTTGCAGAAGGCGGGCTTTCATATTTGTTTATATCCGTTAAGAGTTTTTCTTTTCTCTCTCTCTCTCTCTTCTCTTTCTTTACACATCTTGTCCTCTTGCTCAGGCCTGCTGGAATCCTGACACAGGTTACACAAGCCCATGCAGGCGGATGCCCACACCTGATGAAGTAGAGGAACCGGTTGCTGTTGGCAGCATGGGATTCACACAGTACGCCTCAGAAAATATTTTCGTCACCCCCACGCGTTCTACCCCTCTGCCGGCCCTCTGGTGAGAGATTTATCTCTTTTCAAACTGCGTTTAGCTACCTTAGATTGACATGACTACATTTTTGCCAGTAGAATATCTTGTATGACAAGACACCTTTGTTGACACATTCTTTGACGTACATTAATGTACATGGAAACGTTAACATTTTCTCCATTTCTCATAGCTGGGCAAGCAAAGACGATGTGTGGAACAACCTGCTTAGAAAAGACAAACTCTACTTGCGAGATACACACGTTATGGAGAGACATCCAAATCTCCAACCCAAAATGAGAGCAATTCTGCTGGATTGGCTAATGGAGGTTGGTGATCATTGTTTAACCATTCACACGTCTTAATCTAATCTGTATAAGAAGGGTGGGGACACTGCAAGTGCCTTCATTTGTCTTAACCTAAAGTTGTTTACAAAGGCTGTTCCTCAAGTTCTCAAGTTTTCTTATAATTAAAAGCTAACTGCAGTTAGAGCCCAAAGTACACTTGAATTTTTATGTGAATGTTTCATCCATTTGATAAGCTTGCGTGAACACAGGCGATCGACAAATGTGCACTAGAATGCTTCATTTTTGTATAGTTTCTGTGCCATTTCTCTCCAGAAGTTACAAAAAATATATTTTCCATTTAAACTACAGTTGCGTGCGTCTCTCTCATGCAAGCACTCATCAATGCGGCTGCGTTCTGTTGTTGCCGTTTCTAGAAATTAGTTTCTACTTAATTTGAAGCTCCAGAGTAGGATGGGAAATTACCGGTAATATCGTTATACTTTATTGTGGATGCATCTGAAAAAAATCACATATGACGCATATGATTTTTAAATAATTACTTTTTTATTATTATTAAAACACTATTTAAATAATCTACCCATGAGTTTAAAGAAGTGTCTGTTTATAATAAAACCACATAAGTGAGCAGAGATATCTAGACAAATATCTTACCAGACACTGATATTAAAGGATTAGTTCACTTTCAAATAAAATTTTCCTTAATTTACTCACCCCCCATGTCATCCAAGATGTTCATGTCTGTCTGTCTTCGGTCGAAAAGAAATTAAGGTTTTTGATGAAAACATTTCAGGATTATTTTCCTTATAGTGGACTTCGGTGGTCTCCAAACGGTTGAAGGTCAAAATTACAGTTTCAGTGCAACTTCAAAGGGCTTTAAACAATACCAGACGAGAAATAAGAGTCTTATCTAGTGAAACGATTGGTCATTTTCTTAAACAATACAAATGTACTGTGTATGATTTATAAACCCAAATGATCGCCTTGCAAGTGCTTCCGCTTTCCGTATTCACCAAAAAGCTTACACTGTATGTTAGGGCTGCAACGATTAATCGCGATTAATCGTTTACAAAATAAAAGTCTGTGTTTACGTTATATGTGTGTTCTGTGTATAATAATTATGTATATATAAATACACACACATTCATGTATATATTTAAGAAAAATTTTATATTTATATATAAAATATTTGTTTATGTAATATAAAATATATATAAATATATATTTATAATACATGCATATATTTCTAAACTTTATACCTGTATGTGTGTGTATTTATATATACATAATTATTATACACAGAACACACACATATATTACGTAAACACAGACTTTTATTTTGCAAACGATTAATCGCTATTTAATCGTTGCAGCCCTACTGTATGTCCTACACCCTCCCTATTCAACTAACACAGTGCCAGTTCCGTTTTTTTTTTTTTTCGCAAATAGAATAGGGAAGGCGTAGGACATACAGCGTAAGCTTTTTGAAGAATACGGAAAGTGGAATGGTGGAAGCACTTGCAAGTCGATAATTTGTTTATAAAGCATATACAGTTGAATATTTAATTTTTATTTTTTTTTTTTTTTAAGAAAATTACATCGTTTCCCGTATTCCTTGTCTGGTATCGTTTAAAGGGCATATTGCAGGTTAGAGCTTTAGTGATTCAATGTATAGAAAAATAATGTATGAAATAGATTTTCTTGAAAAAACACGCATAAATACGCTACATAGGCTTCTGGAGTCGTTTTTTGTGAGAATTTTACTTCCGCATCTGAAAAATGCCCAATCGGACGTGACGTCAGTGAAGGGAGCGCGATCAATATAAACTATAGGAAAACAATGGATTGCAATGACAGTTCGGACGCTGAGGAAATTGTAAATGCTTATTTATACTCGTATAACTAATCACAGCCATACAATTAGCCTGCTATGTGGTCAAGAGAGCAGGGACAGGCCAGAATTAGACAGAATAACGGTCAGACAAATTGAGCTGTTGTGTGAGGAGAAGCAGTGGAGAACAGGACAGAGACCGGTGTTAGCTTATAGATATAACGTTAACGACATGTGCTCAGATCACAATATTGTACAGATTATTATCATGAATCAGGCAATAGCAAAGCTATTGGTCATCTAGGAGTAGGCCTAATTACTAATAACAGAAACGAATAAACTTTGATCAAGCGTATGTCACACGCGTTAATATCCGTCCACACTAACGTTACGTGATATAGCCGTTTCTCATCACGACTGATTTATTAGTTAGCAAATGTAATAATCAAACACAAAACTTAAAATGTGCACCGTAAGTCTTCATCGAGCTGCATCTCTGACGGATCCGTGATCATGTCTCCCGCCGGCGGCCAAACATATAGTGTTACTGTATGCGTTTCATGTTATCCTTTATTCATTAATTCTGTGTTATGAGTTTATTCCGTGCCCATTCACTGATAGTGTAAGGATGTATATGACGCCGTGATTATGTAGTTGTGTGAACTTGAATGTGTATATATAAGTTTACATACATGGCATGAATGAAATCGAAGTATTTACATTACCAGCACATAATTCAAAACTGTTTTGTGTAACTGTGAGACTCTATGCATGTGTACATAATTTGTATTTATCAGTGTTGAAATTGATTCAAGTAAAAACGGTGAAGAAGCATAGCGTGTGTAAGTTTATTAATTTAATATAATCATTTACAGAAGTATTACAATGTTGAACTCCATCATATCGCCAGGATGATAATCCTCCAGTCTATAACGCGTTTTTCGAAGCACATGCAGAAGTGAAGTCCAGTCTCTTCACCTGCACAAAACAAACCCCGGCACGGAAGATGGCGTCATTTTTCTTGTTATTAAACCTCTGGACTCGATGTCCTGACAGGCTGAAGTTTGTGCAACCTCCACATACACAATAATTTACCATTACGATGATAAATAGAATACAAAAACTACCGAAAACACACTGATTCACGGCCGCTGTTGCTAAATACCAATATATTGTGCACTGAATCAACACAGAGCTCTGCGAACATCTCCCTGTAGTGACGTAAAGTGACGCGACGCTGGAAAAAAAGCGTTTTTTACAGAGACCGTCACTTTATCTACTAAATTAATGCCCTTATGTCTCGCAAAACATTTTTAAACCCTGCAGTACCTTTTTATATGGTATTTTTGTACAAGGTTATATATTCATCTCGAAAAAAATGTTAAACCTGCAATATGCACTTTAAAGCATTATTATTATTATTATTATTATTATTATTATTACTATTTTTTTTTAAAAGCATTCTTCTTTTTTTCTTTTTCTTCATTAATATTAATATTATTATTTATAGTTATTGTTATTATTTTATATATATTATTATTATTATTATTATTATTATTATTATTATATATTTTTTTTCCCCTCACCTGCCGTAGAAATAACGCACCGAACCGTGACTTCAGAATGGAGGTACCCCCACGTAACACACACTAACTAAATGCATATCCGAGCGTACAAATAAATATTGAAGTGTTCTTTGGGTTAAGAAATGGAAGTCTGTTTTCATAGAGCGGTTAACTAAAAATGAAATTTAAAAATGAGCAGTTTTTTTCTGAAAGGGATTAATGGTTGTTTCTTTTTCATAAGCACTGAAATGTTGAATGGTGATCTTTGACACTGACATCTACTGTCTTTTAGGTTTGTGAGGTGTACAAGTTACACAGAGAAACATTTTACTTGGGTCAGGACTACTTTGATCGCTTCATGGCCACACAAGAGAATGTTCTTAAAACAACACTACAGCTTATAGGCATCTCCTGTCTCTTCATCGCTGCCAAAATGGAGGTAAGTTTTACTTTCAGATGCCCTTGTACTTCAGCCTGATCTTTTGATAAGGGCTATATCTTATCAGTATAATTTCATGTTTTAAGAACTTTTCAAAGTGCAATTGCAGCACTTAGCAGTATAATGTGAACCTGAAATGTAATTAGGGTTTTTATATTCTTTCCAAAGGAAATTTACCCTCCTAAGGTGCATCAGTTTGCTTACGTTACCGATGGGGCCTGCACCGAGGATGACATTCTTAGCATGGAGGTTATCATCATGAAGGTAGATTTTCATTGTTTAAGCTCAGTACTATGCCTAAACCTGCAGCCCTGCTCCTTTATATGGTGTAATGGACTACTCCATTTCTTTTTTTTTTCTTCAGGAGTTGAATTGGAGTTTGAGTCCTTTAACCCCAGTGGCTTGGCTCAACATCTACATGCAGATGGCCTATCTAAAGGAGACTGCTGAAGTTCTCATAGCCCAGTACCCACAGGCTACATTTGTGCAGATTGCAGAGGTAAGATGGCACAATTAATCGTGTTAAAATCTATATTTACCATAAAAAGCTGTGATTCAATTAAATTTATATTCTGCACATGTCGTGTCCTGCAGTGTGAAGGCCTGGCACTATTTTGTTTTCTACTACATGTACTGTAGGTGTGCATGGGGCTTCTGGTTTTAGTTTTCTCAAAGTTTCCAATATATGAACGCATCCTACCAAATCCATTTCTGGGGCTTTTCTGCAAAAATATGCTTTAAAGCAGGGATGGGCAAACTCGGTCCTGGAGGACCAATGTCCTACAGAGTTTAGCTGCAACCCTGATAAAACTCACCTGCGTGTAATCTGGAAGACCTAGATTAGCTGGTTCAGGTGTGTTTGATAAGGGTTGGAGCTAAACTCTACAGGTAAAGCGGCTCTCTAGGACCGAGTTTGCCCATGCCTGCTTTAAAGGCACAGTCTGCCCAAAAATGGAAATTTACTCACCCTCACAACTAGGGCTGCACAATTAATCGAATTTCTAATTGTGATTACGATTACGGAAACCATGATCGTTTAATCGTTTAAATGTGCGATTACAAAAAAAAATCCACTTAAATTATTCTGCATGCTTAAAAGGTGTTTAGAGCATGTTCCGTTGCGAATCACGACTACTTCAGAGTGTAAATGTTCTAACCTAGCACAAAAGGAACTACCAGTGATGCAAGTGTACGCTGATTGGTTGGAAAAAAAAATAAAAAAAAAATGTAAAAAAATAAACGTGAAACACCATTTTCAAAAAGCCATGTACACAGCCTATATATTTACTTCATGAACTAACTCTACAAACATGGAAAACCGGGATAGATGGACCTCTCAACCTTATGCTAAGAAGAAAATCCAGTGCGACTTTGAATACATGACAACCTAATACTTGTTCATATACTGTTTACTTTCTTTGTATAACAGTTTTATCTAATAACATATGGACTGTTAAACAGATTGTAAACTAATGAAGATGGAGAATGCGAGGCTCTGGCTGAGCTGTTCTCAGTGCCGTCAAAATAAAAGTCACAACAATGAGCACAGTTTACGTCACTTCAGAGTTTTCTACTGGTGATGCGAATGCAACCAGGAAAATGGCCCTAGGGGAACATAGGCCACGTACACACTGCTAAATTCGGTTGTCAGTTCACCTTTTGGCGCATAATCGCGTTCTGTACGCACACAGTTCAGTAAAATACAGGTAGTGACAACCGCTTTTACAGAAATTAGATGCAGTGTGTACGAAACCGAACTGAACAACTAGTTGTTGATGTTTTTTAACGTTCATCGGAGATGTCTCTCTTCTGTATGCACAGTGAATCACAGGGAAAGCATGAGCCTTGACTCATTCATGTTGCCAGATCTTGCTAGAAAAATCAGCAAACAAGAATAAGCCCATAATAAACTGAAATGAATCCAAATGCTTTATGCTGAAAATAAGACCAAAATATCACAATATCATGTCTGCTCACTTTAATAACTCCATAAACTCTTTGAGACGAGCTTAAACAAGCCCAAAATAGCTTATGATGGGTGATCATGGCAACACAGAAAGAGCGCGCTCTGTGTGAAACAGGCCGTACAAGCATAAACAAAACACGACGCCTCTGTCAACTGTTTTTAGTTAAATTGCTGAAAGTAACAAGTGTTTTGTCACTGTAATATTACTTTGGTCACAATAATGGATACCAAACACGAGAAACGCCAGAACGTTGCTATGGTTTCCAAGCTGTCAATCATCACATTTTCGAGTGGGTCATGTTCCGTGCACACGTGTAACGATAATTTAGGGTATTCACTCCGGCATTTAAATGCGGTTGTCACTCCTGAAACTTGGTGTGTACGTGGCCATTAGTTCTTGGGAACCACCCTGGTGACTAGTTCCTATAACTAAGTTCCTAGAACAACATGGTGCAAAAGCCCCCATTATTATTAGATGCATATAATTATTTATTTATTTATTCATTTTAAATGACAAAGCTTGCTTTTATTTTACATAAAAATATGGCATGCAGTTGCTTCAAACAATGGTATTAAAATATTCAAAACATCATTCAATGTAATTGTGATAATCATAATTAATAATCGTAATTACAATTTCAAGGGAATAATCGACAATTATGCTTTTTGTCTTCATTGTGCAGCCTTACACAATTTAAAAAAATTTTTTTTTACCTCTGTTCTTTTACCCACATTCTTCAAAATATCATCTCTTATCTTCCACAGAAGGTTAATCATACAGGTTTGGAATGACAAGTGCAAATAAATGACAGAAATTTTAGGTATACTATCCCTTTAAGAACGTGTTTTTAAAATTAATTTTCAAATTCATGTAATTCAAGTTACTTTTTGAATGTAATGTATTGAAACACAACCTGGGTTTTGTGGACAGAAGATGAGTTTGTAGTAGAACTGGGCGATACAATGATAATTATCGTGAAATAATTTTCCTTGATCTCAAGTGCACCCTGTGATGATCGGAAGCCCGCCGCCGGAACACAATTTTAAACCAGAACTCGATATCAACCACAAGCCCCTCTGACAATTATAACCGCCCCAAGTCCTGTGTCCTGAATCTGGGACTGCCTGTATCAATTTGCCTAACTGGTAAGCGCTGATATTTGTTGCATATGAGAATGTAAGCATTAAACCGCAAACGCGTCAAGTGGAATGAAGCGGAGTTGCTCATCTGAACTGCGCGCCACACAATATTTATCAGCTGTGCTCAAAACACTGCAGCGTGAGCTTAGAGCAAATGCATTTACTCTCTGACCATCTCAATCACTCGACCACTAAACAGTGCTGTGAGATCCAGTGAAAGTTCGGTGCAGAGTTCTCCTATACAAACCACAAATCAAATGCTTTGTGACTTAAGGTGGTTTCACACTTGATTCGATTGCCTGGTCCGAACCAGAGTTTGATTGCTCCCTCTCCCCCTGCCATCGCTGGCACTGGACTGTATTCAGATTATATAATTTGGGTCCAAACCGTGGTGCATTTGTGTCATCAAAACAGCAGATTTTTACCCCGTTTCTTAGTAACGACAGTGCAGGTGAAGGTGGCAAAATGCATTGCTCATCTCACTTGTTTTTGAACCGTTGGTTTTGTTTTCAAAGCTTCAGTAAACAAATGCACTTGCATCTATCTGCTACGAATGCTCTGCAAATGTTCAAAAGAATGCTGAAGGCAAGCAGAAATGAGATATACAGCTCTCTGCTTGCAGTGCATCAGTCACGCTTGTCAGAAAAGTGAGTGAAACGCATAAACGCACATTTTATCAAATCATACGTCATTAATAGTGGTTCACTTCTGCAATTTAGTACAATTGAATTCATATCAGCAGCGAACCATACCACCCTTTGTAAGCAGACTTGGACACAGTTCGTCGGTGCACACCAGAGTTCGGAAGACAACATTCATATCATCCAAACGAACCAAACTCTGACGTCAGTCGAACCTGGGTGCGCACAAAAGTGCTAGTGTGAAAGCACCCATAAACTATTTTAAAGCCAGATGAAACAGTGCTGACATTCTCAATAACACTGACATGGAAAACAGGAGAAACGACCACAAATACCATTTGAAACCATTCAGTTACTTTTTACCATGCTAATGAGGTGCAATGTGTAGTTTTACCTGTGGTTAACATAATACAAATACTATGAAAGACTAAATTTTACCCTCTAAAAATTAGGTTGATACAATTTTTTTATATATATATATATATATATATTTTTTTTTTATTTTTTTTTATTTTTTTTTATTTTATACAGATGTTATAGTTTTTACAACTCTCTTAAGCTACTGTCAAATGTGCATTTTTAAAAGACAAAACATGTAATATTAACTTGTGAAATGTTCACCTGTTTGGCAAGTGTTTGTCATGTTCTAATGATAGAAACCACAGTTAACTGTCGGGTTTCTATAACTTTCACTCGGGAGCAAAAATCTGCTGATATCGACTGATGCCCATCCCTAGTTTGTAGCTTTTTATCATATTGAAATGAGGAGCATTTTAAAATGACAAGGTCTTTTTATTTATTTATTTTTTTGCCAAAGGTGTTTAGAGTTGAATGTTAAGTATCTACAGCAGAAATATTATTTGTATGGTAATTTTAATAAAGAATATTAAAGCAAAAGTTGTCTGGGTTTTAAAAAAGTGGTTTGAGACTAAAGATGTCTCTGGTAATGGGGATTACATTTTTTTTTTTTTTTTTTCTTCATATGTTGAACTTGAGCCGTTTCAGTGTATGAAACCCCCCCCTCTCTTCTAAGCATATGTTTCTCTTTTTACTTGATATGATTTAGTATCTTATTTTGTCTTTGTCTTTTTGTATAGCTCTTGGATCTGTGTATACTGGATGTAAGAAGTCTGGAGTTCTCTTACGGCCTCCTTGCAGCTTCTGCACTCTTCCACTTCTCTTCTCTAGAGCTAGTCATGAAAGTTTCAGGTATGATTTTTTTTTTTTAACCACTCTTTTGTGTGAATTTCTTCTCGATAGCTCTATTAAATGGAGCATGTATATTAAAAACTGGACCTAGGTGGTTGGAAGTGACTTTTATTCATGTTGTATTTTTGGATCCAGGGCTGAAGTGGTGTGATTTGGAGGAGTGTGTGAGATGGATGGTCCCTTTTGCCATGTCAATTCGTGAAACAGGCAGCTCAGCCCTCAAAACATTCAAAGGAATAGCAGCAGATGACACGCACAATATACAGACCCATGTACAGTACTTGGAATGGCTGGTAAGTTTTTGCATTTGAAGCAACAACTTCATTTTTCTCAGGCCAGATATATATATATATATATATATATATATATAAACATAAACATAAACATAAACAAGCACACAGCCAAAACTTGGGCTTCAACACTATTATCTAGCTTGTTCTAAAGAATTTTGCATATATTTGCCCCAGCCACAACATTTGTTTCTTTCATTTCCTCTTGCCTAATGTTTTCTTGTTTCTTTTCTTGTTCTTCAGGGAAAGGTGCACTCCTATCAGCTAGTGGACATTGAGAGAAGTCAGAGGTCTCCAGTTCCCTCTGGAGTGCTCACACCACCACCCAGCAGTGAGAAGCCAGAGAGCACAGTCTCCTGACTTCCTTTTACTTATGGAATAGGACACAGCCCTGACTGATGAATTTTTTTAGTGAAAATCAACAAATGAATGGCATTACAGGACAAACCCAACCATCACTTCACATGCATTGACATAAGACCAAAAATGTCTTATGCTTATTTTTATTTTTTTTCATATGAGACTTGAAATATGTACTTTTTGTACTTTTTTTTTTTTTTTTTTTTTTTTTTTTTTAATGGTCCAAAGGTTTGGTGTTTTTATTTTATTTTATTATTATTATCTTACAAATGTAGACTACCTGCCAAAATCACAGAGCTGTCACTGGCTCTGATTGCTGCTAAAAGAGGGTGGAACTGGAGCAGATGGAAAGGTTTCCATTTGGACCAGCAAAATCCTGACAGGTTGTCACGGGGACTCAAGTCTCCACTGCCAGAAAGGACCAGAGAAATCACCAGCTTCAGAAGCTAGGACTCTCATTTTTTTATATTTAAGATTTTCTTTTGGTCGCTTCCCATGTATTTGTAACCAAACTTGACCATTCACTTTTTATAGGTTTGTTTTTTTAAATGAGATGCTGCTACATTTCTCTATATCATATGTTTAAATAAAGCCACTGTCTCAGACAGTTTTTATGATTACCATGCTTTGTTTCTTGATGTTTATAAAATACTAATTTAACAAATATATACATTTTCTATTTTTTATATTATATATTAGACCATATTTTTATATTATATTTGAATTAACTTTTTGTTTTAAAATATCTTTTTGCTTAAAAACAGGGTTTTTTTTTTTGTTTTTTTTTTTTTAAACATGTTCATGATTGGTTGACAATTACATGAGAGATGAATGAGCAAAGAGATGAAAGCATTGCAAAAAAAAAAAAAAGTGCTTTAGATTGCAACCATTTAATTTACTAACAAGGCTACATCCTGTAGTACAGCACATTTAACTTCATGGGGGGAAAAAACTCCAGCATGTGTAATTTGACATGCATGTACAGAGGCAGCCTAATTTGGCTTTTAATGGAATGGGAATGGTTGCATTATGAGCAGCCTTTTATTAAGTTGTCTAATTATCAAAAAGCAATCCATGCAGATTTGGGGGAAAAAATGCACTTGCAGGCTGTTTTACACTATGAGTCAAAAATTGTAGTGTAGCATCATGTATGAGATCTATGAAACAAAATGGTGAACAGGGCCTGTAATGGCTGTCTCACTCGTGTATCTACATACACAGTGCCCTCTGCTTGCAGTCTGAGAACAAGTGTTACGGAGAGACCTAGGACATGATCCACTAGATGTCAGTGTGATGCTTTTGTCTGTCATGATCAGAAGGCTGGACTTGAGGTCTGTGAGCTCCTCAACAGCTGCTGCTGAGACAAGGGTAATTCATTACATTGCACAGTGACAATCGCTCTGCTGCTTTGGTCTGGCAGTGTTTGGGTGCCGGGTTGGTGATTGGAATCTGCTTAAGGCAATTTTGGTTTGGGTTTTATTATTTCAGTTATTGAAAATGGCAAACTGCTGAATATGCTTTGTATTATTTCAATGAAACATTACACACGTACATTGTTATTCTACAACAATGACCATTATACAACATACAGTGCAGATCATGGTAATTAAAAAAACATGTTTTGTGGCAAATGAAGCAGTTAATAATAAAAAAAAGGGTTTGGAGATTAAATGGATGTAAGCTTCTCAACCTCAAGGATCTATTCATGCAGCTTTGTGTCCCTCAAGCTAAGCTCCTAACCTTACTGTGGGTGACAGTGAATTGAGTCCCACGTCAACGTCACTGTTCTGTATTTAACAATGTGGCAGCAGGATGGCTACCATGCAGTCTCTTAAAAGAGCTGTATGGAGGTCAACATTGAAGAGGAGGAGGGGGCTTTCCCCAGCAGACAGACCCTGGGGGCCGGGGGCCCTCAGGCAGGCAACAGCGCAACAGCTGTTATGTGCTCAATGGCCCCTTTTGTTCTCTCGGCACAGACGCTGGTGGCAGCAGCAGCAGGTGCCCATTGGATGATCTCCCAGCCATCACCGCCAAAAGTCACACCTAGTCGGAGCTCTGTGTCCCCTGTCTGCCACTAATATTCATAATGCCGTGGACTACTATGACATGATCCAATAAAAGAGTTCTCAACAAAGTTCTGGTTAAAATATGTGAGAAATGCTGTTTATATTGTTTAACATTGATGGAGAATGTTACGAAGCAAGTTTAACCTCAAGAAGAATCTGTTGTATGTTTAATGTTGGATTTCAGAGCATTGGTTTTGGTTAATGTCTAAAATCTCTGTGTTTAAGATCTAAATCTACTGTCTGTAAGCCACTCGATGTAATACTGTAGCTAGCAGATGCAAGAACGGGTTTCTTTTCAGACAAACAAAGGGTCAGATTTTCAGTCCTTGAGTGAATTGCTTGTTTGTAATTGTTAATTGAGTAGATCAGGTGCTGTCAGGGTTGAAATGTATAATCAGCCTACATGCATTAATGAGTTTGTGTTGTGTTGTTCTGTTTCCTGTATGACACGGGGTGGGGAGTAAATTGTTTTAGATAATTCATGTAGATGACTCAGTTTTAGGCAAAATAAACTGGCATTTCTCGGGTTGTTAGCAAGCCATCTTCATCAAAAGCCCCCTACGGTTCTTAGAGGTGGCGGGGGATAAAAAGCTATATTCACACACAACTTTTCTTCATTTCAAATGAGAAAATTCAATCTTCATTGTCTCATTTTTCACCTATAAAACAGTTCAGCTAATGGGGTGATTGTGTGTTTTTAATACAATATTGTTAGAATAAAAAGAAGAACATGATTAAGTGTGTCTCTTTATATCATAGAGCAGTCACAGAACAGTATAATAATCCTTATCATCCAAAAATAGTAAGTTCAAAAATAGTAAATTTAATTAAAATTCATCATTTATAAAATCAGGATTTTACCTGATTTATGTAATTATATATATACACATATTTATTTATATTCCAAAAAAGTTGGGACACTGTACAAATTGTGAATAAAAACAGAATGCAATGATTTGGAAGTTTCAAATTTCAATATTTTATTCAGAATACAACAGATGACATATCAAATGTTTAAACTGAGAAAAAAAAATATAATTTTAAGGAAAAAATAAGTTGATTTTAAGTTTCATGGCATCAACACATTTCAAAAAAGTTGGGACATGGCCATGTTTACCACTGTGTGGCATCCCCTCTTCTTTTTATAACAGTCTGCAAACGTCTGGGGACTGAGGAGACAAGTTGCTCAAGTTTAGGAATAGGAATGCTGTCCCATTCTTGTCTAATACAGGCTTCTAGTTGCTCAACTGTCTTAGGCCTTCTTTGTTGTTCCTTTTTATGATGCGTCAAATGTTTTCTATGGTTGAAAGATCTGGACTGCAGGCTGGCCATTTCAGTACCAGGATCCTCCTTCTATGCAGCCATGATGTTGTAATTGATGCAGTATGTGGTCTGGCATTGTCATGTTGGAAAATGCTAGGTCTTCCCTGAAAGAGACGACGTATGGATCAGTGTTAATTTTGACAGCAAATTTTGATTTAGTTTTAGTCATAGTCTTTTGACTAAAATGCCATTTAGTTTTTGTCATATTTTAGTCATCGGAAATTGTTTTAGTTTTAGTCTAGTTTTAGTCGACTAAATATCATAAGATTTTAGTCGACTAAATCTACAGGAAAATTAGTCGACTAAAATCTAATTTAGTTAAATTGTAAGCATTAAACATTTCCAATAAAAATGCTTCCACAGATCCAATACACTGATATAGGTACATCTGATATTCCCCAAACTGTTTATGTTCACCCAACTGTACTTTGCTCACCAAAGCGGACGGTTTTTGATCGTTCAAGTGCAAAGACACATGAAAGAGCAAAATTCGGTACTTTTCAGGGATTGACACACTTATCACTGAGGTAGGCTACTATTATAGATTACATTTAAAATTTTTTATTAGATTTGATTTTTGTTGTTCTTGTTCCTGCTTTCATTGTAATTTTAGTTAAAAGTTTTAGTAATTTTTTTGTGTTTATGTCTTTTAGTTTTTGCTTTTAAATGTCTATATACGTTTTTATTTCTGTTTATTTTAATACCTAAGGTTAAGCTAAAGCTTAGAAACTATTAAGTTTACATTTTTATAAGTTTACATTTTTATATATTTATTATCTTTTATTTCAGTTAATGTTTATTTCAAGTAATGAAGATTTCTTTGGTTTTAGGTTTAGTTAACAATAATAACCCTTATACTTATAAAATATATTGAATAATGTGTCAAATAATGTTCTTAGTCTTTCCTTCCTGTGACAGAAGATACAGTAGTTTACTATGAATTAAACAGAAATTAAATTAAATACAGTTTATTGTTTAAACAAAATAACAATAATGACCAGGAAAAAAATAATAATTATAAACCATCCCGAAATACACCGTGACTCTTATTCTGAAATGTCTGCAGTCTGCACTGTAGCAGGCTGCTCATGAGGGAGATGCATTCTTACAACCGTCTAAAACATGCTACCATATAAACACTGTGTAGTAAACATTGTCATAATTCATCAACATTAGCTTATAAGCAATCGCTTGGCATAAATGCCTGTAGAGCGCGCAACAGCACCGCGTTCCCGCGGTTAGATCAGCACATTACAGTTCAAATGTGCGCATCTTCCACACAGGACAGCAGTTCTGACTGGATATCTTCCCAAATCGTCCCTCACTTTCATTTTCGTCTCGTTTTTATTCGTTGACGAAAATTAGAGTAGATTTTAGTCATAGTTTTAGTCATTCAAAACGCATTTTTATTTAGTCATCGTCTTGTTTTCGTCCGTGAAAAAATGTTGTTGACGAAAATTATGACGAAAATTATTCGTCAACGAAATTAACACTGGTATGGATGGGAGCATATGTTGTTCTAGAACTTGGATATACCTTTCAGCATTGATGGTGCCTTTCCAGATGTGTAAACTGCCCATGCCACACGCACTCATGCAACCCCATACCATCATAGATGCAGGCTTCTGAACTGAGCGCTGATAACAACTTGTATTGTCCTCTTTAGTCCGGATGACGTGGCGTCCCAGTTTTCCAAAAATAACTTATTTTGATTTGTCTGACCACAGAACAGTTTTTCACTTTGCCACAGTCCATTTTAAATGAGCCTTGGCCCAGAGAAAACTCCTGCTCTTCTGGATCATGTTTAGATATGGCTTCTTTTTGACCTATAGGGATTTAGCCGGGAACGGCGAATGGCACGGTGGATTGTGTTCACCGACAATGTTTTCTGGAAGTATTCCTAAGCCCATGTTGTGATTTCCATTACAGTAGCATTTCTGTACGTGATGCAGTGCCATCTAAGGGCCCGAAGATCACGGGCATCCTGTATGGTTTTCCGACCTTGATCCTTACGCACAGAGATTGTTCCAGATTCTCTGAATCTTTGGATGATATTATGCACTGTAGATGACGATAACTTCAAACTCTTTGCAATTTTTCTCTGAGAAACTCCTTTCTGATATTGCTCCACTATTTTTCGCCACATCATTGGGGGAACTGGTGATCCTCTGCCCATCTTGACTTCTGAGAGACACTGCCACTCTGAGAGGCTCTTTTATACCCAATCATGTTGCCAATTGACCTAATAAATTGAAAATTGGTCCTCCAGCTGTTCCTTATATGTACATTTAACTTTTCCGGCCTCTTATTGCTACCTGTCCCAACTTTTTTGGAATGTGTAGCTCTCATGAAATCCAAAATGAGCCAATATTTGGCATGACATTTCAAAATGTCTCACTTTCAACATTCGATATGTTATCTATATTCTATTGTGAATAAAATCTAAGTTTATGAGATTTGTAAATTATTGCATTCCTTTTTTATTCACAATTTGTACAGTGTCCCAACCTTTTTGGAATCGGGTTTGTGTATATATATAATCAGGATTTTGCTTTCGTCCGGGCTGGGGAGAAGCCACCATTAGCTGCCAGGGCCACCTCATCTGGCCTGCTAGCAACAGCACGAGACTGGGAGTTGAAAGTTGACCTGGGGAAGCAATTGAAATTCCCAGAAGCTGTCGCCACCTAAACACTGCGGCCTGACATGCTACTCATCTCAGAGACCACCAAGCAGATAATTCTCCTGGAACTCACCGTACCCTGGGAGGACTGTATCGAGGAGGCCAATGAGAGGAAGAGGACAAAATACGCTGAGCTAGTGGAGGAGTGCTGGAATAATGGGTGACGAGCGATACAACATCCTGGGCATCATAGGAGCCAGTAAGCGAAGGGCCATCAAGGAGGTCACGGAGTCAGCAGAAGTTGCCAAAAAGTGGCTGTGGATAAGGAGAGAACCATGGGTGGGGCAGGGCTACCTGGCCTGATCAACCCCAGCTGGGTCGCCTGGGTGAGAGTGTATGATGCTTGAAAGACCCGAAACACTCCGTGACCCCAGGTAACATCACTGATGATGTGTCCAGGCTGCATCGAGTGGATGTATGTTACAAGTATATATATATATATATATATATATATATATATATATATATATATATATATATATAATATATATATAAATCCTGATTTTAAAATCAGTCATGACATTTAAAAAACTAGAATAAAATGTTTGTTTTTTATAATTGTAAAAATAAAACTTCATTGTCCCCATATGGAAATTTGCTACAACAAAGACACAACATTAAGTAATTTATACCATAAATAAGTTAAAATACTAAAAACAATATTTGTAAGTACAATATATATATATATATAGTATATTGTACTTACAAATATTGTTTTTATTGTATTTTTTTTTTTGTGATTTAATGTTGTTGCTCCTGTTTAGAGCCATTTCCCAACACCTGTTGCTTTGTAACAATCTAGTAATCAATGAACAGGCAGTGGCTAATGCTTAGGACATTTTTTTTATTTTTTTTTTAACACTATTATTGTTGTTCTTTGCTTACTTGGCTCCAAAGTTTCTCGTCACCTTAATTCTCAATACAACATCATTTATTAAAAACCGTTATATTGTTTGATATCAATTTAAGTTTCACCATTCATGTGGCAAGAGCAAGAACTGTCCTACGAGCTGTCAAACCCAACTGTCACGGAAGCATTCCCGCTTAACCACGTGGCAGCAACTTTGTTTACACACATGACTTGCTGAGTGGCGCTCACTTCGACGTCATCAACAAAGTCGAGCTAGGCGCGGAAATGCTGAAATCACATCAGCGTGTCATGCGCAGAAAACGCAAGTCATTCACAGTTTGAAGAGATTTAGCGGTTTATTTAAATCCATCAGGTTAGTTCCCCCATCATCAAATGATCTTCATAATGTTTTAATGCAGTGACACACCCGTGGGTCAGTACGATACAAAATATTCAACTTTTCTCTTCAGGTTTTATGTACCATAAACACATATTTGAAACATTTAGGGGAACTTAGTAAGAAAAACTGCAATCCAGCAATTTACCTGCAATGGCCGGGTGAACATTCAATCATTCTTTTGTTTCTAATCAGGATTAATCGCGTTTCTTAGTTTAATAATTTGAATTCATGAGCACAGTTGTTTTTGCCAGGCCTTACAGGAAGCTGAATCGATATTTTCACTGTAATGATATGAATAGGAATGTACTGAATTGCAGTTCTATGTTAATTCGAAAAAAGTAACTGCATTCTGGCAAATGAAATGCTCTTTCAACCTCGTCTGTAAAATGAAATTAGCCCTATTTCATTAAATTTTTATTTCAACGCTCGAAACGTAGGCCTATATTGTATATACATATACAGTATATATGCATCTAGAAACAATTAACTCGTATAATGACTTTAGTTTATGACCATAATATGTAGATTTCTTTTCATGCAATTCTGAAATTCCAAATCCCGTGTGCTACCTCAATTCAGATGCAGCACAACTCTGATTATGAGAAAATGTCTGAATGTGTAATTTCTGTGAAATATTTCCCAGTACTGTGAAAGGATGCTGTTACCTGTCTTCAAAGTCATAACTTCTATCTTGGCATATGCAAAGCTCATGTACAGACTAGTGTTTGACATATATTAGCATATACCAGAACCCAAAATACATTCATAACTTTTTTTAAAACTGTGTTTCTTTATACTAAATGGCAGTACCGCCGCTCCCCATACACAGAGTACGCAGTTTACGTAGGGCACCAACTCCCAGGGGGGCACTGCCTTTGCTCCAAAAAAAAGTCTATATATATATATATATACTAATATTCTGTAGGTAATATAGTAATATTACTGTTTTATAGTAATATTACCTTAAAAATAAATGTAAACAGAAACACTTATTAAAAACGCAGTAAGCACATGCCACATCCCCGCTTGTGCTATGCATTGGTTTTTTAACCATGTTAAAGATATTTTTTGCCAGATTTCACGATTTCTCAATTCATTATGAGTGCTTGATTTCGCCAAAATATTAAATAAAAAGTAAAATCATAAATAGACCTCTTTCTAAGGCTTCAAGATATATTAAACATTTTAAAAGATGATAATATAGCATAACATAGTTCTATCTAGTGATGGGACGTTTGATACCGAGGCTTCGACGCAGTTTTCAAAGCAGGGATGACGCGTTTTTGTAGGCCAACCCGGAAGTTAGCGGTGCACGGGTTCCCTCGACTGAAAGCCTATTAATTTTTCCCATAGACTTTTGGAAAATCGCAGAAAATAAGCTCTGTGTTTAACAAAGGGGTTATGACACTTACACGTTTTGTCTATCAAGATAATCTTTACAAGTTAACACAACATTTATAGATTTTGAAGCCTAAATAAAGTCATCAGATATAAAAGGCTAACAGTAGGCTATAAACGGACTACACCGCACCATGGTCGTGGATCAACGTCGTCTCGTCACCACCAAGCTTCCTCAAACTTTATTTAGAAAACAACTCTATTTAAAAACATGCTTGCTGATGATGATCTGCACTGTGTATGAATACTTATCCACTTTTTCATGAGAAATGCTGTCCAAATGTCCTGTTTGTCATGATGATGTCTAAAGTAAAAAAATTTAAAAATCACACGCGGGTTATAACTGGTGTGTTTTATGTCATAGATCAAAACGTGAAAGTATTTAGAGGCTTTGTTAACCACAGACCTTATTTCAGGCGATTTAGCAAAAACCCATTCAAAAAACCCATAGACTTTCCAGCGTTGGAACCAGAGTGTCCTAAAATGTCCTAAAAACTCGCTTCCGGGTTTTGCCTACAAAAATGCGTCATCCCTGGGGCACTGTATTGTATCACACACTGTACCTTGTATCGAAATGACAATACCACGTGATTGATGACGTTTGAAGCTTCGAACGTCATGCAGTAATCGGAAAATAGAGACAGCTGTTTAAAAAAATTGCCACTTCAGTTGCATAAAGGAAAATGCATTTAACCATGTTTTATTACTGGGGTCTCAGAGACCCCGAACATAACATAAGGGTTAAACAGCTCACCCAAAATATTTTTTTTAACTATAATGTCAGTTATGATCACATCATTGTATATTTTATATTATTGATCAATATGAATCCATTGATCAGGTTACACATGACCCGAGTGGTGGTCTCATTGTCACAAATTAATTTAGATGAGATTAGTTTATATTAGATAGAACTGATTAAAGAAGCTAACCAAAATACGTGACTGTTACGTAACTGCAACGTAATTTGGTGACCAAACTTTCGTCGTTTCGTCAACCGGAAAAGTGAAAGGTGCCTATACGTCGCCACAACGTAACTTTGTGACGTTGCCAGTTAGTAACTGCGACGTCGTGGCAACGTTGTGTATCAATAGCTGTGTGTTGGACATCAGTTGGTAATTCTTATATTTATTTATTTTTCTATGGGCGGACATGCAGTAGTTTAACCTAATTTATGTCCTCATTTGCCCAAACTAATGTAAAGGCTATTCCAACAGCTGTGAACGATGAATGCAGACTCGAAATGAATTCAATTCATTTATTTTGAAAAACACACAGAACATGAACAAAACTCCAAATAAAAATAATGAAATACACTCAAACTATAAATAAAAACATATAGCCTACAGCGAAACAAAATAAAAGCATTCAAGACGTTTTGCTCTCAGTATCATTAAAACATATGCTATGCTAACGTAACATTTTGCATAACATATATTTCAGACGATCAAGGAAATCACAAAGGTAAAAATATTAACAAAAGTACTTAAAGTAGACTGTGGGTAATGTTACTTAACCAATCTGACGCAGTTGTTGAACTTTATTGCTATAAAACTGACGAGAAACACGGAGAAACGTCGACGCTGTCCTCTCCAGCAGCTTGAATGTTTTCCCGGTTGCCATGGCAACTCTAACGGCCACCTGCGTTAACGTAAACATAACAATAAAAAAAGGTTTTGCGTCTTTCCAAAGTTAACTTTATACATTTTTATAAAAGCCATTTATTCGTTGTCACCTCGGAAAAATAAATTCTTCTCTCAGAAAAATTAACTTTACACTCTTATCAACATACTGTGGGCACGCGCGCACTACATTTGTGGAGGCGCGCGCTGTATGTCACGTCACTATATATAAAAAACAGTCATCCATACTCTGATTTGGTGAAAAGAAACATTTTTTTTCTTAAGGGGACATTTCAGTCTTGTGTCTGACATTTAATTACACGTTTTATATTGCAAATTCTGGTAATAATAACATATAAAGAATGTGTAAATGATGGTAATGAAATTACGAGCACATGACGTTGCTGCTACGTTGCCAGTAAGTCATGGAATGACCATTATATTACGAATAGAGGACGTATCTGCAACGTTCTTGGTAATCTTGTAACGTTAGGAGAACGTACTGACGACGTTGTGAGATGGTAATCTGAAGGTAATGAAATTACTGGCATGCGACGTCGTAGTTACGTTGTCAGTTAGTAAGTCATGACATTACCAAAAAGTACGAATACATTACGTAACTGTTACGTCGTGTGTTAGCTGGGGTGATTCCGTATATGTCACAGACTTCCGAAGCTTTGGTCAAGTGCTTTTTCAAACCGTATTTGATATAATACATAATGTACGTAAGTTGATTGTGTTGCATCTTTATTAGATGAACGTATATGCTGCAGTAAACGACGACACTGACACGAGCTTCGTACAATGCAACTTTTTACTGTGTACAGGTATAGCTACAGATAACGCTCAGTACATACTAAGTATGCATCATGAAAACGAGCATCAGTACAGGGTGTCGCAAGGACAAAATGTACAATGCTTAAAATGCAATACACAACATACTCCTCCCCTTTTACTTTCAACATCAACCTCAACAACTAAACATTTTTTTTTTTTTTTTTTTTTGACATCATACATATCTTATCTTTCTTTCTTTTATTTATTTTTTTTTTTTACTTTAGGAACGATATAAACACTTGTAAATATATATATGCACATAAATTCTAACTCTAGGGAAAGAGGGTAGACTGCCTCGTTTCCCTGGCTGAACCCTGGGGATTATTCTGCCCCAACGACGTGGGTAAGCCACTAACTAGAGATCCAGTTTTTGTGGTGGTTTCCGCACTCTAGTGGGATAACGATGAAGAGGAGGCACAGGTGGTAATTTCACTAGAGTGTCTGTAACAGTCTCTGGTGTAGCTAGTATAGGAGATGTATTCTCAGAAGGAACACTTTTCCAAAGTTCACTAGAAGGTGGTGTGGGCAAGATTTCTGGTACCACATCCTGGCCAGGGTTGATGTGAGATGTAAGTTGTTGTTGGGCCTCCAAATCACAGGCGTCATCACTGGAGATTGCCGAAGACAATAACTGGTCAACATGTCTCCTCCATGTCTGATTGTCCTTAGTTTCAACAATGTACGAAACAGGGCCAGTTTGTGCAAGGATGGTTGCAAGTACCCATTTTGCCCCTTTTCCATAATTTCGAGCAAGTACGCAGTCACCTCTGTTGAAACTTCTCAACTTAGCCTTCCATCGCCTCTCCACCTGCATTCGCTGTTGTGACAAGACAGTCTGCTTGGTTCCTGTTGGTCTCAGCAGGTCCAGTCTGCTGCGTAGTTGTCGTTTCAGCAGTGCTGTAGCTGGAGAGACTTTAGTGACTGCATGTGGCGTGTTTCTATAAGACAACAGAAAAGTGTTCAATCGCTGGTTTAGTGAGCCCTTACCCTGTGATGTCTTTAGAGCCTTCTTCAGAGTCTGGACGAATCGTTCGGCCAGGCCATTGGTGGATGGGTGATATGGCGCAGATCTGATGTGTTGAATCCCATTCACATGCAGGAAGAACTGAAACTCTTCAGACACCAGTTGGGGGCCATTATCACTTACAAGCTGCTGTGGTATCCCAAAACGACTGAACACAGATCTAAGCTCTTCAATGGTTTTCTCAGAGGATGTGCTGTTCATGACTGCTACCTCCGGCCATTTGCTGTGAGCGTCGACAATCACCAGAAACATGTGACTCTCCACTGGTCCTGCAAAGTCGATATGTATTCTTTGCCATGGCTCCTCCGGGAAGTCCCATGGGTGCAAGGGGGCTATCTGTGGCATGTTTCTTACATTCTGACAATCTGGACAACCCCTTGCTTCCTCTTCAATCTCTGCATCTATGCCAGGCCACCAGAAGTAACTACGGGCCATCTCTTTCATCCTCACTACTCCTGCATGGCCTGCATGAAGTTCTTTTAGCAGAAGATTCCTCAGGGGCGGGGGTATAATGACACGATAACCCCATAGCAGGCAGCCCGATTGTACTGTGAGCTCATTTTGTCGAACCAGGTATGGTTTGAAGTTGTCTGCCATCTCTCCTCTTTTGCCATGAGAGATCCAGGCCAAAACTTCCGACAAAACTGGGTCAGTTCTTGTGAATCGTTTCACTTGAGCTGCAGTGACAGGTGCACTCTGCACTTCCTTAAAGTAAAAGATGTCAGCTTGACTGCCTTCTGGTGGTGTGTCCGGCAGAGGCAACCTGGAGAGTCCATCTGCATTACAGTGCTGCTCGGATCTTCTGTACTTGATGTCATACTGATGTGCCGACAACAACAGAGCCCAGCGGTGCATGCGATTAGCCGCCAACGAGGGAATGCCAGTTTGGGGACCAAAGATAGAGGTAAGTGGTCTGTGGTCCGTAAGTAGAGTAAATCTGCGCCCAAACAAGTACTGGTGAAATTTCTTGACACCAAATACGATAGCCAAGGCTTCTCGTTCAATTTGAGCGTAATTGCTCTCTGCTGAGTTCAGGGTCCTTGACGCAAAGGCGATTGGCCTTTCTTCACCGGATGGTATAACGTGTGAAAGTACTGCGCCGACACCATACGGTGAAGCATCACATGCCAGCTGTATCGGTAGTGAAGGGTTGTAATGAGTGAGAACCTTGGATTATGTTAATACACATTTCACATCTTTGAATGCCTTCTCACATCTGTCGGACCATTTCCATTGTTTGGACTTGTTCAGCAGTTCATGTAGGGGATGAAGCCTGCTGGCCAGGTTTGGCATGAACTTTGCATAGTATGTCAGCAGCCCTAAGAATGATCTCAGCTGGCTTACGTTCTTAGGAGATGGTGCATCCACAATAGCTTTTACTTGATGATGCTGTGTGGAGACCAGCGCTGTCAATTACATGACCAAGATACTCAATGGTTGGTTGGAAGAATTCACATTTGTCCTTTTTTACCCGGAGACCATACTCCTTTAACCGCTGCAGTGTTGTATTCAAGTTCCTCAGATGATCCTCATCATCTTTTCCTGTGATTAACAGGTCATCGAGGTAACACTGTACTCCATTCAAGCCACTCAGGATCTGGTCCATGGCACGCTGGAACAATGCTGGAGCCGAAGTTATGCCAAAAGGTAATCGCTGATACCTATATAGGCCTTTGTGTGTCACGATGGTCAACAGCTCTTGGGAAACAGGATCTACCTGCATTTGAAGGTAAGCATGACATAAGTCTATTTTACTGAATTTCTGGCCACCTGATAATCCAGCAAAAAGATCTTCGATTAACGGCAAGGGGTACTGTTCCACGGTTAAAACGGGGTTAACAGTAACCTTGAAATCGCCACAGATTCGGACTGTTCCATCTTTTTTTAAAACAGGAACAATGGGCGTGGCCCAGTCACTCACACTTACTTTCTTAAGTACTCCTGTTTTCTCCAGGCGGTCTAGTTCTGTTTCCACCTTTGGCTTTATCGCATAAGGGACAGGGCGCGCTTTTAGGCACTTAGGTTTACTGTCAGGTTTAATGGCCAGCTTAACCGTAATATCCTTCATATTCCCCAGTTCATCTCCGAACACCTCTGCATGCTTCCTCAGGATGTTTTGCAAACTGGTAGACTCTTTTGCTACTAAGTGCACTTCCTGCCAGTTTAACTTTATTTTCTCTAGCCATGCGCGGCCCATTAGAGCTGTGTGACTACTACCTTTCACAATATACAGTGGTAGTTTTACCTTCTGTTTGTTTAGCTCGACAGTCACATCCACAACCCCTGAAAGAGGTACAAGCTCTCCTGTGTATGATTTCAGGGTCAGGTTCGCTTCCCTGGGACAGAGGTGTGGCCACTTCTCTAGATAAGTTGACTCTGCCATGAGCGATACAGCTGCGCCTTTGTCCACTTGCATTGGAACGGCCTCCCCATCCAGCAGTGGCGTCACCCAGTAGCCATCAGAATTTGAAGACACAGACATAACATGTGAGAACTCATTTCCATCAGATTCCTCCTCTTGTTCCATTCTATATTCCACTTGATTTACATGTTTCTTTTTAGTTTTCTTGACATAACCTTTCCTTGGTTCCACGTGTTTAGTTGGATTTACTTTCTCACTTACGGACAGCTTTTTGTTTTGACATGCACGCTCAATGTGCCCTTTTTTCCCGCAGTTTCTGCAGTCTTTGTCTTTGTACCAGCATTCCTGTGCCGGATGACCACTCTTTCCACAGCGGTAACATGCTTTCTTGCCGTCTTGTTTTATTTTCTCACTGTATACTTTGTGAACTTGACTGGATACGCTTAATTCTTGCGCCTCTTTCGCAGCCATTTCCATGGATACACTGATTTCCATTGCTCTCTCTAATGTAAGATTACTTTCGCATAGGAGCCTTTTTTGAATTGTCTCACTACGCAGTCCACAGACGAATCTGTCTCTTATTGTGTCGTTCAGTGATGTGCCAAATTCGCAGTGTTCCGACAATCGCTTCAATACGGCAACAAATTGTGCAATCGATTCTCCCTCTACCTGGTTTCGTTTATGGAAGCGAAATCTTTCAGCAATGATGAGGGGTTTTGGTGAATAATGCTCTTGGAGCAATGCTACAATGTCCTTAAATAAGCAATCACCAGGCTTATTGGGCTGGACCAGGCTGCGCAGTAGATTATATGTCTTGCTGCCCATTACACTGAGAAACGTTGGTACTAAAACTTCATCTTTTATTCCGTTAGCTTTGACGAAATAATCAAACCGCTCAGTATAAGAGCTCCACTGCTCGACAGTTTCATCATATGGTCCGATTTGCCCCACTAGACCCGCCATTTTGGTCCGTTTGACAGTGTATTTTTTTTCACTCACTTTTTTGTAGCCAACTCTTTCCTCCCGCGCCGGATTGTGTCGTCCTCGTAATGTGCAGCCTTCGTCTCTTTTCTCTATTTGCGCTATTCTTCCAGCGCGATTGGCTTCGCATGCGTTTTGCCTATAGCTTCCGACGAACGCGTGCAATCGCGTGCAGCCGTGCTCAGCTGAATAACACTAAATCTCGGAGTGTCGCGGAAGATAGGAGCGTTTTTTTTTTTTTTTTTTTTTTTTTATCCTCGTCGCCAGTTTTGTTGCATCTTTATTAGATGAACGTATATGCTGCAGTAAACGACGACACTGACACGAGCTTCGTACAATGCAACTTTTTACTGTGTACAGGTATAGCTACAGATAACGCTCAGTACATACTAAGTATGCATCATGAAAACGAGCATCAGTACAGGGTGTCGCAAGGACAAAATGTACAATGCTTAAAATGCAATACACAACAGATTGTTTACATTATGTATTACCAGTGTTGGGTGAAACGCGTTACTGTAATTAAATTACCTATCCACCACTGAAAAAGTAAAGTAAGGGATTACTGTTCATTTTTATGTAATTTAATTACAGTTACTTAATGTACTTGCGTTACATACTGTAAATTAGTTCAATAGTTCTGTATAAATCAATGTTGAATTTAAAATCTAAATTTGTCGTCTAAAGATAAAAGTGAACGCTGCCTCTTTAAAATCGTTAGCTGTATTGAGCACAATAGTATGTTCCTGCACAACCGGAGGCTGCAGTTTCAGGACCGCAGATCTAGGACCGCAGTTCTAGGACCCTAGTTATTCGTGAAAGCGCCACCTACCGTACTGGATGATATAGCGATGGCTGCGGTTTCAGGACCGCAGTTCTAGGGCCCTGTTGGTTTAGTTTGTAGTCAGGTTTGCATATAGCATCAATATATTAATCTCAGTAGTATTTGTTTTTAAATGTGATTTTTGATTCAAAATGCAACAGAGGTTAATTACTAAGTGTGCTTTGAGTCACAATTTTAAATTTAAACATGAATTTACACAAAATATAAATGAAAATTGTATATAAATTTTAAAACAATTGTAAAAAAAGGACTTTAACTTTAAGTCTTAGTCTCTTGAACTATACAGTATATTGATTAACCTCCTTAAAGTGAATTAGCTCATTATCAAGTAAGTTAAAGTTGGAATCAGCGTATGCAGTCACTAAATTACAGCCATATTTTAAAGGTTGTTGAGAGGCAAGACAAGACACAAGAATGATTCAAGAATGTTTGTTTGTTTGTTTATTTATATACATGGTGCCGTTGTTTTTGCGACAACGGCACCAAAGCGAACCCCTTTTCCATCAGTTGCTGCATGGATAGAATGGCTGTAGGCTTCAACTCTAGAGAAAGATAGAGCGAGAGACAGAGAGAGAGAGAGAGAGAGATAAATAAGAAACATTTGTTTAACATATTCAACTGGAATATATATGATTTAACACTTATGCACTGTTGGAGTTTTAGAGAGAGAGCCAAACAGAATATTCATGTTACTGACATCAAATTACAAACTTCAAATGTCCAAGTACATAAGAGCAATACCCACCAATTGAATGGTCTCCCTTCTTTCCTCAATTGTTTGTCAATCTTTCTATTAAATTCTTCCACTTCACTGAAATAGTTATCAGAGAACAATCACTTTGTGATAACAGAAATATCAGTAGCAAAATGGTGCACTAGGCATTGTGCAAAAATAATTCATATTGTACTCTGACCTGATGGGTGGAACAAAGCTGAACTACAGAACGGGCAGTGAAAGTCCTTGCAGCATGTGGTGCATCTCTTGAATTCGGGCAGGGATCTCCCTTTTTGGATTGTTATATGCATCTTGAAAAAGAGAGAGCCTACTTGTTAGAATATTTTAAGATCATGAAAATATCCCTAGTGCCTTAATCATTTGTCATACAATGAGCCAAACCAAATCCATAAAATCACTTCATATTGGCCATGCAGAACATGACAGAAACTAACAAATGATAACAATGGACTGTATGTGGAGTAGGCCTGCAGATTAGGCCAAACGCTCATTCATCATTGCAAAACAATGCCAAAACAACACAGTGCAACTAGGCAGTTTAATTATGAAATATATTTTATACTTCAATATGGTAAAACAACGAATATTAAGCCACACTAATACATTAAGCTGCAGGTAAATCTTACAAACCTTACATCAACCATGCTCTTGTCACCTGATAAATTTAATTAATCTGCTGGCTAGATTCACTTATAATACTTCGTCATTAAAACTCAACAAGGATTTATGAAATCATGGCCACGAATTAACATCGTAGTAATTAATAAAATAGCTCACAAATTCTTAATTTGGTGGGAATTAATTATTAATTAATAGTTAGCAGTTCTCAATATGTAAACTTCGCACCGTTTAAACGTTATCAAATAAAACTAAAAACTAAATATCGGTACTCACCGTCTGATTGCTGTCCACATTGTTCATCTTTAATTAGTGTTGATCCAGTACGGTAGGTGGCGCTGTCACGAAAAACTAAGGTCCTAGAACCGCGGTCCTAGAAATGCGGTCCTGAAACTGCAGCCTCCGGTTGTGCAGGAATACCCTTCTCGTATTGAGTTGCGCGCGAGTTCTCAACCAAGTTCGCACCAGTTGGCTGTGTAGTCGCTGTCTGAAGATGTCGGCAGAAGCGAGTGGCTGTTTTGCAGAATGGAAATATTCCTATTACTTCACTTTTTTGACACAGGTAACGTTAGGTAGGCAAGAACATTACGGTAAAAAAAAAAAAAACTACTTATGTGCTCTCTGAGAGACGGTCTTCAGTCAGCCAAAGCACACACACATAGCCGCCTGTCGCGAGTGTCGGATTTTCGCGGTTAATTACACATAAACGTTCAAATACACAGACAGTTATGTCAAAATGCCCGTCTTGGCGTATATTCGCGTTGGTTATGTGAATGAGAACAGCATGTGTAACAGCATATTGTCTCCGTCCATTAGGTCTTAGTGCCAGCAGTCTTTAAAACATGGCATTTCGCTTTCATAGGGGGGCACACATTTTTTTATGATCTGAGAAACGGACTCACCAAAACAATATTTATTATTAATGAAATAGACTATATTGACACCATTTAGACCAAACTACACCAAAAACTAGAGAATGAGTCTGATTTTATTACATTCGGTCTATATGGGGATCGATAGTGGATAAAGTAAGCCTTGCGCTGTTGAGGCGAAAAATTGAAACAAATGCGAACAACATACACAAAGAAACTCAGTTAAAGGATTTTTCCTGATAATCTACTCACCCCCATGTCATCCAAGATGTTCATGACCTTCTTTCTTCAGTCGAAAAGAAATTAAGGTTTTTGATGAAAACATTCCAGGATTATTCTCCTTATAGTGGACTTCAGTGGCCTCCAAATAGTTGAAGGTCAAAATTACAGTTTCAGTGCAACTTCAAAGGGCATTAAACGATACCGGATGAGGAATAAGAGTCTTATCTTGTGAAGCGATTGGTCATTTTCTAAAAAAATACAACTGTATATGCTTTATAAACACAAATGATCGCCTTGCACATGCTTCCGCTTTCCGTATTCTTCAAAAAGCTTAAAAAGCTTACGCTGTGCCTTACGCCTTCCCTATTCAACTTACGGAAAAAACGGAACTGGCACTACGTTCGTTCCATAAGTTGAATAGGGAAGGCGTAGGACATACAGTGTAAGCTTTTTGAAGAATACGGAAAGTGGAAGCACGTGCAAGGCGATCATTTGTGTTAATAAAGCATATACAGTTGTATTTTTTTTTGAACATACAGTTGTATTTTTTTTTAAAATACAGTTGTAATTTTTTTCGCTAGATAAGACTCTTATTCCTCATCTGGTATCTTTTAAAACCCTTTGAAGCTGCACTGAAACTGTAATTTTGACCTTCAAACGTTTGGAGGCCATTGAAGTCCACTAAAGGAGAATAATCCTGGAATGTTTTCATTAGAAACATCTTGGATGACATGGGGGTGAGTAAATTATCAGGAAAGTTTATTTGAAAGTGAATTAATCCTTTAACATGTGGTAGAAATTCAAAATGTGGAGTTTTTATATTTACATATGATACTGTTAAGCAATATCACAAGACCAAGAGTGCTGTCCTCCCGATTACATTACATCATGATTGAAAATGCGACACTGATTTCAGGACAGCTCAATAAACAAGTAGTTAATATTAAGTCACTTATATAAGATGCAATATTGACTGTTTTTGTTCTATTTCTGCAGCGAAAACAGTTCCAAACAAAGATCACAGCAGAACCATTGCACACGTACCTCACAGCAACACTCAGCCGTCTTTCTTTACTACATTCAGCGTTTTGAACAAATCAGTTGAATAAATGATTCAATGACTCATTCATAAACAACTGACTCATTCTTGAACGAATCGTTTGAATGAATGTCTCAATCATTAAGGAGGTCAAATGCCGCCACATACTGGCGTTTTAGTTTCATGTTTAAAAGTCATAATTTTCTCCCCAATATTTATTTGTATTTTCAAAAAATATTTAAAACAATCTCTTATTTTAAGCAGCTGTCATTTATAAGTGTCAATGATTTGATATGACTAATAATAGCCCTGTGTGTCTAATTATTTTAATTTAATTTGATTAAAAAAATAAAAAAATAAATAAAAAGGGGAAATACCCTTTATAAAGATTTTAAAAAAAAGCCTTCGGGGTAAATATCACAAAACTGCAGATTTAAATGTTAAAGTTGATAGAACACTGATGAGATATTGCTTCAGAATAAGTTATATTTACACCACACACAAAAAACGTCCTGCATTTGTAGCATATTGATGTGCAACAAAGACTTTAATTAGGCCTATAGGCTACTCATCATTAAAATAGTTGAAGGTGACGGGTATCTCATGTGATAGTCATTTAAAAATATAGCCTAATTATGTTTCAAGTTCCATTTTGTGTAATAATGCGTTAACTATGAATTTCCCGGCAGAGGGTGAAGCAACTCCAGGGTAAAGAGATGTGATTCCCATTTAAAAAACACATTTAAATAGATTTCCTTGAAATAGTTTTAAGTTACTTGTCACTGCACAACCTACATATCCCAACATAAACAACTGCTGATAAATTATTTGTTAAGAAAGCGTCTACGTTCACAAACCACTGTTAATTTGAACAGATTACGTATACGGGATTTGTCAGAAAGCGGGCAAAAGGCGCTCCCTAAATCTCACTAATTTTAGTTCATCGCGATCTCGGATAATGTGTTATTTAAAGATACCGTTGTAGAGATAGTGTTCCTGTGAGATAAATGCTGCTGAAGACATTTCATTATGGTATACGTGAATGGTAAATCCACAGAAATAAGGTTTTTGCTTTCAATCGTAAATTTGCTGAACGACCATAAGATTAGGGGGACATGTTGTGTCATCTGGGTGGGCACTGCCCCCTAATGCCCCCCCTTGGCGACGGGCCTGATTGGCTGTCTGTATTATGAATGATAATCAAACAGCAAAAGAAAAGCTTTAAGGATTCTATATTTAATTTATTCAGTTATGATTATGCAGAGTTATTTTATATTTGATTATTCAATTTCTGAAAAATATATAGCATCGTTTTATTTGTATCTTTAAATGTTTTTACCGTGGTATCGACTGTGGTATCGAGTATTGTGTAATTTTGGTGGTATCAGTACCGACTACTAGATTTTTGGTATCGTGACATCCCTATTTGTTACTAACAAAATGTAAGTATTATAGTATGTTTTAATAAAGCTAAAATGTTTTTAAAAGGCTAAACTATTCCATGTTTGACTCATATTTAAATTATTAAAAGAGTTCTATTGTCTATCCGGTCAAGGTTTATAGGGATTTTAAGAATTAATTAGTGATGAGTTGTTACTTATTGAGTAATTAAATTACTTTTCAGACAGAGTAATTAGAAAAGTATTTTAAATAAAACATTGTTGATTATGTTATTAGTAATTAGTAACTTATTACGTTTTTGAAGTAACTTACCCACAACAATACAGTTCTGCTCAGGGCACCCATTTGGCCAGCAGCGGCCCTGCTAAATGGTTAAAGTCTGTTTTACTTTATGCTTGTTTGATTTTGCCTGCCCCCTCCCTCTAATATGCCCCCTCCTGTTCAGTACAGAAAATACACCCACGGACTGAGGAGATGTAGAGGAGTTTGTGATAAAATGGTCAAATATAATCTGGAAATGATGTTTTGTTAGTCACTAGAACCAATTATGTTGTCTTCTTTACTCTGTCAAGATCAACTTTGTTTCATATGCATTTCCACAAGAGTTTGTCACATTTGTTCTCAATCTCTATTTTTCCTCTGAACAATGGCGCATTCTTGTGAAGCTTATGAGCCAGAGAACAACTGTTAAGCCTGTTTTTAAACATGTGCAGTCCTTCTGTATTGAATATAGAGGAGAGTTATGTATGTGTTGTGTCACATTTCTTCATTTGCATGTTATTTGCTTGTGAATTAATTGCATATGTCCGGGTGAGTTTGTGTTTGCCGCCCCCTTATGGTTGAATAGACAAACTGCTCCACTGATCCGGCATCAGCTGGGCTGAGCTTACTCCAGCTGTCTCTGGGCACTGTTCCCAGTCTATTTAAAACAAGAAGAGGAGGGTGAATATAATCAGGGCTCATCTTTGTTGTATATCAGATTAAGAGGAACCCTTCGTCTGTTCTATGGGGGTGGACAGTAATTTTGCTGTTTTGTTTGCTTGCAAGTCAGCATGATATTTCAAAAGTATACAGACAATTGAAAATCTTTCTGCCGCAGAATGAACAAATTTGCGGTTCGGTGTTCAGCATCCTTATGCTGATTTCTTTTTATGCTTAAAAGCGTTTAGAGTAAAAAGATTTGCGTGGTCTGTGGAAGTCTGAAAATAAATGATCTGATGTCTGAGCGGCAATTAAATTTCATAAGAACGCAAAGGCTTCCCACCCCAGATTACCTGATAATAAAGAACATCAGGAAAGATCTGTGTAATGTAATTATGTATGTTTTACTGTAATTGTTATGCTTGATAGCCTCAGAAAGAAGCTGCAGGCTTTTCGTTTTATTTGTGTTTAGATCATCTGGGACCTCTGTTCCTTTTAGGTATTATGCCACTGTGTGTGTGTGTCAAGTGTGAGGGCCGTTTCCTGTCGACTCTGCCGCGTGTATTCTCTGTTCATTGTAATGCCTTTAATTAAAGTGATTTTATTCACAGGCACACAGCTGGCATCGGCGACTTTCCATTAGGCATCTGAGTGGCCGCCTCGCTGGTGGGAGGACCCGCACTGGGGCTGCTTCCTGGGGAACACAATACTAGTTTCATCTCCCCTCTGAGTTTGTTGTGTGTTTTGAATTTATTAATCATTGATTTTAATGCGTGCCTCTTGACAGTGGCAGCTACCCATGCATTAATTAATTCCTGAGATCCTCTTTTACAAAATGGCATTTAGAAACAATGCAGGGTCAGCCAGGGTTGCTTCTGACCTATAAAGAGATGTGCTGAATGCGAAATGTCAAAATTTGCTTTTATTTGTTCGTCGTTGTGGCGCTTCTTCACAGGTTTTATTGGCTCCTTTTCATGTTGATGGCATGGTGATATAAAGGCCTATTTTTGTAGCCATTGAAATAGCAGTAAATAAAGTTCTTTATGATTCTGTTGCTCAGGCGTTTTGCTGAAAACACTTCTTATACTCACCTGCTTTGCATGTGCTGGCAAGCAGTCACTCTTCGAGCAAATTGTTGGTCTTAAGTTGTGAAGAAAGGTGCTTTGCCACTGACAATAGCTAGACTGTGTTGATCCGTTCAGGTCTTAAGGAAGTATGTTAAAAAATTGCCCTCAGTGAATTGTGTGGATTAAAAAGACAGATTAGATCTCAAAGGATGCATAAGGGAGCCGAATTTGAATTTGGAGCAGGATTTGAATGTATTCAAAGTCGCTTTATTTTTTTATTTATCGAAGAAGGGGGAAAACACTTATTCATCCATTTAAATGAGTAAATAGTCTGTGCGCTTGAGAAGATAAAAGCTATGCTCATAATCCGTATTGACACTCAGAGATGCGGAAAGGAAGATTCCTAAGACCCATCCGCACCCTGCCCCACTGAAAGGGCCTGATCCTCATTCAGGAGGCAGACCTAATGCTAAAGATTTCCTGACAGATTTCTTTCACTGGATTGATCAGGACATGTTGCTAGTAAGCGAGCGCGCCCAGAGAGACGTTTAGGGGGGTGTTCGGTTAGCAGGTGCTTATCACTTGTCTCAAGGAGCCTCTACCAGCCACAGAGAGCCTGATTGTGTCTGACGTCGTTTGTTGTGCTCATGTGGCAGAACGGTTGGAGACGCTCGCTCGGTTGTCCTGAAGCGAAAGCGCTGCAGATGTCTTCTTCATTCTGGAGAACTTAAAGGGACAGTTTGCCCTAAAATTAAAATCGGTCATCATTTAATCATCCTCATGTCGTTCCAAACCTGTATGACTTCCTTTCTTCTGTCGAAGAAGATATTTTGCTGTTTCAAGTTTCAACTATTTGTGCTTATACCATGAAAATGGGGTCCAAAACAACTCCACTGGATCCCATAGAAAGTATTATTCCCAAAGGGATAAAAAAAAGAGAGTAAAAATCTTAAGAGTTTAACTTAAAAGTTTAAGAGTTGTGAGTCACAACATTCCAAACTTTGATTTGAAGCATAAAGGTATTTAAAAATCAGACAAAAGGACAAAGGTACACGACTGGTTACTTAACAGCTTTAAAGGGTTAGTTCACCCAAAAATGAAAATAATGTAATTTATTAATGTCACCCTCATGCCATTCCACACCCGTAAGACATTCGTTAATCTTTGGAACGTAAATTAAGATATTCTTGTTGAAATCCAATGGCTCAGTGAGGCCTGCATAGGGAGCAATTACATTTCCTCTCTCAAGATCCATAAAGGTACTAAAAACATATTTAAATCGGTTCATGCAAGTACAGTGGTTCAAAATGAATATAAAGCGACGAGAATATTTTTTATGCACCAAAAAAAAAAAAAAAAAAGACTTGTATAGTGATGGCTGATTTCAAAACTCTGCTTCATGAAGCTTTGGAGCGTTATGAATCTTCTGTGTCAAATCATGATTCAGATCGCTGATTCATAATGCTCCAAAGCTTCCTGAAGCAGTGTTTTGAAATCATCACTATATAAGTGTAAGTTTTTTTTTTTTATAATATAATGTCGCTTTATAATATTAATATTGAACCACTGAACTCACATGAACAGATTTAAATATGTTTTTAGTACCTTTATGGATCTTGAGAGAGGAAATGTAATTGCTCCCTATGCAGGCCTCACTGAGCCATCAGATTTCAACAAAAATATCTTAATTTATGTTCTGAAGATTAACGAAGGTCTTATGGGTGTGGAACAGCATGAGGGTAAGTAATAATTGACAGAATTTTCATTTTTGGGTGAACTAACCCTTTAATAATGCAAAGAACTACTATTCAAAGAAGTATTGTGAATGACAAAGTTTAATAAAAAATAATGGAGAAATACATCAAAACAATGTATTTAGCATCTATGTCCTTTGCAGTGCTGCTTTGATTCTTTCTTGCTAAAGGGTTATTTTGGCATGATTTGCTTGTTGTCATTTTCTAATTGGTGGCTTCATGTGTAATGAAGTCCTGGTGAGTTTTTCTCACCAGGTATTTTGCTATTTTAAAAAAATAATAACAAGGACTGAGGGCTTCAACAAAGCATAATGCCATCAATGAACACAGCAGGTCTGTCTTTAAAAGTTTATTATTAGTTATCATTCAACATCAGTTCTCCTATGGAGAATATGAATGGGGTTTTTAATTCCGGAACCTGACTGTTGCACTCTAATGACTTTCATTGTATAGACAAAAGAAAGAAATACATTGAAACATTTCTCAAAATATCTTCTTCAGTGTTCCATAGAAGAAAGAATGTCATACAGGTTTGGAAAGATTCACTGTAAATGGTGATGAACTAGACTTTTAATAGCGTAAATGTGTGAAGGATTCTCTCAGGATCTTTTCAGTATCTCACCGATTGATATCATCACAGTCAGCCATTTTCTCAGTGTGCCTGTCCTCACCATTTTTCCCACTTTTGTGTGTTTAAGGACCCCCTAAGCTCTGCTAGCCACAAAGCCTAAACGATGCTGCCCTTTCTTTTTCCCTCCATCTCTAAAGAGGGAAGAACAGAGGCAGAGTAAGAGAGAGAAAGAGTGAGCCATCGATCAGTGCCGATCGTTACACGGCCCCGCACCCTGCCTCTCATTGTTTTTTATCTTGTCTCTCAAGCAGGGTGAACCCTTGTTGCCATGGCATCCCCCACACATTGGCGATGGCACTTCAACCCTTTAGCTTAATGATCTCTTGGCTGATAGCCTACTTGTCAGGCTGACTCGCTCTGTCAAGAAGCAAGGAGGATATTTGAATCACTAGCATAACCATAACATCTCCTTACAAGCTATTTCCACTTTACTTTACAAAAGCTGGGCAGCTTTTCCCCCCTTCGCCCCAATCACACACACGTATATTGGCCCACATTGATTTTTTTATTTCAGACTCCTTGTACTTCAGCATTGTACAAGTCTCCCAATGCCGAGTGAAATCTTATTTTACATGGAATGAAGCCAATTTCCATTCATTCGGTGTCTTTTTTGTTTTTTAGTCATTACTTTAAACCATCACAGCGCTAGCAGATGAGAGCTGAGTGAAGGATTACCGTTCATATAAATAGCTGGCATTGATTCGGCAAAAAGAGAGACTTCTCTGTCATTATGTAGACAGAAAATCCTAATTTAGAAATGTGAACAAAAACGCTGAGCGTTCAATTCAATTCAGTAATCCTCCATATTGCATGAAATCAGAGGTGTCGTGTTACAATGCGCAGTTTAAGTCAGTGTGGAGATTTAGACAAAAGGTAGCGCCTGAAGCTATATCATGATGTACTGAGCTAGAAAATGTGTTCTTAGTCAGTGTTTCATTTCATCTCATTCAATTTTTTTTTCATATTTGGAAGTTAGTACCCTCTCTGTTACCTTTTTATTGCAGTATATGTACAGATCTCATTTAAATGTATGTGGTTAAGGCCTTCAATATTGAATCAGAGACACAGAACCTTGGATAGGCCCTCGTTAATTAACGTATTTTCCTTTTTCTGTCTCGCTCACTGTTTCTTTCTCATTGTGTCTTTCAGGCGTGCCTAATCGTACATGACTTTGAGGAGACGATGTGCGCTACAATCCCAGCACGTCGTATTTGAATATGGACAAAAACAGATCAGACATTAGCCACTGCTATTGATCCTCAAATAGGGGCCGAGCTGTCTGTTTTGAACGCCGCTGCCCGGTCGATCCCATCTGACCTACTGTTCACAAGGTAAAAAAAAAGAAAACAAAACGGGGAAGATTCTGCTCATAATTGGGTTGAGGCAGCAGTTGCTATTTTCATCGACATGAGAGGCTCATCATCTCCAATAACCAGTATCACAAGATGGAGAGTTCAGCCTTCCTTGTTGTGCTTAACTGATGTTACACAAAGCCTGATACTTCTTTTCGTGGATGTACAGGGGGCATGTTGTAGGAACATATTCTAGGGCAGTTTATGTCATATAGGATGTCAACATACTACATTCAGTTTGGAGTTGGTAAGATTTTTAAAATGTTTTTGAAAAAGAAAAAAAAAAGCCTAGTTTTGTCATGAAACTCTAGATGGTGCAGACTGATGGGTCCTTAACACAAACTGATGATATTCTCAGCTTTAACTACTTGGCACAAGCTGATTGGTTCATTTGCAGCTAATGAGCTTGCTGCTCACAACATTTAAATGGCTGTTTAGCTGTGTGTAGCACACTTTCAGAGTTCCTCTAAAACCCTCCACCTTCCCCAGCTCCACCAGTATAGATCTGCTAAGGGTAATTTTATATATTCATTCATAGATTCATTCCGCCAAGAACAAATACAAATTGGGGCTGGACGGGGCGATTTTCAAAATGTTCAAGCGTCCAACTACGTGTGAATAGCGCGATTTATTCGCGCAAGCCGCGTCTGGTGTGAACGCCCCATTAGACATGTTGAAGAGAAGAAAATGATCCGACCACATGACGGCGAGCCCAATAAACCGCTCTTATGTGACGCTCTATGAACATTAGAACACATCACTAGTCTTGAGCAGCTGTTCACTTCTCTCAGAAATGCGTTATTGCGTAGAAAACATTAGACACGGGCAGCGGAATGGGAAAAGAGCAAAGTTATTAAACGCATGTTGAACTTTTTTTTAAAACTCTGCCGCAGTTTTAGAATGCTGTTTCATGAGTGAGATGCTGCAAAAGACGCGAGAGACAATAGTGCAACACCCCAAACATGTCCGCCAAACATAAAAACAATAGGACAAATAGCGCAATGGAATGCAAAAACCTGTAAAGAACTACTGTATGTTTGATTTTCATGTTTGCATGATGGTGACAGGTTGGAAGCTGTCAAGACTTCCTCTGTTAAGATCCATAAGGGTACTAAAAACACATCTAAATCAGTTCATGTGAGTACCCTGGTTTAATATTAATATTATAAAGTGACGAGAATATTTTTGGTGCGCCAAAAAAACCCACAATAACGACTTATTTAGTGATGGCCGATTTCAAAACAGTGCTTCAGGAAGCATCAGAGCACAGTGAATCTGTGTATCGAATCTGCAGTTCGGAGCGCCAAAGTCATGTGATTTCAGCCGTTTGGTGGGTTTGAACCGCGATCCGATTCATGATTCGATACACTGATTCATAATGCTCCGATGCTTCAGAGAGTTCTCATGATAGAAATGTATATATAACTGTCTGCTGCTTAATATTTTTGTGGAAACTGTTAAACTTTTTTTCCAGGATTCTTTGATGAATAGAAAATTCGAAAGAACAATATTTCTTCAAAATATATATATTTTTTTGTAACAATGCAAAAGTCTTTACCGTCACTTTTGATCAATTGAATGCATCCTTGCTGAATATTAATTTCTTTCAAATAAATATAATCTCTGATACCAAACTTTTGCATGGCACTGTAAATGTACAGCTATTTTTTATTAATAACATATAAACACTACTCTGGCAACATACTATAACAGTACAGACTGAGCTTTTAACCAGATGCATATTGAACATACAAAACAAAAACCGCCCTTGTTTTAAAATGTTTTAAAATTGAAATAAGTTGTTGAACAGCATATAGCTTATTTAAAATATTTCTTGTTCTTCATGCTTGACAAGTCTCCATGCATGTCAAGTGTAGGTCACCTGATTTCCAACCAGCTCTTGTTATTTATGTATGCATTTTAAATTTGTCCGAGCGAGCACACATCTTCAGATTTTAGTCCTTCGACTCTGATGCGATGTAAATATTAATGCTATGAAATATGCCTGCCGACAGCTTAGGTAAGGATTATTTAAAGTCAGCTCCAAATTTCCATTCATATCCCTTTGGTATGAATGCATACACTATTTGCAGGTCTGTGGGATTCCTCTGTTTTGGACTTTTTGGACCACAGCAGACAAATACATAAAACGCTCATTTTTAGTAGATCACGAAATAAAACCAGTGTGTTAAAATGCCCTGATTTAATGCTACTGTTATGCAGGATGCTCGAGACAGGGGCTGCACGTCTTCTGTTTTGCTTTATTGCATTGGCCATGTGCAATCCTTGCATGTCTTGCACCTCAAATTCTCTTTGCTCGTCAAACCTTTTTGTGCATTCCATTTGTTAGTTATGTTTGTGACAAGGAACCACCCGCCCAAATTAACCCACCCTGGTAAATACACTGTTTCTTACTTTGTTCACCTCTGGACTAGTAGAACAATTTCTCTTTAAAAACATTTTGTTGTGTCCCAAATTACATACACTTTTACTATGCACTATATTATATACTCAACCGCCTACAGTAGCTTATGAATTTTAGAAAGCTTTTTTGTCATCCAGTGCTAGGTTGCATGGATAGGCAGAGAGTTCTTGCCCAGAACAGAACCATACTGCCAATCCGAACTGTATGATAGTCATTGTTGATGATAGTGGTCCTGACAGAATAGTGCACAAGTATGCAAATTGGGATGCACCTGTTTATTTGTCATTTTTCTTTGAATTGTGAATATGGGGCAACGTTGCTTCATCCAACTTCACTGCGTCCTTTTGAGCTCCTGTGATGTCCACAGCTGGTTATGAATAGTCTGTCAGGCAGAGTTGAATAAAGTCAATAAGGAATAACTTCTCCCATTACTATTTGAGGAGGTTAGATGATGGATGCCTTGCATTTACCACTAAGCGCTAGCTAAAGCACTTATAGCCACTTTTCAACCCCCAGACAAGGCAAAAGTAAGCTTGACTTTTTATCTGCTTTTATCCCAGTGCATACTTGCCGCCTTAAAAAAAAATCCGTTTTACTATTTTATCCTCCCATAATGTGATATAGTGAGCCAAGCACTTCCTGCATATCATAAGGTATTGAAAGGTACAATTGAATTAGACTAAAGAGCTCTGAAGAATGGAGGGTACTCACATTCTCTTTTTTTTGCTGTAAATTGACACTGAAATGGTCTGTCTCACGCCCTCTCAGATGGATAACTTGCATATTAACTGGCTTGAAGCAAATTGTGTCAAAATGGGGCAGAATGCAGTAAATGAGATATCTATCGCTTCAGATCGCATTTCCTCTCATCAGTGGCCTTCTTTATTTCCTCACTCCCGTTAATGGGAGTTTATGACGTCTGCTGATGACCTGACCTTGACTCCTTTTCCACAGCAAATGTACTTTGTTCCACAGAACTAGAGCACAATTGGTATCCGCCAAATGAAGCGTGTAATTTGTGTTGCAAAACATCTCGTTTCTGACACCTGTGAACTAGTTAAATCAAGGGGCAAAAGCTTACGGTTCTCTCCTTTTTTTCTGATTTTGACATTTTTCAGCTTATATTTTTCTGAGACTTAATCGGGGCCTCTCGTCAGATTGAGACTGTCTGGGAATATCTAACGCTCCCAAAAAAGAAAAGCTTTGAATATACATATGATTAATAATTAATTCCATACTTTATTCCCCTTTGAAAGTTATTATGCAGAATAAATATTTCATTTGAGTACAAGTCTTACATGACAAGTGCGCTAAGACAAGGGATAGTAATGGCACGCAGTTTGACAAGTCTGTGTAGGATTGCGGTCTGAGAGTTGGCCTCCATTTCTTATAAATATAGCATTCAAGAGACGCCTCTATTTTTGGTCATTTCCTATGAATGAATTCCCTTTTCTGACTCCTTAAACATTAGTGGCACAGAGTGTTTTCAGATCAGTCGATCGCGACGGTTGTGTTATTAGCAAGCTTGAATCTGAGCTTCTCTCCCTCATGAATTGGTGAAGTTGTTCCAACTTTAGATGGCTTGATCTGCAATGATGTGGTTTTTGTGCTTGTAAATGTGACAAGGGTTCCTTCTGTTTGAACTGGCTTGTTGTCTGTTGATATCTGTCTTACACCTCCTGATCCATCTGTCTTTCCTCCTCCTCTGCCTCTCTGTCTCCATCTTCTCTCACTCTCTCTCTCTCTCTCCCCCATTTCCTGATGTGCCGCAGAGAGACACAATTATCCACTTCATTTGAGTCGCCGTGATAATGGTTGGCCCAGCCCTCTCGGGGAAATAGGTAACAGTAATTGTGAATGGTGTAATGAGTGTGGAATTGTGAGCGTGCTGGGTGACACCATTAGAATCGACCCGCTCCTGACCTCAACCCCAACAACAAGTGAGACCCCCCCAGCCCTCAAAGCACAGCAACTGCACCGCAGCCATTTCGCTTCTCGGACAATTAATCCCAGCCTTCCTTCCATTTGTATTCCCACTGTTCCTCTCCTTCTCACCTCCTCTCCACTATGAGTTTTGACACACTTAACTGGGCTTTTATCAAGTGCAGTGCAATAAATCAGACAGGATTTGACTTTTCAAGGGTTCACTGACATGGAAAACCTTTGAAATATCAGGGAATTTTGTAAGATTCCATGCTTGGAAAAATCATGAAAATAGATAAAATGTTAACACTTTGCAATAAGTTTAAGTTTTTTTAACATTAACTAATGTATTGGATTTTATCAAGTAACCATGAGCAATACTTTTACAGCATTTATTCATTTATTTTAATGTTGATTTCTACATACACTATATACCATGTATTTTGGTGTTGGGTTGAAATATGCTTTTATGCACCAAAACTGCAGTTATTTGATCAAAAACACAGCAACAATTACAGTAAAATATTACTATTTGAAATAACTTTTTATTTAATTATTATTATTTTTTATTTAATTTGATTTTACTGTATTTTATTTAATTTTTTTTTTCATTTTTGTTTATTTTATATTTTTATTTTATTTTATTTTTTTATTGTGATGGCAAAATTTTCATCATTACTCCAGAGTCACATGACCCTTCAGAAATCATTCTAATATGCTGATTTGGTAGTCTAGAAACATTCTTGCTAAGTAAAAGTTTTAATTTTTCCAGTTTTGATTCAGTGAAGTATAAATTAATATTATTTATTAAATAAACATGAATTAAAATGAACTGGATTAAAATATGCTGTGAAAAGTTATTCATTGCTAGTTTATCTAATGTGTTAACAGTTGAACCTTATTACAATTGAACCTTAATATGATTCAACCATATTGTAATCTAATGTATTACCAGTACAATCTTAAGTCATGGAAATATTTATATTTTAAAATTATGAGTATATTGAAAATTAATTAAAAATAAACAAACCACCCATTTTTGTGAATGCATCTTTAATATTTTTTTAAGTGTTTATCCAGTAATAAAAATGACTAGAAAAGCAATGGAAAAGTCATTGGTCAAAAGGTGTGAGACCCCTGAAGACCAAAAAGAAACAGGAGTGCTGTGGGTGGCACAGGTTACAGGTTGTTACCAGTTGCCTCATTGAAGCTGACAAAAAGAGGATGGTTCGCCTCCCTCCAGCCTCCATTTAATCCTGCTGTAGGGTTTCTATTCACCTTTACCTTCCAAAAGCTTCTCCTGCTGCTTTCAGCTGCACGCTACAGTGTGTAAGAGGATGCATGTTAGATTTCGCCGTCGGAGTAGCGTGCACGTTACCCAGAGGTTCTGACACCTTCGCACCTGCAAGCAGGCAGGTGAGTGGAGTGCAGCGCAGCGACGTGCCCTAATTATCCACCGTGGCAATGCGTTAGTGAATGATCTGGCTGGAGAGAACGGTGGGGTGCTGAGGAACCGCAGGGGGCCTCCTGACCTGAGGTGCTATTAATCTGGGTGCAGAACAGCTGAGAAACAGCTCCACTTGTGTGTTTGATGAGCCGCTTATCGCGGAGCCCCGCTGCTTCTGAGTGCGGATGTGTTGGGCTCTCTTTTAAAAATGCTTTGTATTAATTAACCCCCTACCCATGGCTCCCCTTTTTAGGCTGATATCTGCTTGGCTTTTGTTCTTAATATACTAACTTGAGGTGAGCTTGCTTTTGCTCGAAGAGTAACCGTGTGGAGTATTTGTGGAATAAGTGCCTGGAAGAACTAGTGAATATGTTCCCAGCTCGAGTCAGTTTGTGTCAGTAGTTCCAGTTTCATTTTAGGATTATATAGTGCTCTTTTAGTTCATTTGACTTCTCAAATCCTTCAGTACTTGTACTTTTTACATCCAATTATCATTAAATTGCCATTAAAAGAACAGTGATTGGGGCTTGTCAGATGCCTAACCATTCACATAATTTCATATTCCTTTTGCTCAGCAAAACAGCTTTTGCTTGTGTGTAATGCTTTTGTGAATCAGGGCCATTTTCTCAGCCTTAATTAAGGGCAGACAACAGGGCCTGTCTTGTAAAACTCAGCTGTACACTTAAACCAGCTGTCACAAAGCTGACATCAGTGTCTTAAATCCCCGGCGAGCAGGCCAGCGGTGACAGCGTTGTGGAAGAAATGTCCTTTGGTGGAAAGCATGATGTAGTCTTAAAGTAAAGCCGTGGCATCTTGTGGCAGCCACTAGCCTTTTCGTTTTTAATGAGAAGTCCATATCTGATTACGAGGACACAGATATCCAGCGAACTATTCAATGTCATGAATAGAAATACTATGAAACTGGAATTAATGTGTGACCTTTGTATAATAACATTTAATTTTGACTGTTTGAACGAAAGCTTAAAGGTGATCTGGACTGCCCTGCGAGGGCTAAAAGAGATTTTCACTATAAAATTGGTTTCAAAGAAAGGTGATGCTAAGTCCACCCATACGATTTTTTACATTTATTACCAGCCTTTATGCCAATTTTATTATAGATGAAATTGGAGAGAAGACTGAAAATAATGGGGAGGGGAAATGGGATTTTTTATTTATTTTTTTTAATGTCGTGAGCCAGACTTAAAGTTCTGTCATCTGCATGAGCGTAACAGCTCTGTGCCGGTTAAGTTAGGTTTGTTTACTACCGTTCAAAAGTTTGGGGTTGATAATTTTTTTTAATGTTTTTGAAAGAGCTGCATTTATTTGATACAAAATACTGTAAAAAGTAGTATTGTGAAATATAATTTTAATTGAAATATTTTTTCAATATTCAAATGTAATTTATTCCTGATGGCAAAGCTGAATTTTCAGCATCATTACTCTAGTCTTCAGTGTCACATGATCCTTCAGAAATCATTCTAATATGATGATTTGCTGCTCAAGAAACATTTCTTATTATTGTCAATATTGCTTAATATTGGATTATATTTGGATACCACCATATTATTTTTTTTTTTCAGGATTTAAAAAAATATTTTGTTACATTATAAATGTATTCACTGTCACATTTGATTATTTTAATGCATCATTGGTTTAAAAAAAATCTTGCTGACCTCATACCTTTTTTAACGTTAATTAATTCAGATCTTGTGATTTAGTAGTATGATTTATTTTTTTATTTTTTTTTACATTCATTTGGAATGCACTTTAAGTTGTTTTGGATAAATAAAATCATATTGATATTCTTGATTATTAGTATTTGTGTTCCCTGGAAATCTAACCAATGACCTTGTGTTGCCAACACAAAGTTGACTTACAGAGGCTGAGACGAAAAAGAGGATAAAGGGTGAGAATTGAGGAGGAAAGAGTCAGAGGGAGGTGGAAACTAGGAGACAGAGATGGAAGGGGACTAAGAGGTAGACATCTGCTGTCCAGCTGAGCCACCCTCACATTAACTCACTCAAGTGCACACTCTCATTGTCACACTTTCCCAAGGGCCCCTGATATCTAGGTCTGGGGACAAGGAAAGTATATTTCAGTCATGCACAAAGACAAGCAACAACTAGGCTCTTGCTCGAACACACACACACACACACACACACACACACACACACACACACACACACACACACACACACACACACACACACACACACACACACACACACATGTGCAATGAAACTTAATTACACTCAGGCACAACATCTTTTATCCACCCCCTTTTTTTTTTTAAGATGGCACAAGGTAAAGTCCGAGTTCCTGCGTCCGGCCAGCAGATGGCGCTGTTGTCACTGCTTTTTCAGGCACCTGTGGGAAAGGCAGCTGAAATGCCAGCAAAGCCTACAGGGGAGGGTTAAGGATTACTCCTAAAATCACACTCAAATGCCGTTAGCTGAGTAAAGAGAGCTTATTGTTCCCTCAAAGTTTACATGTCAAGGTCATTAGTGAGTCGAGCTCATAGATTTTAGCTTGATGCCATCTTACACTAAGCTGCTCCGCACAATTCCCCAACCATATGTGTGTGTGATCGGGGGTGTGCGACATCATCTAAATAAATCATGCTAAATCATTGTATTCTCAACAGGCTGCCATTGCTTGCCAGCAGTTCTCTTCCTTTCCTTGCCTCAGCCACGTTCAAACAGCACTTTGCCTTCTAAAAACTACAGATGAACGAAACCCGTCCTCATCCAAGCGGCCCCTATTGAAACGAGGGTGCACGCACACAGACGCATGGCGTTTCTGTGGATTTAAATGCAGTCAGGCACATTATCAGGCTGTGCTCAGTCAAGCTCAAACATTCCATAACCTCAACCTTCTCCCTGACCCCTCCCTGCTTTTAACAACTGCCGACATAGTTTTGTGCTGTTATGTGATCATGCTCGGATGAAATCTGTCAAACAGCCCCCTGAGTTATTAGGCTGTCTACGTCTGACCTTTCCGCAATCAAAGATATATGACTTAAGGGCTCAGATTTGCCATGGCAACGGGTCCAATTTGCCGCCGTGAGAAAAGGTCTAATTGTTGCAGAAATTTAATGATCTAGCGCGACATCGGGGGCTGTGAGATTTTATGAACTGTTTACGCTATAATTTTCTTTTGTTAATGCATTCCCTGCTTAACCCTTCCGTTGCCGGCCGCCTGAAGCTGGGAAGGGGGGTGTTCGGAGCGGGAAAAGAAAAGGATGCTGTGTATTAGGAGGGGAGGTCTGTGCGTGTTTGTATGCATTCATGTACTTCAACCTGTTTGCAGCTCTTGCGTTCGGAAGGTGAAAATAGGGCAGCTCCGTTTCCATGAAAAAGCTCAGTATTATCACCCCACCAATGTAGACATCAGTAATATATTCTACAAGGTCAAAGACAACTGAAATTAAAATGTCTAATCAGTTAATTTGTTTTATTGCGAGGGACTGGTGCGTGATTGGACACAGGCGAGGCGGACGAGAGAGGGTGAGAGATAGATGGAGGGTGTGCAGATGCTTAGAGATGCACACTGATATTTTGACTGCTCTTGATGTGGGGAAGTATGGCTGTGTTATTCTGTCATTGAATGTTGATGAACCTCTGACTCCCCTCTCTCTGTCTCTCTTTTTTGTTTTCCGCCCTTTCCCGCCTTCTTTTTTTTTCAATCTGTGTTACATTCATACAAGACTGATTTTATTAGTTTGCTGAAATAGAGTTATATTTTATATCTCATTAAATATTCAAAATAAATTCAGCATATTTGATACGTTCATACATATTCAGATTCAGTAACAAGGATCAGAATATTTTGATTGAGCCTATACAGCGAAGAATATTTTGAATTTTCTTTTTGCGTTCCATTCAGAGGAACGAGTTGAATTACAATTGATCTCATTGTTTTCTTATTGCTCTTTAGATTTTTGCTAGGCTGCCAGCTCCTTTCTGTCATAAAATATTTTAGTTAGATGAAGGCTTTGGATTCGTTATTGTACTTTATAGGTTGAAGTATTTTGTATATTGTTTCAGTGAATTTAGACTTGACTTTTTAATATCTTTCCTGTCAGTTTCATCCGATATAATGTGAAATGGTGTTTGGGCAGGTAAGACCTTTATAGATATTTATTTGTCTTGAAACATAATACCATCCCTTTTTAAGAAATGGTATGAGGGAGAGAGCTTTTGTTCAGTATTTTTTGACTTTTTAATTGGATGGTTTGGGTGAATGTGACCTCCATTAGGTTCAGTAAAGAGGAACGGACCTCTGCTGTTTGTTTTACTTTAATTCTCAGTAGAAGAGGACTGGCCTTGATTTATTAGCGCTCAGTGTCAAATGACCATGATGAAGTACATTTCCATTTTAAAAGACTTCAGCACTCAATCTGGAAAAGTTACGATGGAAACAAACAACATGATCAGTCATTGAAGGAGAGAGGAGCACTATATTGAGATCTGAGGGAGAAAGAGCAGTGACCGTGTATTAATGGAAGGGACTGTCATGTTTCATATTTTATCCATTTACTGTCTGTATACAATATGCAAATTCATACTTCATTAGAACCAGAATAAAAAAAAGACCTCCAGACTATACTAACTTTCAGGCCTTTAATTAAAAGAAATGTTTTATATTATATTATATTATATTATATTATATTATATTATATTATATTATATTATATTATATTATATTATATTATATTATATTATATTATATTATATTATACATTCAAAAGTTTGGGGTCAGTAAGATGTTTTGTTTTTTTATTTAATACTTTTATTTATCAAGCATGCATTAAAGTGATCAAAGGTGACAGTGAAGCTTTTTTACATTGTCAAATAAATGCTGCTATTCATTGAAAAATCCTGAAAAAAATGTATCACTGTTTCACAGAAATATTAAGCAGCACAACTGTTTTCAGCATAATAGATATAGATAGATGATAATAATATGTTTCTTGTGCACCAGATCAGCATATTAATGATTTCTGAAGGATCATTTGACTCTGAAAACTGAAGTAATGGCTGCTGAAAATTCTGGTTTGCCATCACAGGAATAAATTGCACTTTAAAATATATTAAAATGCAAATATACTAGGGATGTAACGATACCCTCATGTCATGATTCAATACATATCACAATACTGAACTCACGATACGGTATTATCGCGATACTTCAGGATATATGGTAAAAGGTTAACAAAAAATTAACTGTTGATTAAAATGCTAAATTTGGTATTACATTGGGGGGTGGAAATAAATATGCTTGGACTTGGCGCTGGTGACCCAATGCGCGGGACAATGGTAACACCAGAATAAAAATATTCATGATTCTGAAGCTGAAAATACAGAAAAATACGAATATACTTGCACTCTGTCACAGACTAGAAATATTTAAAATAATGTATGCCACATTTTACTGGTAGCACAAGACATTTGGCATTATCAGGACCCACAAATATTCCCCAATTGCTTTATTATACATTATATTCAACATTATATATAATAGTTTAATGTAGTACTGACACTAAAACTCTGTAAACTTGAATTTTTTCTCACAGTTATTTTCATTCTACACAATACATAGTGTCATTATCCACAATACATATTGTTGCATTTTTGTATTGCGATATATTGTGACATGATACATTGTTACACCACTAAAAAATACACTTCTTTTTTTATTTGTAATAATGTTTCACATAATGACTTTTTACTGTGATTCATTGTTATTTAATATATAATAATTGTTTGATTAAAAAAAAAAATAATCATACCAACCCCAAACTTTTGAACAATAGTGTATATTATATTATGTTTAGATGTTAAAACGAACTGAAAGTTCGATTAGTGCATCATTATATGACCAGCTGATGGTGGATAAAAAGACTTTTTGCTTAAAGATTTTCTCTTTTTTTTTTTTTTTTTTTTTTTTTTTTACAGTTTACCTTTCAAGTTTACATCACCCTACACAAACTTGTCATTGTGATGCATGCAAGGTGAAGAGGTGTGTGTGTGTGTGTGTGTGCATGCCGGCTGCTCTCCAGCACAGTGATGAAGTGATTTTTAAATGAAAATACACCTGTCTTTAGGACAAATACGTGGCACTAATTACTTGTCTAACCTAAATCTCCTACTGCCAGATGTTGCTAAAATACAGAGAGACAGAGACAAATTGTACGCCACTCTTTCAGCCAGTGCACAAATATAGGCGTTTAAATCATTTTTTCCTTGACCCTGTTAGAGAGGCATTCAATGTGAGCACTAAGTCAAGGCTGAGACTAATTGTAACGGTATGGTAGGTATCGTCTAATCTTGTCTCTCTCCAGTCTGTCCCTGACATAAGAGGGATTATACTCTTATCTACCCCCCTCCTTGTGTTCCCCTACTCTCCAATTCACATTTCTATTTCAGTTACGTCCTTTTCACCTCTCCTTACCCGTCCTGCCCTCCTCTCCATCGCTCCACCTCTCTTCGCAGTCAATGACTTATACAAAGTGCTGAAGAATTTCTAGGCATGCGTTAGATTCGCAGAGACCCGCAAAAAACTAGCGAGGTGTCAGTTACAGTAACCTGGTAAGAGCCAGCCAGGAAGATGAAGACAAATCTTTCCCGTGACTGCTCACTACCAACAAAAGGGCCTGATGGAGAAATCAACCCTGAGCTCTCATTCTCATCTTCCCTTCCTTTCAGTACCTCTTTCCCATTTCCTAACTGTCTATATTTGAATTCTGTATGAGGGGGAAATTACGTTCGGCCACCACAAACAGCCTGCCTCTCCTTTACTTTAAAAGACAGGATAATGAGAGAGAATATCTATTTGCTCAGCGTAATGTGTGTGTTCACATGATGTTAAGAGACTGGCTCGTCAGCCTGCGTGCACGTTTCTGCAGCGAGAGAGAGGGATAGGACGTGGTCTTATATGCATTCCACAAGACTCCACTGTTTGTAATGGGCTGTGTGGAATGTTTCCTATTTTGTTTTTAAAAAGTGATTCTCATTTAGCACAAGAACACTGAAAACTGTGTCATATTGTTGTGCCCGTGGAGCAAGTTGAGTTTTAAGTGCTTTGCTCAAGGCGCAACAAACATCACTCAGATGAATTGCGGGACATTAGAGCCTGAAGCCCGATTTTAAATCAAAATACAAAATCGGAATTTAAAGTAACCTTGCTCTTATTCTAGATGTGAAGCTGTTACCTAGTGACTCTGTGGCACCATGGCTCATGAGAAAGCTTGCATTGAACAACATAAATTCTGAAGTTTTCCTTAGAAGTCTAACACTTGTCATTTACAAAGTTTTGTAAAATATGTGGTCTGATTTGATGATGGATTCATGTGTTCAGCATTATCTACCAATCAGATTATAGTACTGACAGCTCTGTTTAGCACTTTTTTTTTGTTTTTAGAATTTTCTTTTTATTTGTTAAATTAATTATATAATCCAAGCCACTACATTATGTGCATTTCCCCCCAAAATTGAAGCTGAAAAATGAAAGTGTGTGGATTCTGTGCTGGCCTGCTTAAGTAAAGAGTCTGTTTGAGTATTTTTTTAAAATCGTTATTTAGTTTAATATATAATAAACTGGATTTTCCATGCCAACAGAATTCCACATTTCCCCCCACAAAACATGGATGTGTGCGGATTCTGTGTGGGCCTACTTAAGTAAAGAATCTCAAATGGTCTCAGTGGTCTCAAATGTTGAATTGCCTGAAATACTCTGATTTTGGATGTACAGTGCTAAAAATACATCTTCTCTTTAAACCCTTACAATTACCCTAGATATTTTTTGAAGAAGTTATAGGTTTATAGAGTTATTTGAAGAACAATTCACAAAGTGTACCTCTTGGGAGAAGTTGTCTTTCTACTGTCTTTAATGTCATCTGTCTGTCTCATTTCCTATTATCAGCATATGCTCAGAATGATGATTTCAGACGGACCACCAGTAGTCTGCCCTTAATGGCAGACCATCTTCATTTGACATGTCTCCCACGCCTCCCTGTGAAAAATCAATCAATCATTCTAATTATTTGTGCAAATGTACTAATTAGTTATCAGGTGCCCCCTCCACTTGCCTCCCCAGCATCTTCTGTATTCAAAATAAGCTTCAGCACATGGGAATGGTACAGACCAGCGGCAAATATTTACTATTCCCATCTCATTACGTCTGGAGTGGCCACATGTGCTAAAAAGCTGACCATGAATATTTTAAAAAGCCCCTTGCATGCTCTAAAATGTACCTTGACCTTTTCGGTCTGGTTTGACCACACCAGTGCAACACCGGGGGTCCGTGCTGTCCACTGCATCCATGCATGTGCCTTCATGAGTCCTGATGTTGTGCTCTGGGGTTTTGTTCGGCTGCATGCATTCAAACAGACAGAAACACACACATATAGAATTTAGTTTCTCTTCACTCTAGTTTTCTGAGATTTGCTTGTTAAAGACAACTGATGTATTTCAGCTTTAGTGTGTCCGGGGGGAAATGCTGACCATTTTTATTTCTCGAGCTCAGTGATTAGCAGGTTGGTATTTGTCAATACCATGGTTATGAATGATTGGAACGAAGCTGAATTGGGGCTATAATCTTTTTTTTCGTCGTGCTTTGATATTGCTAGTCTGCATTTTTGTTAAGAAAGAAAGTGATTAATCAATAATTAATTTGAAACTTTGGCATTGACAGAGGCAAAACGATGAAATATTTTCCATAAATCTGCAGTTTATTGCAGGTGCAATTGAGCAACGCTCGGCTGAACCTCGGCACTCATGTAAAGTATGGTGTGCGACATGCTCTCCTTGCCTAGCAAAAACCTGCTGTCTTTGAAATGTGAGACGCATTGTAGTTTATAACTGAACGTCAGGAAAGTCCTCAGAGTGCACTTCTTAATTGTGCCCAGGAGTTAATCTCCTTGTAAAGGAGACCGAGGAGAGAGTAGCTTCGGCATGCTCCTGACGGCTGGATAGGGCTGGTTAGAGGTCTCTCGGTCCTTGTTGTCTATCTAGTGCTCTGATAAAGCAACTCTCCTCACTGCATCTGTTTCTGACCTTAATTACACATGAACATATATCATTAATGGATGTTGGTCTTCATTATCTGTGGGTTTGTAGTGGTTTAGATGCTAAATTATCATTTAAATTGACCTTTTTTTAAAGGATTATTTCACTTCAGAATTCAAATTTGATAATTTACTCACCCCCTATGTTATCCAAGAGGTTTATGTCTGTCTGTCTTCAGTCGAAAAGAAATTAAGGTTTTTGAGGAAAACTTTCCAGGATTTTTCTTCATAGTAGTGGACTTCACTGGGGTACAATAGGTTGAAGGTCCAAATTACAGTTTTAGTGCAGCTTCAAAGGGCTCTACATGATCCCAGTCGAGGAGTAAGAGTCTTGTCTAGTGAAACGATTGGTCATTTTCTAAAAAAAAGTAAAAATGTAAATACTTCAAAGGGATGACCGATTGTTTCCCTAGACAAGACCCTTATTCCTTGACTGGGATCATGTAGAGCCCTTTGAAGCTGCACTGACATTGCATTTTGGACCTTCAACCTGTCGTACCCCAGTGAAGTCCACTATATAGAGAAAAAACATTATGATTAACATAATGTTTTCTCTCAATTTCTTTTTGACTGAAGAAAGAAAGACATAAACATCTTGAATGACATGGGGGTGAGTAAATTATCAGGAAATTTTAATTCTAAAGTGAACTAATCCTTTAAAAAAATCTTGTTTACTGATTTTTTGCTTTTAAGACATAAGAGAATGGAGAAACGACAGGAAAGCAGCATTATCTACGATTCAGAATTAAATTGTTTATGCCTTTTAAATTTAAATTCAGTTCCTGAATTTGAATTAATATAGAAAACAGGATGCAGAATTACAATTTGAATTTGACTGTAAGCATGCTTAATTATAACAAATTCAATTTAACTAGAAAAGCAAAGCTTGTCAAGACAAACTTTGAATATTGTGGCCACGTTTGAAGGTTAAAAAGTTTTGAAATTTGAAGGTTTGTAGGCCTATAGATAGATAGATAGATAGGTAGATAGATAGATAGATAGATAGATAGATAGATAGATAGATAGATAGATAGATAGATAGATAGATAGATAGATAGATAGATAGATAGATAGATAGATAGATAGATAGATAGATAGATAGATGTTTAAAGTTGTGTTTAAAGTCTGGATCATTTAAAGACAATGCCGTGTCAAAGCCAAGCTTTGATCCCTGCGCCAGCTCCTCTTTTCCCAGCAGTATTCACCCCAGCCCTTCCTGCTGTATTGTTCAGGTGTACCTCCAAAGATATTTTTTTAACTTCATTGTTAAGAAATCACCACTCAATGGACATTTTTCCCCCCTTTCCACAATGGACAGTTTGCTTTGTCATTTTACCCGGAAATGTTGAAGTTGTTATTTTAAACCTGGAAGTCTTGCTTTATAGTGAGACATGACTTGAAAAGACACAACATCCTTTTCCTTAGGAGAGAAAGGTGGTGACCCCCCAATGTCTGGTAGTAGCTCCTTGAACAGCTGGGTTTGTTTTGGGTGTTTGAGTGTGTGTGCACCAGTCTGGAGTCCAGGCTTGACAGTATCATTGACCAGGAGGAGGAGAAGGACCAAACACAGAACGATTTAAGGGAGGGAAGGAGATGAGAAGGGGAAGGAGTAAAGCAGCTGTGCTGGGGCCATATGCCAGCCCCTCAGAAGAAGGTAAGGTCTGTCCCTTCACATATCCCTGGCTGAACATCAGAAGGTGGTCACTGGCCACGCCACACACCCGACCAGTCAGTTTGATTTAATGAGAGGAGCTTGGGATGCCACCGTCTGGCTAGAGAAGAAAAAAGGGAAGAAACAACAACAAAAAAAAAAACAAAAAAAAAAAAAAAACTGCGGAAAAGGGTCCACATGCCCAAGTGATCCAGCTTGCCCACTGGACTGACAGATAAACGTAAAAAGACCCATGACCCCAGTAAAGGCCAGAATAGAGAAAGAGAAATAGATTTCTCACATTGTTGGATCTGCACATCGTTGTAGAACATATGTGAAATACGGAAAAGAGACGGAATAAAGAAGACTGCTAATGATGACGAGAGTGAGAATGGCTGTGGTGTCTGGCACAGGAAACTGTGCGTGTGGCAAGGTTTTAATGATGCATCTGCTCATGTCAAATGATTCTGGACACATGGCAAACCCTTGACTGCTGGAAGCTTTGATGTCATTGCACACATATACACACATGCATGCTGGCACACTCTTTTTCACATAGACACACACATGCTCTCACGCGCACACGCATGCTCAGCTGTGTACCGGGCACTGGTTCACTTTGGCCCCCTCTGGTGCTGCGGTGGCTGATTTTAATGTCCCTGCCTAATGATCTGGCAGCCCTCGAAAGGTAAATGATAATTTGCCTTAAGTGGAGCCTTTAGGCAGAAATGCAGTGTAGTACTTTTTCCTTTTTTGAGAAAATTTGGTCCTTTTCAAGATGGAACTATTGACTTGCCATGCACAGATTTCATTTCAAATACTGTTTGTGTACAAGAAAACATCCCAAACTATTCACTCTCACTTCAGGAGTCTGACTAGATGATCTATCGCAAAGGAAGGCAGCGACGATTTAAGAACTTTCAACCGAAGAGGGACTGATGGAGACCACAGTAGCGGGGACTAAAAAAACATCAGATGGTCACTGATCACACTTTTTTGTAATGATATCAGTGGACACAGCTTTTTTTTTTTTTTTTTTAGGAATGCTAGCCTCAAACATTGAAAATGACACAGCATGTCACAATTTCCACAGCAGTTGTAATAGTTGCAGCAGCAGGCTCTGATCCATTGCAACATCACAGGACAGAGATAAAAAAAAAAAAAAAAAAAAGAGTTGGCTCGGAGTGGTCAGGGGCTTGTCCCTGGGGGCTTGTAATTGGTTAGGGTGAAGGAGCGTTCAGGGCCTGCTTTTGTCTCACCGGTAATGGGAGATGAGAGCTTAGGAATCGGGCCTTTGGCAGTGGCCTATTGCCACCGATCAGTCGGAAGGTTGTAAGCACGTGGGCGCCCTCTTGCTTTCAAAGGATCTTCCTCCCTTTCTCCCTCTCTGTCCTCTCTGAGGGTATTAGAAGCAGCCAGATGCTCCGGTATCTGTCCTGAGGGGATGGAGGTTAACCGCTGGCTCGAGTGTTTTTCTGCCAAAGGCGCAAGAACGGGAGGTATCCTTTCTCCGTTCATCTCCGTCGCACCGTGTCTCTTGTGCCTTTCTATCACTTTCCACATCTTTACATGGGCAAACAGTGTGCCGTTAAAGATCTCTTACTCTTACCCTGAGTAATGACCAAATTTGCCACTTAAAAGATGATGTTTCTCCCTCTTTTCCCACCTTTTTATTTCTCTTAAGGTTGGAGCTTTAAAGATAATGCAGCTTTTTAGTGATGATGGCGTAAAGTGAGAACGGAAATGCGATTCTGAGACATTAGGTGTTAATGCAGTGGTTTAGCTACAGCAAAGAATATTATCCGTTTGATCTTTGAGTGATTCTTCAATAGGGGAGCCCCAGGTGCTACGCCTTAGGAAACATCTGAAATGGTTAAGAGCACTCTCTTTACTGTAATGGAGTGAAAAGACTGGATATCGTATGTGCAACTCAAATCTAAAATTCCTCCAGGAGCACAGACTAACTGGAATGTAACATTAACTCATAGCTTGCACTCAAGAAGGCTTGACTGGTAAAGGCATTTTCAGTTGGGAAAACAGGTCTTGTAGCCCAGCCACCATGATGTTTGTCTGGATGCAGAGTGGACATCTCTCATATTGTCTCTTTTGCTTATTTGGTTCTTGCTGCACTGTTTCTTTCTGATCTCAGTGGGCTTGTGCCATCTGCTTGCCTGCTAACTCATCCTAACTTTCATCTGCATGTCCTGATCAAAGCTCATTAACACTTCTGAGTGAGGGGGAGATGTCACTCTAAAGCTAACCCTGAGTGGTCTCTCAAGATCATGTGGACACTGGGTTCTCTCATGGCCTGTGATTCTGACTCTTTGTTTCCAGACTTTGACTAATGGCAGTAGAGAGGGTCACTTCTTTGAAATGTTGTTTTTCTTTCTTCGGCGGCAATCTTTGATTCCTCGGGCAAGCCATCCCACTAGTACACAGCTGCTTGCCTGGCTTGTTGTTCTTGGCACAGCTCTGGTGTTAGCACGCCCGCTACCGGCTTTGTGTAGCACACTCTGAGGCCCTGGCACTTCAAAAAACTCAACAAGCAGCCGCCGAACCACCATTTTAAAACCAGGACACTTGACTGGAGCAAGCAAGAGAGGGATAAATGTATTTGGGTGTTGTGCAGAACTGGGTGTCCTCTTTCTAAGAGCACAAAGACCCCAAGGTTACCTGGAGGAGCCACTGATCCTGTTCCAGGATCTGAATTCCTGTTTCATGCCATTCCATTCCTCAACACTTCATGTCTGCCAGGTGCGGTTTGCCTGACCTTGGCAGTTTATTGAGATTATATGTTTACCAGCTCCTCTTGATAAATGCTGTCTTGTCGTCTCTTCCCTATCTCTCACATTCCCACAACAATGCTGCATTATTCCCCAGCCGTGCGTCTCTCCTTCACTGGATTACCCTGAGGATGGATACGCCAGAAGTGGAGTAAGCTAATAGCTTTGAGTAACACACAGCCAATGGATGTGTGTGTGTTTGTGTAGTGCATGAGGGAGTGAGAGAACATGTTTGTGCTCGGCCCAACAGATGTCAGTCATGTGTTTTTGAAGGGATCTCAGTAAGAGTTCACACAGTATGGCAAGATTGTTGATTAATTTGCTGCTGCAGAAGTTTTCAGTTTGGAAAAGGTTTTGGCAGAGGCTAGTCATAGCCTAAGTGCTATTGAATTGCATTTTTTTAATGATTAGGAGTGCGCTGTATGGGATGTTTTAGTTTCTGCATTAATTGTATATTAAATGTTGAAGCTAAACAGTGAACATGTCCAGCAAGCTGTTAGAATTTTGTGAGTTTAGCAGTGTCTGTGTTTTGTGAAGTGCTGTCGATTCTAACATTACATCATGTCTTTTCTTCCTGTAAAGTGTAGATCGGTCAATACGGTTAAAAAAGCTGAGCTGACACCTAAATGCTTTAGAATTGATATTTGGGTTTGGCTTCCTGTCCTAAGCTTTTCTGCTCTGAACCACATTTGAATTTAATGTTTTTGCCTTTTTGTTCCTGACACTCAAATAACTCAGCTGGAGATATTAGACAAACATGATGTTGTACTTTATTATGTTTGTCCTCATCTCTGTGTTCGTCACCTGTGTGTACGAGTGGCAGTATTTAGCTGCGTTCTGCCCCTGTACTGTGATATTGTTGCTGGCAAATATATGATGTGGGGGGTGGGAGATTTTGTGTGTGTTTGTATTTGTGTGTGTGTATGTGTGTGTGTATACGTTGGCGAGGACAGGGGAGAGGGGCACGGTTACCACGGAAATGGATGTGTTGGCCTCATCAGAGGGCTCCCAGCTGGTGTGGGTTCGGAAGCTCGTCTTGGCAAGCGCACGGTCAGGGGGGAGTTTGCATCTGTGCAGCCTTGGCGCTCAGCTGGAGGGGGTTGGGGAGGTTTGGGGCTTCTTCCCCCCCACACGTCAGGTTTTAAAGGGGACCCACCCACTGCAACCACACAATCCCACTGGTCTTTACACTGGGAGCAAAAATCTCTAGAGTTGTCCACTGCTGCTCTTAGCGGTGTCAGTGTGCCTCTTTTGTCTTCCTTTGCCTTCTTGAGGATGTACCATCAGCACACTTTTTCTTTCCTTTTTCCCTTCTTCACCCTTACTTCTTGTGTCCTCATTTCTTACACCTTTTTTTACTATATTCTGTTTTCAGCATATGGAGCTTGTATCCTAAAAATTCTTTCTCTTAACTGGCTTTATTTAATTTGTCCTTAATATATAGTAATGCCTAGGTGCATATGATTCCTATTTAAAGGGGTTTAAGCATATTCTTCCTTTGCCTTCTTGTGTGACTTGCAGACTTTGATCTGCATACAGAGTTTTAAAGTTTCTGTCTTTCACTGTACATATTTCAGTACATCTACAAACAACAGTCACTCTACAGGTGTTTAGAGAGTTGACCTGTTGACCTGTATGTGCCCTCTTGGAGTGTGTTGTGCATTTGTGTAAGGCTTGTGTAAATATGCTCAGAGTTGTTGAGACGTGACCTCTGACCTCTCAACGGGGAAGAGTGTGTGAGCTGGTGCAAAGGTCACGGGTCTAATTATCATGTATTTTCCCCTTGTTATTCCATGTACAATTCATTTACTCTGCTGCTTTGATATTTGGAAGATATTTAGTAATGACAATGAATGTTTTTGTAAACTTTCATGCATTTACATAAGTACCAGTATCATGCCAGTTGTTATTGTAGTGTTATTAGTGTCATTGTAGTTTGCATTATTATTTATAGTATACCAAGTATTTAATAATAATAATAAAAAATAACAGTCTGTCAATTATAGGGCTGTGTATCACCAACAATGTCACGATACGATACGCATCATGATACTAAAGCCACAATACGATACATATCACGATATGGTTCAATTTGGAATTTACATTTCTTTTGAGCAGAGTTTAGTAACAGTAATATGCATTTATTGAATAACCAGTGTTATAACAGTCATGATAACTGAAAAACAATTTTGTTTTTGTCATTAAAATTTCACTTGCAATGGTAAGTTGACTATAAGAAAACTAAGTAATTTAATTATATCAGCTATAATAATGCCTTTTTTTTTGTTTGTTTTTTGTTTTCATCTGTAAAATGATTTTTTTGGATATCAACTCAAGATATGTTCTAGAACATACATTTTTATTAATGTGGTCTAAAAAAATACGGGCTACATGAGTTTACAATACACACTTTACAATAAGGTTCATTTATTAAACATCAGATAATGTATTAACTTACATGAACTAACTATGAGCAATACATTTGTTACTGTATTAGTTCATCTTTGTTAATGTTAGTTAATAAAAAAAAAACAAAAAAAAACTACAGTTGTTCATTGTTTATGTTGGCTCACAGTGCATTAACTAATGTTAACAAGATTTAAATAAAGTATAAGTAAATGTTGAAATTGTTATATAACTAACAAAGTTTAATAAATGCTGTAGATGTGCAGTTCACGATTAGTTCATTTAACTAATGTAGTTAACTAATGTTAATTAATGAACCTTTTTGTAAAGTGTTACCAAGTTATAAATTACAAATGTCATGTTATGATCATTTCAGAACCAGAGTAATGAAGCAGATCAAAACAGAAAGAATGCTGAGAGATCTGTCGCCACCCTGCAAGAGAAAGAATGTGAATATATAGTGGCAGGTTATCGTGACATATGATTGGGTTGCTCTCGATGTCCAAGCATTGCAGGAAATTGAAACTCTTTGTGCAGAAGAGAGTGACAGCAGAACGTCTCGCTTAACTTCATCATACAACTGGGAAATTGCCGTTTTTGTTAAAAACTGACGTGTTGGTATTGTGTAGCGTGGCTCACACTCGTGAAGCAATTGTCTAAAGCCGTTATTCTCGACAACGCTGTATGGCCGTAAATCCTGACATATGAAGCGCATTAATGTATTTGTAATCTTTTGGGTGGGTAAGAGTTTTGAGATGAAAGCATCGGGCATCGTTGGCTGCTTTTGGGATGACAGATGTGCTACTAGGCCTACCTGCTACGACCAGGGCTGGCTGGTGTGGATGATGTCTTGACATATCAGAGAGAGGTTCGTCGTGTTGCCGGAAAACTTAACTTTTGTTTTGCAGTTCTTGCATATCGCATGACTCATGTCTAATGTCTGACTCTCTGGTTTTGCGCAAAACCCAACATTTTCCCATATTTTTTTATTTTACTTTTGTTGGCGGTGGAAAAATGATCCATTTTGAATGTCTCTCTCTGCTGCTTGCGTTGCTAGCGCCAATTGACGTCACGTGATTGGCTACATTTAAAAGCACGACAGACTCGATACGGCAGTTGCTGTATCGATATGCGTATTGTCAGGAGTTCATGCCGATGTATCGCTGTATCAATATTCTGAGCACAGCCCTAGTCAATCATTTCCTATTTGTTAAAATATAGCAAATTAGCTCAAAAGAAATATGAATAATTAATCATAACTAGTTATAATTAATTATAAGTATTTGAATCAGTTAATAAAATTAACTTAATGTAATAAAATTAATATTACATTCAATTAACCTGTTGTCCAATGAACACACAGTGTTAATTGTTTATTAATTCTAAGAAATGTTAATTTCCAGGTTATGGGAAATAACAATCTTATTGTACAGTACTACTCAGAGCCTGTATTCAGGATCTGCATGATTAGGGACTCCAGTATATGAGCGCAAAACACAGACAACTTTACGTGTGACATGATCAAGACTTTATTAACTAGACTAAACACTTAACTCCTCTAACATTCACACACATACATGCATACAGTTTACCAAGGGAAAGAGAGCTAAAGCAGAGTACAGGAAGCAAGAAGTTATAGCATTATTTGAAATTCAGCAGATCAACAGCCTTGAGCAAACCATCAGTTTAGTTTTAACAGGCCCTTCTTTAAAAGGGGTAAGGATACTCAATGTATCAGATATGAGACTAAGTTTGATACTTGCATGTCTCTCCAAGTTGAATTAAAACTGTCCTGATGCAATTTGTGGAGGCTCCCGTTGAATCTTTGCTGATGTTGTCTTGATGAAAGAGAACCAGTTGGATTCAGAGGATCTTTGGTAAATGGAAGGTCTAGGCCGAAGCCTGGGACAAGCTTGGGATTCCTTAGAAGCTTCTAACAGTGTCATCTTGACATCAGCATTTGTCAGTAAAAGAGAAGAGGAGAGAGTTTGATCTTGTGATCAGTGAATATAAAGGGGTGAAGATGTCACACCCTCTTGAGGTGTCTGAGCCAATAAGGAGTTGTCCCCTCGGAGGGAACTTTACGAGTCTTTGTGCTTTTGGCAGGATATTAGCACAAGACACTGGATTGGATGAATGAGAGAAGAACCTTCTAGATTCGTATAATACTTATGTGTCACAGAGTTAGTAACATGTAACAAAAATTACCAAATAGGAAACGAAAGTTGGAGTCTGTAGATACCAAACATGCTACCCATGTGATTTCAGTTAACTATACATTTGCAACTCTGGAACATTAATACCAAAAAAGTTCAAAAGAGAGAATTAATACATTGAATAAAGCCTATAAAAGAAAAGTCATGAGATGGGAAAATTGGATACATGTTTATACATATCTCAATGGGTTATATATAGCATATATAGGATTAAGAGGGTTTATTTGTCCTTCTTAGAAAGAATGAATTCAGAGTCTCTAGTTTCTGCAAAATTCTTTCTGATCGTAAAAGTTCTTATCGGTTTTCCTGTGTCCTGTAACAGGACACCTAGTTCTGCCTGTGTGTTAACTACGTTTGGGATGCTAGTTGCAGTTTTAGGGGGATGGGTTCATAGAACTTCGATCAAGTGAGTTTATGGATAATTAAATATAATGAATAATTGTGTGTCTGATTGGTCCAGACGCTACAAAAATTTATTTACATGATGTGATTAATTCAGTAAATTAATTGTTGTAATGATTTGCATGTCCTCATTTTTGCCAAGTTATATGCGTTTCTGGGTTAATATATTTTGTTGATCTTGGAACAACATTCTTGTCCGAAAATGTTATCCTAACCATATCCCTACCCCTACCCCTAAACCTAACTCTAACTCTATTCATTATAGGTGAATAACACTAATGTAGAAGCACCTAACCCTGGTTGTAAGCCTAAACTTGACATTGTTAACTTCAAATCTCTCAAATCTGATTGGTTGATTGGAATGATGTTCCAGGATCAACAAAAATGTCGATCCAGGAACATGTTCTGCATGGTGAAATCAGGTTCTGCTAATGGGCCTCCTATATCAATCGTAAAATATCTGTCTCAGGTAGACATTGATTAAAAAAAAAAAGGTTATGTTATATTTCGATTAATCCACTTCAGACATTCTACCAACATTCGGCAACCAAGTCACGATACGATATGTATCCTGATACACAGGCCACAGTATGATATATATCACGATAAGGGTCTGCACTAAATTTCACCTCAGCAAAATTTAGTATAACAGCTGTTTATTAAACACTGAATACTATAGAGCCATTGCTACCCACAGCCAGAGTAGGCAGTTGCACTCTGTATTATGAAGGTCCTCTGTAGCACTGTATAACAATGTAGGTAATGGTGTAGGTTTCATGTTTGGGCACTCCCCACAAGAGAGTGATGGTTGCCGTCTTGTTTTTTAAGCACATAAATAATAATCACTCATTCTAATAAATTTATGTTGTAATGTACCCATTCTAATATATTAATAAAAACTTCTTTACATTGCTCTTAGGTTATCATTGCATGATAACTCTCTACGTTTAAGAAAAAATCTTCAATAATTAGAAGCGTTCTAAACTAATGAGCTTTCTTCACTGTAGCTCATGCACACACATTCAGTGACACAGAAACTCAACGCTGCCCTGCCATTTTTATTAATAAAATAGCTTCACCACTGATGAGCTACATTATCTTTCTCAGCAAGGAGTTGGTAACATCACTGTTTTTGAAGTAATTAAACTCGCCCATAAATGAACACAGACTTGATATATATATATAATATATGATTTCTTTGTTTTCCACAGTGGAGAAAGAGCGCGTACGCATGGTTGCCAGGTTGAGAAAAAAGAACTAAAACACTGAGCAGATATTTCTGTATTGCGTAAGTGTGAAGCTCTGATTAGGGGATTACGTCTCTTGATATCAGGCAACCCCAGTCATGTTCTTCTGCAGGCCAGATTAAACTTTGTTCTAGCCTAAATAAGCTATTCTGTTAATTATTTTCAGTACATTTCCACTCCATTTTAAACAATAGGGATCACGTGCTGCGGAATCTTAACGATTGTATCGATTCTCATATCGTCAAGTAGTATGAGAGCATACATCGTCGTATTGATGTATCGAACACAGCATTTGCAACTACATGTCAACTAACTCTCATTAGAGTATCAGTAGACTGTAGTAGACTGTTAGGTTAGGGTTTAGGCTAGTAGAATAAGTTGACATGTAGTTGCAAAATTCAGTAGAAGGTCTGTTGAGGGACCATCAAAATAAAGTGTTGGCGGATATTAAGCAAACAGTCTACTGATACTGTGATGAGAGTTAGTTGCAAAGATAGTTAGTAGAATGTCTAATGTGGAAAGTGTTACTTAAAAAATAGTTAGATCTCAAGAGAAACATAAAGGTGAAAATTCATTATGCAATTTCCATATGGGTCAAGGAGCATGATCAGTTGTGTTAAAGTTATTTTCTTCATAATTAATCTCAATGAATTAATGTGCATTTGACAGCTCTAATTACTGCACATTTATACATTCATACTTTTGGCATCCTCTTCCTTCCATTCTTTCCATCTATCCATGGTTTTTGTGTGTTCTAAAAAGAGACAACAGAAATTTGCAGTCTCGCACACCTAATGAGGGCTAGAATTAGCTTACTATTGCATTCATGAACTGGTATGGAAGGCTCTGAGAACCTGTTTGTCTGTTCACAGTCATGTTCTGCTGGTTCCAGTGGTGCTGCCAGTCTGACAGGCTTTGAATCTTTCTCATACAGTGACACTGGAGGGGACAAGGGCAGCTTTTGTTCATTTTCTGCTTGCCCGCATCTGCCTGCAATAGACAAGACCACTTCTGTGTCCGGCATCTGCTGGCTTTGATATGGCGTTCAGATTCAGTTAAGTCTAGAGCAAAATGAGATGGGCAAGGGTCACGCAGGCCACATCTCTCTTAATGTGATGGTTTAAATGAGAGTTTTCCTCACTTGAAAGAAAGATGCTACAGACTTGAATATTTTACTTTTTTTCATGTGTTAAATTGATTGTTTTTATTAATTTGTAGTTATTAAATGTCCAGGGTGACTCAAGTAAATTCCCGATCCCAGTGATCTTTTCTCCATATCATTTCATGTGTGTGTCAATTGGACAGTCTCCTTCTATTAAATGGCAAAAAAGCAAAGCAGTTTACTGCTTTACATGTGTAATAATGGTTCCTTAGTATCTGGGTACTGATATGTGCTGTTTTTTTTTTCTCGTCTCCTCTAGTTCTCCCTGCACACATTGACCTTTGACAGGTCTCCTTTGCTCACAGAGCTTTCAGCGACTTGCAGCAGCTCGGTACATTAAAGTCCGCTGCTGCCTCAGAAACGCTGTGTGATAGTTCAATAAAGAGCAGGAAGAGGCAAAAGCATTTATCAGTCAGCCACACTGACTCAAATACTCAACTGCTGCATGTGTTCATCTTGTCTTCTTATCTCCTCTTTCATTTACCTTCTGTTTCCTACTTACATTTCTTTCTTTCTTTCTTTCTTTCTTTCTTTCTTTCTTTCTTTCTTTCTTTCTTTCTTTCTTTCTTTCTTTCTTTCTTTCTTTCTTTCTTTCTTTCTTTCTTTCTTTCTTTCTTTCTTTCTTCCGTCTGTCCTTCCTTCCTTCATTCATTCATTTAACTCCTCCAGTCTTTCTTTCATTCTTTTGGTCTGCCCTTTAATTTTCCCCTTTTCCCTCTCTCTATCTTTTTTCTTTTGAAGAAAGAAAGAAATGTACAACTCTTCTTTCACACCCCTCTGCCCTCTCTCTGCTCAGTGTGGACTGGGATTGCTGTCCTGGGGCATTATAACATGTTCAGCAGGATGTTACTGCCCTGTTTTATGCATACCCCCTACCAGCATAGCGAGTGCTCTGGATGGGATAGTGATGTCTGCTAAAATGCTACAGATATAAAAACAGTTACATATGTAGCAACCTAGTAATCTCCATTTGTGTTGAGTTATAATAAAATGAGACCCAAGCTCGATTCCCTCATATGTCAAATGCACCATTCATTTGATTTTCTTTTTTTTTTGGTAGTTTTGAAATGCTCAGCTGTGTGGAAGCTTATTTGCATGCAATATGTCTGCCTTTTTTTTCATGTTTCGCTACCTTTGCAGACCTGTTTGGTCTATCTCTCCCCTCTTTCTCTCTCTCTCTCTCTCCACCTCTGAGCTGATCTAATGATTCATGGAGCTACATCGAGCTGCTTGTCGGAGATCAATCATCTTGGTCGGAGCGTTCTGCCGATTGTTTGAGTAGGGGGCCATTAGAGAGAACTGTTTGGAAGTGTTTTGTGAACCTAAGCTGCTTCAAAGGTCAGAGAATAAAAAAAAAAAAAAAAACAGTCTTTCTGAAAAGTGCTGCAGTGTGTGTGTGTGAGAGAGAGAGAAAGAGAGAGAGGCCTTGTCAGCCTCGTTGTGACTCCGCTGCCCTTTGTTAGTATGAATGCTTAAACAGCTCGCCACGATCTCAGAACCTAGGATAAATAATTTCCACTGTCTGTCATGCCGATCTGAAATATGCACGGCTACAGCTCGGGCGGAAAGATGAGACAAAAGGAGAGGAGAGGTGAGGTGAGCCGAAAAAGCTGGCATGGAGAGCGGGCGCACATAAGAAGGCTGTTTTATGTGGCTTGTCAATACCTACTAATGAGAATTTCCACTATGATTTGCATTGTACAGTCTGAATCTAACATATTGCTAACATGCTGTAAACTTCTGTGAACGGGGGCTCTTGAAAGTCTGAGAGTTACGTTTTCAGAAAGTTCTCAATGCTGTCATAATTTTTCCAACTTGCTCTTGTTATGTAGGAGCAGCAGTTTCATTGTTTAAGATCTGAAAGTTTTGTTGCAGCATAACTTTCCGTGCATTTTTATGCTCAAGAGTTGACTTTAAAGATCAAGTGCTCACACAGCCTGATGACCTTGCGATTGTGCAATTTGCGTTCATAGCAGAGCCACATTTGGCATTAAAGAGCAGCGTGCACTTTTTGAGACAAGTGGAGGAAACTTGTCCATGATTCACATGAAGTTAATGGGTGAAAATGAAACAAGACTCCTAACTGATTAAATACAGTCAGATGTTTTTGTGATGTACAGAGCCACTTGTTCTCAATCTCTCTCTCTTTCCTTGAACAAAATAAGTGGTGTTTGTCAGCTCGGTACTCCAGAAATTAAAAATAAATTAACTTTTTGTTTTTTTATTCTGCCTCTGTGGGTGCCAAACCTCAGCATTACATGTTTGATTGAAGAAGGCATGGCAGAGTAGATGTACCCCCACCCCTGAACTTGCAGTGCCCTGGTAAAAACCAAGGGGGCGGTGGCTGCAGGAAATGTTTACATGTGATAGCTGGTTTAAGACCCAGCAGTTTGCCAGTAATTGGGTAAGCTGGCACAGCGGTGAAGACCTTTTGTTGCACATTCGTCTTGAATCAAAACCACTTTTCCACACCACAAAAGGGGAGCTGAATTAAAATCAGCTGTATTTGGTTGATTTAAGACAGTTTCTATTTCATGGAACCGCATTTAAGGCAGCTGTAGCCTCACCATCGTGCGTCTGCTTGCCAGGCATCTCCACGCTGTCCAAGTCCCATTCACTAAATCATTTTAAGAGACTGAAATGTTTAAATGTCCCCTCAACAATGGAAGAGCTTTCTCACTGTCTATCAGGATCGGACAGTATTCAGTTTATTGAAGTTCTCTATGAAATGAAGACGATCCATGCTGTTAATTATCTTATTTCCTATTTGGCTGGTGGTTTGAAAACTTAATGATGCTGCTATTTTAGACTTTTTTTTTAGTTTATATTTATTTATTTATTTATTTATTGCCTCCTAGTTCTTGGGAAGAGAGAAAAGTAGGACGCTCACTTTGCAAGTATTGCACAATCCCACTTTCTTGTTTATTTATTTTTTCTTAAAGGCACAAATTATTTTAAAAATAAACAAACAAAAAAGCATTTCTCAACTGGAAGAATATTTAATTGTTTTTTGATTACTTAGGATATGGCCATGGGAATTCCTAGTTTTAAATATTTAAAGACATGCAATCCTGCATGAAGCCATATTTCAATTGGCGGTTAACTGCATTTTTTCCGCGCGCAATAATTATTCTCTGAAAACAGTCTAAAAACATCAAATACATAAATATTTGAATTTCTGTTCAGCGGAGAGCATAAATTAGAAGGAGCTCTCAGGGTATCCTTGGTTCTCTCAGACACACACAGACAGCAGGGACAGAGAACGACAGAGAGGCTTTGGCCAGAGGGTGGCAGCAGTGAGTAGCCCTCGCCACAGAGGTCTGCCAGTCTGATTATAATTTATGATCCATTTCTATTATAGGTGGGGTGTGCAGAGATAGTTACTGTAATAATTATCAGAGTGAAGTGTTTCCTAGGCAACTGGAATCTTTTTTTCTCCTCCATTCATGCGGGCGTAGCAAAAAGAGTGTGTCTGTGTGTAGCATGACATGACTAGTAGGCCTGTGCTACATGGTATCACCACTTCAACTGCGTGTGGTGGTTTCACTATGTTCTACTACTGCAAGCTTCAGACTGTGTACAGTCCCTGCAGGCCAGAGCTGGACCACACACGCACTGTCTTTTTTTTTTTTCTTTATTTTCTTTTTTCTTCTTTTTTCCCTCCTCCTTTTTTCGCATATTTGCAAAGATTAACATGCTTTTAACATTAATATGCTTTTCATGCCATTTTGAAGTACAACACAGCTATCTTGGCCAACCAATTTTTTTTCTCCCCTCACTAAATGAAATAAGCAAATGATTATGGGAATTACGTTAACTAGACCAGCTTTCTTACATCTTTTACGACTGGCGATATTGTTGTAATTTTTCTATATTTCTCTGTTTCCTTCATGTTGGCAGTAGCAAAAGTGTTATCCCTGTATTCACCTCAGCAGCCACGTCCTCTTGGGTCCTACACAAGCCCCCTGCACAATTACAGGACAGCCCTAATTCCTTATCATAAAAATCCAATGGTTTAATGTTGGAGGAATTGCCGTGTTGAGGCTAAACAATAGGGCTTGTACACTACGCTTTGTGTCATTAAACTCAGCATGCGAGCTTTGAAGTGTCCCTTAATTCGGCCATGCTGTGCCTCTTCCACATGAAGATATTGCAACGATATGAAGAAAACGAAATGAGAGAGACAGTGAGACAAATAGAGATGTAGCCATCACCTTCACCATGAACCACTTTTTTTTTTTCACTCCTGTTAGGTGTACTACAGAGATTACTTAGACCCATTACCACAGTTATGGTTAGGCGGAGCACCAGAGCAATAGAGAAACAGTGTTCTCCTGGTACTTCATAGGCAAGTCAGACGTCTGGCTTCAAACCTGAGCAATACTCCCATAGGGGCTCTAGTGTTCGCTTTTACCACAAAAACAATACACACTCAAAAAGTTTGCAACACCAGACAGCCGCTGCTGAGGACGTACGCTTAATTTCAATCACATCATTTGAGTGGGAGGGAAGAAATCAGTTAGTGGAGAGGAAACATTATTTGAGATAAGCTTATTTGAGTGGACTTTTTTGCTACTTTGATGTTAAAGAATTAAATGGAATTAATGAAAAGAATTATAGTAGGAATTAAAGGGATAGTTCACCCAAAAATATATGTTGTGTCATTCACTTATTCACCCTCATTTCATTCTAAAAGCCTGTTCATACCAAGTGCAATAACTATAAATGTAACCATATTGATATAAGTGTCCACACCACAGGACAATTTCGTTCTGTTTATTCTATTCAGTTTTGTCATCTGTCGCTTTAAATGCTTTTAAAGCAGGATGGATTCTGATTTGCTTCTGATTTATCTTTCATCAGCTGGGGAAAAAAAAGTTTCAAAAGTGATTCCAAAAGATATATTGTTTCACTGTGTCATTATCATTATAGTTGTGGTTTGGACTCCGCTATTCTTTTATATTTAGAATGATTTTTAGAACTATATCTTTGTAGTTATCGTCCTTGGTGAAAACAGGCCTTAAACCTGTAGCAATTACTCACATCTGTCCTTAAACCCCATTCATTTTCACTTAATGAAAAAAGAGCAGCTTGAACATTACGCTAAATATATTATTTTGGTGTTTACAGAAGAAAAAAAAGTCATATGGGTATGGAATGTCATGAGGGTGACTAAATAATAACAGAATTTTTATTTTTAAGAAACTGTCACTTATAGGGTTGGTTCACCCAAAAATGAAAATTTGTGATGAAATCCGACAGCTGTCTGACTCCTCCATAGACAGCAATTTAACCACCACTATCAAGGTACCAAAGACATCATTAAAATAGTCCACGTGACTACAATGGTTCAACCTTAATTTTATGAAGTGATGAGAATACTTTTTAGTCTCCTACGCTGTTGACGTTGTGAACGTTGAATTTTGGAACATGGTTGCTGGTTTCTAGTAGGTCTAAGATGGTCATTAGGCAGCACAAGCTGCTAGACCAGCTGCTAGACCAACAAACAAACCAGCTACCCACTAGTCATGCCAGATTAAGGTGGTTTTTGGAACATGGTGGTCAACCATTTAATGACACGGGCTGTCACGATATCAGATTTTCAATACACGAATATCATGGCCAAAAGAAATCATGATAATGATATTTATCACAATATATATATAGATATGTTGAAAAATATATAAAAAAAAAAAAAAAAAAAAAAAAAAAAAATATATATATATATATATATATATATATATATATATATATATATATATATATATATATATATATATATTTAACTGTTGTGTGTTTAATGTTTTTTGGCCAATGAATCACACTTAAAGATGAGTTTAGGGATGTGGAAAGAGAGTTTGTAACCATAACTGTACAACAATGTAGAAATATGATGGGCAACCATTGCTAAGATGCTAGAAGACTGATTCCAGATTGAATACATTATTATCATATGTCTAATATTAACATGATATCAATAATTCATTTAAATATAATGATTATCATGAATTAACTGATATATTGCGACACCCTTAATAACTTGGACCAACTGTATTATAAAATACAGCTTAAGATGGGCTTAAACTTTTGTTGCCCACAATTAAATGTTCCAGATCAAGTGCTAACCATTAAAGCACACGTTGTTGTCTTTTCTGGGACATAGTTGATGCTAAATGAGACTAAAAGAGTGCAGCGGTCTCCCCAATGTCGCAGTAGGGTACGTAATGGATATGTGGAGATCTTCTCCCAGAGATCTGGTAGGGACTCGGGAGGTGCGGGGTCTGTTTCACCTCCTGCCCCAGAACAGATTTTATGGTGATGATGGTGGCTGGCATTAGTACTGCTGGGAGTTTAAAGGGGGATCTGTTACTCGCAAGGGGTTAAAAGCTGACGGGGCGGGCTCTCAGTGCTCCCAGAGTGTGTCATTGATTGAGGCACTTGGCTGATATGTCACCACCAGGCACACAGATGGATGAAAACACAAACAGTGCAGCCGTGAACACCTTAGCCGAGCCGTCGCATATGCGCTTGTACATGTGTGTTTGTGCGATTGCCTGTGAGTAGATGGTGTGAAAATCTCTGGATACGATGGCGTAGTGTGTTTTGTCCACATGCTTCCAGTAATCTGTTCCACACAATCCTCAAGTGTCTTCCCTTCTCGTTCTCCCTCGTCCCTCCTCCCTCTCTCTGTTTTGCTCTCTCTCTCGTTGCCTTTTCTTTTGCCTCTCTCCACCCTGAAGTGCCCTTTTTAATTGAACAGTCATCTGTCGGCTGTTTTTCCCTCTCCCCTCCTCCCTTCTCCAACATCAGTCCATCCGATGGCTCCAGCCACTCTCTCTTCCCTTCTTTCTTTCTCTCTTTCTCTCTCTACTCCATCATGCCATCTGCTTACAGCCCAGTGACTGGCAAGTACTATGCCATCTCTCCCTACCTCCTTTCATCTGTCCCTCCCTCCCTCTCTGTTGGCATTGTTTGTTTGCATGGGTTGCTGTGCCTTTAAGACCGCTGCCTGCGACTCGGGCCTAATATCATTAATCTGTACAAACTTGGTGTGACAGAAGCAGGAGGCACCGCAGATTGATGACATTTTATTGTTATTGCAGTGCTACTATTAACTGTTCTGCGGTTCTGCTCACATTTTTTTCCCTCTACCTCCACACACGCCTGGCAGAGAGAGACCAGGGAAAGGGAGAGATTTGCAAATTGAACACACTGCTGGTCTGATACAGAGAAAAACTGATTAATTTAAGTGTAAAATTGCTGTTTTGATGTTATATTTCAGTGCCTTTTTTTTTTTTGCCAATAAATGCAGCTGAATCATTGCTCTTGTTTTTTCTTAAGGCCTGTTGAAGATTACAGGGACGAGTGAGAAGCACTTAATTTGCAAACAATGTGGATTCTGTTGTTCTCTTGCAATATATAGCTTTTATATACTTTTGAGAAATATGTATATTATACTGGATGTTTATTATCATGAACTGTCTCTGTATAATGGTTGATGCACGGTGCAGTTTTATTGATCCACAACACCTCTTACATTTGTACTGGCTAGAGTATTACAGCCTAAATATTACATCAACAGCTATATCTATTTATCACTGATGTTTTATACTGAAAATATTGCTGTTACTAAATTACCACTATTACAACAGCTGTCGCTACTATCACCAAGTTAAGCACAACTTCGGCACTGCTAAAATCATGGATGCTACTGTGTAGAAACACTTTTGGGTCATTTACGCATTCACACACCCTCATGTGTTTTCAATTCATTGTTATTTTCTTCTGTGAGGCACAGAATAATATCTTAAGCAGAATGTCTGATCTGCTCTTTTCCATAACAAAATTGCATGGTAAATAATCTTACTAAGCTTAAAAAGGAGAAAAAGTTTGTGTATTATTTTTAATAATGATAATAATGATAATAAAGAATATTAGTATTGTTTTTTTCCATACATATATTTCCTCTTGGTGTTAACTTTTCTAGAAATTATACAATTCATAAATATTAATATATTGAAAAGAAAAATGACTGATTGGTTTGAAATTCTCAGTTGGTTCTGGAAATTATAGAACCTAGCATACAAGTTTTATAGGTAACTTTGTTCTGGAAATTATAGAACCTAGCATACAAGTTTTATAGGTAACTTTGTTCTGGAAATTATAGAACCTAGCATACAAGTTTTATAGGTAACTTTTATGGTATTGTGGCATTTTTTGGGAGCTTGGCAGTATAAATCACCATCCGCTTCGACATTCTGGATTTGTTTTTGTGTTTCATGGAAGAAAGAAAATAACACAGTTCTGGAATGACATGGGGTGAGTAAATGATGACTAAGCAAGATCCTCATTGTTGGCTGTTAAGTATCTGCTAAAGTTGTGAGCGTGACAGGACAAATCATGTTTAGTGGAAGTTCAGTTAGTAAAAAAGGCTGGGCATATGTGTGTGCGTACTTCGCTGATATACCAGAGAGTGTTGGCTGTACAAGGTCAGACCCAGAGCTCATTAAGAACAGAGGAGGGGGGGTGGGGTCCCAATTCTCCCATTCTCACTAACCTTATTCTGTAATTAGCCATTGTTTCCTCTTAACACTCTGATCAGGGAGGGGAAGGACAGGAAACCTATTAAAGAACAGAGCTCCAAGCACCCAAGACATACAGTTACAGTAGAGTACACTTTCTCATATAGTACGTGGGGGGAAAGGTGTCCGGTTTTTTCCACATGTTCTGGAGCACCAAGTCCACAGTTGGGTGATCATATTGCAGACACTTTTTAGGGCAAACATGTCATGTATGGCTTCCTCCATATGGCACATTGGGGTAGGTTTTAAGAGCCCATAAGATCCAGAGGCTTCAGTAAAAATCACTCCTGCTTAATGCTGATTGATGGGTGCTTTTCTTTTTCTTAATCATTCTCTTGCTTTTTATAGATTTCATGGGTACAGCTGACCTGCAAAAGGAGCAGAAAGTGTAAGTGTGCATGTTGCATATCTTTTCATTTTTTTGTCTTCTCCATTAATTTAGTTAAAAATGCATTTTACACCTAAAATGACTTATAGCTAAAACATTTGTATCATTCAGTGTTAATTTTGACAGCAAATTTTGATTTAGTTTTAGTCATAGTCTTTTGACTAAAATGCCATTTAGTTTTAGTCATATTTTAGTCATCGGAAATTGTTTTAGTTTTACTCTAATATCATAAGATTTTAGTTGACTAAATCTACAGTAGATTTTAAAATCGAATTTGTTTAAATTGTAATGCATTAAGCATTTCTCTAACAATACACAGATCCTATACACTGATGTAGGTACATCTGATATTCCCCAAAATGTTTATGTTCACCCAACCGTGCTTTGCTCACCAAAGTGGATGGTTTTTGACCGTTCTAGTGCAAAAAGACACGAAAGTGTAAAATTCAGTACTTTTCAGGGATTGACACACTTATCATTGAGGTACTATTATAGTTTTCGTTTAAAAATGTTTTATTAGATTAGATTTTTAGTTTTTCTGCTTTCATTGTAATTTTAGTTAAAAGTTTTAGTAATTTTTTGTGTTTATGTCTTTTAGTTTTTGCTTTAAAATGTCTATACATTTTTATTTCTGTTTATTTTAATACCTCAGGTTAAGCTAAAGCTTAGAAACTATGAAATAAAATAAGTTTACATTTTTATATATTTATTTTTTTTATTTCAGTTAATGTTTATTTCAAGTAATGAAGATTTATTTAGTGTTAGGTTTAGCTAACTATAATAACCACTTGTAAAATATATTGAATAATGTGTCAAATAATGTTCTTAGTCTTTCCTTCCTGTGACAGAAGATACAGTCGTTTAATATGAATTAAATATAAATTAAATTAAATACAGTTTATTGTTTAAACAAAATAACAATAATGACCAAAAAAATAATAATTATAAACTATTCCGAAATGCGCCGTGACTCTTATTCTGAAATGTCTGCAGTCTGCAGACGGCCTATTGAAGTAGCAGGCTGCTCATAAGGGTGATAAAATATGCATTTCTTAAAACCGCCTAAAACATACTACCATATAAACATTGTGTAGTAAACATTGTCTTAATTCATCAACATTAGCTTATAAGCAATCGCTTGGCATAAATATGCGCTATTCATTAATTGCGCAGCAGTCAGATGTGCTGCTGCGAGAGCCTGTAGACCGTGTTTTTCCACGGTTAGATCAGTGCGTTACACTTCAAATGTGCACATCTTCCACACAGGACAGCAGTCCTGGGAGCATATCTTCCCAAATCGTCACTCTCTTTAATTTTCGTCTCATTTTATTCATTTGAAAATTAGAGTACATTGTAGTCATAGTTTTAATCATTCAAAAGGCTTTTTTTTGTATTATTATTATGTGTCCTTTCACAGTCATCAGCATTGTTTTTCATTGAAAAAAGTATGTACATTTTACTTTGCATTATCTTACCTTTACATCAAATTACAAAAAAACTAGTTAATGCTGCTGTGTGGGTGTTTCTAATACAGTGGCTATGGGAGTGATGGTAAAATTGACATATTTCTCTCTTCTGACTGCCGTTATCGATCTCTCTCTATTTTTTTCCCTCTTTTTGAAAGTTGTGAACTATTGTGGAGTTTTACTTTTGCTATTTGAGCCAATGGGAACACAAAATATATTTAATGTAGTCTCTTGTTTACTGCTAAATAAGTTTACCCAACTGTGACAATTTCCGCCTCTGAGAAACCCGGAAATGTGAAAAGGGTCAATTACAATTATTATTATTGTAAAGTAATGTAATGTGATGTAATGTGATGTAAATACACATGTACTTAGATTAGATTTTTTCTTTTAGTGTGGACACTTGCATGTGGTTACATGCCACATGGTTACATGCTTCAAAAAGGACAAAAAGCACCATTAAAATGTATTTATTTATTACTACTACTACTACTATTATTAATTTAAAAAAAAATAATTTATTAACTGAAAGTTTTTGAAAATACTTGAAAAGTTGTTTTAAATGTAATTCTGTTCCCTACATTTAACAAATATGCCTTGTATAGCTCTTTTTTTTAGTTATAAAAAATAATGAAATATCTTCTAGTAAAAATCAGTATATCATGTACATTCAGGCACTGGTAAGGCCCACTACACATTGGGACATGACTCTGACACTGATTTCATTATACAACATCACTACTGGTATTTATGAGTATTAACAGTAGAACTGATAACTTTGTTAGGGTTAGCAATAAATACATTTGAAATGTTAGCTAGATTGCTCATTATGGTTTTGCTGAAATATAAATAAATAATGGTTTGTATTTAAAAAAAAACAAATAAACAAACAAACAAACAACAACAACAAAAAAACATCTATCACATCATTATGTGTGAGTTGGCTCCCATGGTTTCATGCCTTAGAACTTCCATTAAGGGAACATAGTGAGCATTGATGCTCCCTGGTTTTCACGGTGCATTGTGGGACTTTTTTAGGGAGCAAATGTTTCAGTGCACTGGAAGGATTTTGTGATTGAGACAGCCCTTAAAATGGGTGACTCCCTGATCAGTGCCCTGATTACTGAACTAGCTGATTGAGAATCTCCTATAGATAAAGTTTGCACATTCACTTCACACTCATTATTGCATAGTGATTTTAGAGGTGTATGAGTAATAATGTGCTATGCTATCCCCCGTCTAACCTGTTATCAAGTAAACACAAGGAGTGAATGAGTGTGGCAAATATTTTTTTCCTGTTTTTGGTTTGGCTTCTTGCAAATCCCTATCCATCAGTCATTAAAAGAAGAGATGTACGATTGGTTTGTAATTTTCAGTCTGTTTTGTGGAACTTAATAACAGAAAATGTATATGCTAAAAAAGGTGCTCATAAGCCTTGAAGGTTGCAGGCAACATTGTACTTAGTAACTCTGACAGTTATATAAAATGAAAATGCGCACAGCGCCATCTGATTCAAGTCTGTTGTGTTGGTGTATAAAGCAACCCAGGATGTGAATGTGTTTGACATTACAACTTAGTTTCTCAGTCTCTTCCCTGCCTTAGTCTTTCTCCTACTGCAGGCTGGCGGTGGTCCATCCATCTGATGAGAACTTCCCTCCTATCCAAATCAACCTGCCACCTGCCCATCAATCAGTTCCCAACAGCTATAGCAACTTTCATTTTTTTTTCGATTTGACAATTACACAAGTTGGAAAACATCACTCATATCTATCCCAGCATCAATGAGCTTCAATCTCTGCTCATGAGCCACCCTTAAACCCCTCAGCAGACATGCAGCCTAATGTCATCTTGGCTGATGTCGAGACAACATTTACCAACACGTCAGCCTGGCATCCAAAAGCGCTCGCAATGTTTCCGAAACCGTGTGACCAAATTGCTGCTAAATTGCAGCCTCCATGAGCACTATTGCATTGTGTGCTGCCGTCGAGGCCTGTCTGTTAGACGAGGAAGACTTTATGAGTCTGAAACGGATGAGGAGCGGGACGAGGACAGGCAGTCATGTGGGATCGGAGATGCGGTGAGAACAACGACAGGGGGACAGACTTGATGGGATTTCCGAAATCCATGTGGGCCATGATGAATGTCTGAAATTGGTTTGTCTGGAGCTTGATAAGTCATTTGTTTTCATTAGCCTGATGATAGCCTAAGTCCATAGTGGTAGACTGATTGGTGTGTGGTTGAGGGGGCTTGGATGGAGATGAGGCCTCTCTCCTGTCCTGGTCTTCATCCCGCTCTAAGAGAATTATATCGGCTCAAGGGCCCGCACCCCTGTGGACAGCTCCTGATCAGATAGGCCTCTGACAGCAAAATATCATTCACTCCCTGTCGCCGCCGCTCTCTCGTTGGAGCATGTCCATTAAATATTGACGAGCCGTTATCTCCGGGCGCTGAGGGAGACGTAAAAATAACGCAAAGAATAGAGAGGGGCGGGGAGCGGGAGATAAAGTCAGACGTGAGAGTCTCACCTTACAAACCGAAACGGCAATCCCTCACGCTCTACTCCGCAGACCGTCTCTACTCTCAGACTTGTCCTTAAAGTCACATGGTAGTTAAGTACACTTGGCTCACATTTGCCTTTAAATGTCAGGTGCTGGTTAAAACAGACATGTCGCTTGAACTTAATGGAGGGGATTGTATGTGGAACAATAAGGCAGACGCACTGTTGCTAGGCATACTCAGTTAATAGGCTCGCAGGTGGCACTTAAATGCGTCTTTCAGCTGCGGAGTGGATTTGTGTGCGTGTGTGTTTTCCACTATTGTTCCTGAAAAGGAAAAGCCACAAACCCTCTTTTTTTTTTTTTTTTTTTTTTTTTTTTTGTAGAGCCTGAAGTTACCTTTCACAAGGCCTTGTCACTGCTCACTCAGTATAAACACACACTCACCCTGCAGTCAAATCAGGCGCTGACATACTGCCGCTGTCACACCAAACGTAGCCCAAAGCATCAGGAAATAATCCAGCAGAAGAGACACTTAAAATAAGCCTGTGGCGCTACTGAGAGTAGGAGCGAGGGAATGTGTATTAGAAAGAGGGTTAAGTTGCCTGTAAACCACTTGATTCTGTGAACACAGCATGTGTATGTTTGTCTGTTCGAGATGTTGTTTGGGGGATGGTTTCACGGTCACACATGTGACGCAAACACATACAGATAGAGAGAGAAGAGCCACATGGCAGCAATGCTGGGGAGCCATTTGAGGCTTTCAGGCCTTGGTTAATTGGGAGCCTTCACTATTGATTAGGAGATTAGGAGTGAGCGAGCATGGCTCCTATAAGCCAGCACACACTCAGCGGGAGGGAAAGGGTGCTGTGTGTGTATGCAATGAAACAAAGCATATCTGAAAAATGCTGCTCTGACAGTAGTACAAACACAAGGCAGGAGAAGAGGGTTAATCATTACCTGATCAGAAGCAAGTTGATTGATTCGGATTGTGTTCTGGTCCTGATAAAACGAGAAATTTGTCAGGTTGATTAAATTGATCTGCGGGTGCCAACTAGTCCACCGATTAAAAGGTCATTCCTCAGTTTATGTTGGCTTCAAGTACATGGGTTTGCTCAGCACAGAAGGGGTTAACCTTTTCTGGCCATGACAGTATAAAAGCAAGCAAAATCAATAGGAGGAAAAATAGGAAAATGACATGCCCCTCCAGTTGGGAGATCTAATCTCCAATATCCATTTACAACACTAGGACTCGCTTTAGCAATTATAGGCCATCTCCACTGGCGGCTTCTCCTTTGGAGCACTGTGGAAATGCCTTTAAAATCTGCATTTAATAAACAAAACAGTTGTTGTTTTTTTTTTTTTTTAATTTCATATTACATTTTCATATTACTGAATGATTTTGATTGAACAAATTCCTCTTTTCCTGAATTTTGCATGTTTGGTATCCCATTGATAATATTGTATTAGTTTTTACTTGATTACTCAACTTGACATTTTTCAATAAATTTTTTTCCCCTCCCAAATTGTTTACATTTCTAAGTATTTTTTTTAGTCTAGATTTTACAATTCGCAATAAGGGAATAAAAAGGTCACAGTCACAGTTTTGTTATATTTATCTTGGTCTTGTGACACCTAGCTGGTAGAGTGAGGTGATTGCTTTAATTTAATCTGTATTTTAAAATATTGCATTTAAAGTGTTCTTTTATTTATTATTATTATTATTATTATTATTATTATTATTATTATTATTTATTTATTATTATTATTATTTTTTTTACAGCCATTAGCTGTTCATTTACATGATATTATATTCAAATATTGCTAGTTTAACCCCTGCATTAATACACATTGGCACGACTGCATTAAAACCATGACATATTCCAACTGGAGAATGCAGACCCCTTCTTTTTTCCCTTTCCCTCTCTCTTCTCTGCTTCTCTTTCCTTCCCTCCTTTTCAAAGTCCTCTTAAGGAGCGCTTTGTAGTCGCCCGTCCCGTCTTATCAGCTCTGGCACGAAGCACTTGCCTCTGTGACTGTCCTTATGTTCTGAGTGAGCTCCTGCTTTTGTGCTTTCTAATGAACTTTGACCAAAATTAGACATACTCTTCAACTTTTTAAAGCGGGGCCCCCCTGAATGGCTCTTTTGTTGTGGCAGCGGCACAGCGCTGGGCTGCTGAAGGAATGCTGGGTTTCTCAGTCTCTTTCCTTCTTTTCTCCTTCTCATAGACATGAGGAATTTTGGTCTTAATCTCAGAGAGAGACAGAGAGAGAGAGCAGAAGGACCGAACTCCCTCAGGCACTTTAGTGGACGCCTCTGCTCTCACAGATTCAGCAGTGAGACAAACCACTCTTCATTTCTCTCATTCTCCCCCTGTCCAACACTCGCACTGTCCTCACTTCTTATGATTCATGTCAAGTCTCTCACTTTTTCTCTCCCTCTCTCTCTTTTCTTTTGGTTGCAGTCTTCATGTATTCAGGTCAATGATGTGACGTTTCCTCTTTTTTTTTTTTTTTAAGTAATTTAAAAATGCAGCTCATAAGAACTTCAATGTACCTCTTCTATGATGAACATGTATTCAATTTGTGAATTAAGCTATTTAAAGCTGCAGTCCATAACAGTTTCTGGTTAAAAATTCATGATATTAGTAATCTTGAAAAATATGTCTGAAAAGGTATTTTGCAAAATCAATGTATAATATAATAATGTGTATAATATAGTGATTAAAAAGCACTGCTGTCCAAAAGTTACAGTAAGAAATACTAATTAATACTTTTATTCTAAAAGGATACAATAAATTGTTAAAGGTGCCCTGGAATTGAAAATTGAATTTACCTTGGCATAGTTGAATAACAAGAGTTCTGTACATGGAAATGACATACAGTGAGTCTCAAACTCCATTGTTTCCTCCTTCTTATGTAAATCTCATTTGTTTAAAAGACCTCAGAAGAACAGGCGAATCTCAACATAACACAGACTGTGACGCAACTGTTGGGATCATTAATATGTACGCCCCCAAATTCATGCATATGCCAGCCCATGTTCAAGGCATTAGACAAACCAGTATTAACGTCTGGAGCTGTGCACAGCCGAATCAACAGACTTTATGCAGGTAATCAAGCAAGGACAACAGCGAAAATGGCAGATGTTGCAATAATAACTGACATGATCCATGATATCATGATATTTTTAGTGATATTTATAAATTATCTTTCTAAATGTTTCGTTAGCATTAGGGGTGTCCTCGACTACGGATTTACATAGTCGAATCCGATTCGAATCAGATTGCCTATATTCGACTGGTAGTTGAATCATAAAAGAAAATAGCGCGCTATAGTCAGCTCGTTGGCCGGCAGAAGCGTGCCGCAGTGTTTGTCGTTGTTGAGTTAGCATACTATGAAACTCATTCAGAATCAAATGTAAACATCCAAATAAATATAACATAATCGTAGTATATAATATACTTACATAATCGGTTATGCTGCATGACGAACACTTTGTAAAGATCCATTATGAGGGTTATATTAGCTGTGTGAACTTTGTTTATGCAATGTATAATAGAGTTGTGAGCTTAGGGGCGGGGAGCACGAGCATTTAAAGGGGACACGCTCAGAAACGGCACATTTCTAATTATGCCCTAAAATAGGCAGTTAAAAAAATTGATTAATAAAAAATCTATGGGGTATTTTGAGCTGAAACTTCACAGACACATTTAGGGGACACCTTAGGCTTATATTACATCTTGTGAAAAAGCGTTCTAGGGCAACTTTAAAAAATTATAGTAATTTATAATGTTACAAAAGAATTATTTTTCAAATAAATGTTGCTCTTTTGTACTTTATATGCATTTATGAATGCTGAAAAAAATGATTACAGTTTCCATAAAAAATATTAAGCTTTGTTTTCAACAGGATCATGTGACACTAAAGAGTAAAATTCAGCTTTTCCATTAAAAGTATAAATAAAATATATCACAATAGAAAACCGTTATTTTAATTTGTTACTCTTCACGACATTACTGTTTTTACTGTATTTTTGATCAAATAAATGGAACTTTGGTAAGCATAAGACTTCTTTCAAAAACATTAAAAATCACAACTTACTTTTGAATGGTATAGTGTATTACTTTTTACTTGATAGTTACTCAACTTTAATCAAACATTTGTAGAACACATTTTTTTTTTTTTTACATTTCTAAGAAATTTGCACATCATTGTTTTTTTGTTTGTTTGTTGGTTTGTTTTAATCTACAATTCACTTGTCATCATCTCACACATTTTTATTTCCCCTTGACCCATTCACTCTCCCTCTGTCTCTCTCTCTTTTTCTCTGACACTGGTGGAGGATTATAAATCAAGGTAATCGGGGCCTGTTTAACCTCCGCTAGGATGGCGTCACCAGCCGAGTCCACATGCTGTTTTACGTTTCCGCTCATCTGCCTACCCACATCACTACGCTGCTTTATTGCCCCTCACGCTGCTTTTCTGCCTCTACGTCGTGTGTGTGTGTGTGCGTGTGCGTGTGTATATGGGTGTCTCACATGCTCACTGTCACACTCCTGATCTTTACAACGCTCCCAATGCGCTTGACACAAGACTGTTAGGCAAGGTGGCAAGGGAGTGTGGGCTTACAGCATTTAAACCACATTTTCACTTGCACACACCCTCCCCACATCACACACACATACATTCATACCCACACACTCATAGTTGTTTGTGCTCCAATTACATATTTATGTTAGTCAAGCTGAGCAGAAGGCAAAGCGGAGGCACGTCAGTAAGTTTAGCAGGTGGGGGCCGATTGGTATCAACTCCCAGAGGCTGAGAGAAGATAGACACATAGACTGAACCTTTTCCTCGCGCTACAACACACACACCTCTCATCTTACACCTCCAGCGCTTCCGCTATGGGGAGAGAGAGCAGAAAGGGGAAGGAGAAAAGTCGAAGCGGCCTAGTCTTTTCAGAGACAGAGCGAATGTGTACATTGAGTGCCGAAAGTGAAATGAGATAGATGATGAATTTGCTTGATTCATTAGCATGATGAATGAGCGAGTGTTATCAGGCAGAGAGCAGAATCAGAGGCTGACTGATGTGTGTGTTAGGGATGCTAGAAAGAGAGTCAGGCCCTCAGGTCGTTGACATTTAGAAACCCCAGAGACCGGGCTGCCCTAGAGCCCAAAACACAGCGCAGGGAGTCAAATGCACATACACACACATCATCCTCAAACTTTATCAGGGGATCCAGTTTTTAACATCATTCACACATAATTTAATAGGGAAAAAATATGCTTCTAAATTAGGGGTTTTCAAACTGGGGTCGGGGGACCCCCAGGGAGCCGCAAGGGAATGCTAGGGGGTCCATGGAAAAGTTTAGAGAAAAGCAATTTAAAAAATGTAAGTAAATAATAAATGAACAATAAAAAATAAGATTACACTAAATAAAATGTTTTAAATAATACATAAACAGTGTAGTACTACACTGATTTTCTGCTTGATGCATTTGTGATGAAATTTTATTACATAGATCAAACAAGACAAGTCTTTGAACAAACTACTTAATTTTTCTGTCTGTTGAAAGAAAATTTGCACAAAGTAGTATTTCTCTAGTAATTTTTTGTGTGTAGTTAAAGTTTGCAGTACTTCTTTCTTAAACATTATTATTCTGAGTGTATGCTTAGAAACATCTAAGTAAATAATACAACAAATATTGTGTAGACACCATATCTACATAATAGAAGTACTGCTTCACCTGAACAGAGACGTCAATACTTGGTACACAATACACAATGTCGGTAACATTCGATGGATCGTTTTTGAGTATGAATGTGTCATTTTAAAATGAACTCCATATATCACAAAATGGCAAGTTTCTAACCCTAACAACAAAAGCAATGTTAAAACAGTGTAAATACAGCTAGAAAGCAGCAAAAAATCAACCTCATTAATTATTCAAGGCCCAGTGCATGACACCAGTTTCAGAAAAGTTGAGTAAGTTTTACTTATTTTTTTAACGTTGATAAGCTTCAATTGAGTACTAATATAGAATTTATTTTGTTTTTCTATTCAGTAGTGAATAGAAATGACATGACATTCCCACCTCATTTTTTTTTTTTTTTTTACCTTTCCAAGAACTTTGCACTTTTATTAAAAGATCTGGATTTTAAATTTCCTTTTAAAATCATTTTACACATTCTTATATGCCATCGACCCATTCACTCTCCCTCTGTCTCCCTTTTTTCCTCTGACACTATTGGAGGATTATAAATCAAGGTAATTGGGGACTGTTTAATTTCAGTGTAAAAAATGTTAAATAAACTACACCGCGTTCCAAATTATTATGCATGTGACATATCAGTAAGATTTCAGTATAATAAACATTCAGATTTTTGTTTTTTCAGAGAAAATGTTTGTTTGTTTATTTATCCATGTCTTTTTAGATAACTGGTATCAATCTCAGACAAAATAATTTGCCAGGTCTATGGAAACCCTACTTAGAGGTTGAGGTACAATGTTGTGCAAAAGGCATGAAAACAACTAATATTGTGTGAAAACTGAATGGAGATTATTGAATTATCATAAGATTTGTGAGTGATTTAGAGCACAGCAGAACTCGGTCAGATAAAGACTTATTAATGAAAATTCTTGTCAAAAAATTAATTGTATTGAAAGGGCAGCTATAAAAAAAGCCAGTGTTGAGCAGCAGACAGGTATTTGAAGCTGCTGGTGTCTCTGGAGTCTCAAGAAACTCTCCATGCAGGCTGGCAGTTGTGCGTAAAGATGCATTTTAGCCACCACTAACCAAACCTCACAAAGGGAAGCATTTACAGTGGGTGTCGCCAGATTAGTCGCCCTGAAGAAGACGCGCATGCATAGCCGGTGGCATTGCAGGCTGACATGGTTCGTTCCCTTTCGTGGGAACTATCGACGCTGCGTGAAACGCATTGGGAACCTTCTGCGTGATATCGTCATTGAAGCACTCCTGTATCCAACCAATCGTGTAACGAGACGTCAGAGGCGGGTGACGTCACGGACCAGGAAACTATAAAGCATGCCCGGATGCAGAGAACGCTAGCTTCTGTTATCTTCAGCAAGCACTCTATGTTATCCCGTGTGTCTTATTTATTGTTGTCTGTCTATATATATATATTATTGGTCTCACTCTTCGTCTGAGGACAAGAGCTGCAGCAACAAGTGTGTGTGTGTCCAAGATCGCTGTTGTGCGTCTTATTGTTTGTGATTTATCTCTCTTTGTCTGAGGACAAAAAGTTTCAACATACATACATACATACACATCATAAGACACAAAAAATATATATAAAATGGCGGATGAAAGCAGCAAGCGGTTCAGGAAATGTGTCCATCCCTGCACTCGCTTTATCCCTGACGGGGATACGCACGATATGTGTGTTGTTTGCCTGGGGGTTGAGCACGCGCAGGCAGCTCTCGAGGGAGCTGTCTGCGTGCACTGCGAAAGGCTCGCCCTCAGAGTGCTGCGATCTCGCCGGGCACTCTTTGATAGAGCGGAGGGTGCCTCGGCTGATGTTCCCCGCGGATCGGGTCCCGCTGCTGCCGAGGCAGAGCGAAGGCTCCATTCGTGGGGTTCACAAATGGATCTGGCAGCGGGGGTTGAGACGGGCCCCGCCCTATCTCTCCCTTTAGCTGCCAGACCCACTGTCTCTCCTGCCGTGGTGGAAGCACGCCCAGCGGTTTCTTCCCCTCAGGGAGAGACATCGGCACTTCATCTGTCTTCATCTGAGGATGTTGATGTGATGAGTGTCGACGCAGTGGAAGAGGAACCGCCATCCTCTTCCTCTGCAGATGAGGAGCTCATGGAGGTAGTGGCCAGAGCTGTTGCCAAATTAAATATTAGCTGGCCAGAAGCAGAGCGGGGAGATGTAAGACCCAAAAGCAAACTCGATGAGCGCTTTCTCCCCGCGCGGTCATTACCTCCACGTCGGTGCTTACCGTTCTTTCCAGATCTACACACTGAGGTGTCTAGATCATGGAACAGACCAGTCCAACACAGAGTGTTCAGCCCCCAGACCTCGGTCTATAGCAACATTGTGGGGCTGAAACAGTATGGTTATGCGGCGATGCCCCGGGTTGAAGAGACGCTCGCGGGCTATCTCTCACCCGAGTCGGCATCGTCCTTAAAAGCACCGACGTTGCCCACCAAGCCCCTTAAGACTACATCTTCCTTGGTGGGCAAAGCTTATGCGGCAGCAGGGCAGGCAGCAGCGTGTCTTCACACCATGGCGCTGCTGCAAGCTTATCAAGCTGAAGTGCTGGGGGAAATTGATACCAGCGGGGAGGTCACATTTGGGTGCATCCAGGAACTGCGCATGGCGACAGACCTGGCTCTCCGTGCCACCAAGGAGACGGCTAAAGAAGTGGGCCGTTCTATGGCAGCCCTGGTGGCCACGGAGAGGCACTTGTGGCTGAACCTCTCCGACATAAGGGACAGAGATAAGTCTGCCCTTATGGACGCGCCGCTGTCTCCTGCGGGCCTCTTCGGTGACGCAGTCACAACTGTCGTCGAGAGGTTCCAGGAGACCAAGAAACAATCTGCGGCGTTTCAGAGGTTCCTCCCCCGCCGGTCCAAAATCCCCGCCGAGACTGTTGAGCGGGAGCAGTCTCGGCCCGCAACGAGCTCCTCAGCGCACCACAAAGCGCAACAAAAAATTAGTGTGGCCGCCCGTGCTCCCCCACGAAGATTCTGGGGACAGGGGCGAGCTGCACAGAAGCCTTCTCAGCCCAAGACAGACCTGCGGGCTGTTATTGTGGCGCGGAAGGCTTCTAAAAAGCGGTCCTGATATCTGTGGATCAGGACCCAGGAGGGCGGCCCCCGTCTGGAGGAAGCCGGGTGTTGATACATCTGACACCCGCTTCCCTCCAGCGCCCTCCGGGGACCACGCCATATCTATCATCCAGTGTGCGTCAGGTCCCCACCGTCCTTCCGAGGAAGGACGGTTGTCACTTGATTCGGCTGACTTCTGCCGGCGTGCCGTTTCAGAGCGCCGAGCCAAGTGCTCAAAAAACACCAGAGACCAGTCTCGAGAGGCTGGTTCCCTTAGTAGATTTTCTAGAAGAATGGAAAACTCTACCGAATATATCAAATTGGGTGCTGCTCATGATAGAAAAGGGTTACAAAATACAGTTTGGGTCTCGCCCGCCCAGATTCAACGGGGTCCTTCCCACAGTGGTGACCCCCGAGCAGTCTCTGGTTATGGAACAGGGGGACAGGTTCATAGAGGCTGGTCTTTCATCTGAGGTTGTTGAGACCATACTTAGCTCCAGGGCTCCCTCCACGAGGAAGCTTTACTCTTATAAATGGAATTTATTCTCTACCTGGTGTAGACAACATGAAACGGACCCTCTCCGTGCTCCTATCAGCTTTGTGCTATCTTTTCTCCAAGAAAAATTCTCGGAGGGCTTATCTTATTCAACCTTGAAGGTTTATGTTGCGGCTATATCAGCCTATCATGTTGGGGGGGGATTCCTTGGTTGGTCGAGACCCCCTCGTGTCACGCTTCCTCCGTGGTACACTGAGGCTGAGGCCTCCAGTGCGCACAAGGACCCCGGTCTGGGACTTATCAGTGGTTCTACGTGGGTTAGCTGAGGCTCCCTTTGAACCACTGGAGGAGGTGTCTGTAAAATTTCTGACTTTAAAGACGATATTTTTACTTGCTATTACTTCTCTAAAAAGAATTGGAGATCTTCAGGCCCTTTCAGTGGCCCCCTCATATTTGGAGTTCGCTCCTGGAATGGTGAGAGCATTTCTTCATGCTAGACCTGGCTATGTGCCGAAGGTCCCCACCAATGTCCCGGGTCCCATTGTGCTTCAAGCCTTTCATCCTCCTCCATTTATATCTTCGGATCAGGAAAAACTAAATCTGCTTTGCCCAGTGAGGGCTTTGGACGCTTATGTCCACAGAGCTGCCCTGTGGCGTAAAACAGAGCAATTGTTCGTCTGTTACGGTTCTCCTAATAAAGGTGGACCGGCGTCCAAGCAGAGGATGAGCAAGTGGGTGGTTGAGGCCATCTCACTTGCATATAAAGCAGTCGGACAGTCTTCTCCCTTTAACGTCCGCGCTCATTCCACAAGGGGTATGGCGGCATCGAAAGCTTTGATGTCTGGCGTCTCTATGAGTGACGTTTGTGATGCAGCTGGATGGTCAAACCAGCACACATTTATCAAATATTATAACCTTGATGTGGGCTCCACTCCGGGGTCCTCAGTACTGTCGAGCTAACATAGCAAGCATTTGAAGTACGGCACAGTTGGGATTGCGTTCCCAATGCGTTTCACGCAGCGTCGATAGTTCCCACGAAAGGGAACGTCTCGGGTTACGGATGTAACCCTGGTTCCCTGAGTAAGGGAACGAGACGCTGCGTCTCTTGCCGTACCCCTGCATGCTTGCGAGTGCTTGCTTCAGATTTTCCACAGAAGCTAGCGTTCTCTGCATCCGGGCATGCTTTATAGTTTCCTGGTCCGTGACGTCACCCGCCTCTGACGTCTCGTTACACGATTGGTTGGATACAGGAGTGCTTCAATGACGATATCATGCAGAAGGGTCCCAATGCGTTTCACGCAGCGTCTCGTTCCCTTACTCAGGGAACCAGGGTTACATCCGTAACCCGAGACGTTCCCCTCTCAGGGAACCGGGTTACATACGTAACCTGAGATGTTCTCTTTCAAATAGAATTCAGCGCTGCATCATGGCTTGACGCTATGGAGACTTTAATGCCAATGCCACCACGCCATTGGACAATGCCTGCCCCATAAAGTTGTGTTTCAGCACAGACAATTGTGAGTGTGGGATTAGAGCAGATTAACCCTGAAGGATCTGAGACCCTGGGGTTGAATCCATGTCCAGACTGTAAAACCTGATGAATGTGTGCGGAGAGAACCAGTCTGCCGCAGCACAAACATCTTGCAATGGTGCACTGCTAGCAAGAGCTTTAGAAGACACGATACTCGTAGTGCAGTGGGCCCTAACTCCTGGAGGTGAAGCCATTCTGTGCGCCTCATTGGAGAGGGAGATCGCGTAAATGATGCAGTGCGAGATCCAGTGCGAAATGCGCATTTGGTGACCTCATTGCTTCTATTGCAGCCATCAAAGCAGATCAGGAGCTGAAAGGACTTACGCCACTGTCCTGAGCAGTGGACATAGATCCTCAAAGCACGGACTGGACATAACAAGTGCAGACTTTCTTGCTATTGCGTCTCATGAGGCAGAAAGCCGGCAAAATAACTGGCTGACCAGCCATAGATGGAACATATTGCGTGGCTTGTCATTTTTCGTCAGGCCACTCTAGATTGAGCTTGTCCACAGCATGAGTCCTTAAGCATCTCCTCAAATACGACTGACTGAGAGGGCTGCTCTGCTGATGCACCCACCTGTCTATCTGCATCCAACTCCTCAGAATCAGATACAGATAGCATGAGTTCCTTGTTCTGGTCCAAAGATATCGCAGATCGAAATTCAGGAACGAGAAAGGGGTGACTGTAAGTTTAATCTCCACAAGCTCCGATCCCGCTTGGCTGATGAGAGCCAAGCTCCTGCACTCCGTGGCTTGGGTCCCACGGCCGTAGAGGCGGCTCTGCGACTTTGGTCATGCCGTTCGCAAGTAGAGTTGGTGGAGAGGGTGAGAAAAAACCTGTCAACCACCTGTCTCTCGCTCCTTGTCCACCAACTCTTCCTGCGAACCTCATGACCGAAGTCGCAGAGGTGGCTCGGGACCCAAGCCATGTGGTGCAGGAGCTTAGCTCTCATCAGCCAAGTGGGATCGGAGCTTGCTGAGATGAATCTTGTCGCAATGAGCGCAGTCAGTCCCCTCTAGTGGAATATATCGCGGGCACATCGTCACACGTTTCCTGAACTTATTTCCCTACATGGTGGAATCTCCTATCTTTGTCAAACACACACTAAAAGCAGCAAATACAAGCTCACATATGCAGGTTCTGAAGATAAAGAAGCTGGCGACAAACTGGCATTTATTTATGGTTTCAGTGATGTACTACATTATGATGCTATGTCATCAACCTCAACCTAACACTGATTGGTGTGTGTAAGCATGCTTTAGACGGCTCATGCGGATCATTTCCATAATGTCAAGCCATGACACGCTGTTGAGTTCCATTCGAAAAGGAACAAATATTTTAAAATATAGTAAAGTATTTAAGTATAAAGTATTTTACACATTTATAATAGTAATTATAATTTAGCTATTAGTAAAAATTGGTTCTTTATACATGAAATTATAGAGCTGCCTTTTAAATTTTGGGGTCACTCTTACAAGGATGATCGTATTTGGGGGTCCATAGCATCAAAAGATCTGTTTCTAAATTACTCCTGTTCTAAATTACAACAACAACAACAACAACTATAATAATAATAATAATAATAATAATAATTAATAATAATAAATTCTTAAGAGCATCATAAGCAGTTATAAATGAGCATAATGTGCTGTTTATGGCCTGTTGCCATTTTTTGAGAGCACTGAATACAATTAAGATAAAAATAATCTATGCTTCAATGACTTCTGGCTTTTCACATTGTCGTTATTAGTGGCAGATTTATTGCTTTCTTATTTGAAAAACAGTCTAACCTTGTGGTCACTGTCTGCTAATATTGAAAATTATAAGATGTGTTTATGTCCTCCACTAAGTGTTGAAGTTCTGTTGTTGCATATGTTTCTATCTCCTCCTGCTGCAGCTGATCGGTACTCTAAAGTAAAGCACAGGATTTTTTTTGACTGTCGCTTGTCATCTTTACCGCTAATTATATAGAGAAGTATGGAGATTTGGATCATTAGCAATGCTAATAGTAGCATCCAGTGAAACAGACACACCTGGATTGGGGTGAGACAGCTGGGGTAGGTATGGATTATAGACACAGGTGCACTATTCAACAAGCCTGCCAGCATTAGACGAATGTTAAAGTATGCACTTTAAACTAAACAAAGATGCTAAAACTGGTCCCTTTTCATGCCTCGTAACATCAGGATGAAGTTCAAAGTTCTCGTAGGGTTTATCACTGGATTTTAATGCTTATTCAGATATGTTAATATCTGTTATGGATAAGTTTGATATGACTTTTCTATATTTAAATAAGATGCATTCATCTAAATTATTTAAGTTTTATTCTTGTGTTATCTGTTTTGTTCTCAGATCTTGACACATGCATGTAAACAGGAAAAATATGCATCTTATTTGATGCACTTTCTAATGTGGTTCTAAATTTAATATATATGTACACTACTGTTCAAAAGTTTGAGGTCAGTAAGATTTTTTTATTTTTTTTTATTTTTTTGGAAATAAATGATACTTTTATTCAGCAAGGACATTAAAATGATCAAAAGTGAAAGTAAAGAGAGTTATATTGTATATAGTTATATAACGATTTATATTTCAAATAAATGCTGTTCTTTTGAACTTTCTATTCATCAAATAATCCTGAAAAAAAAGTATCATAGTTTTCACAAAATGTTAAGAAGCACAACTGTTTTCAACATTGATGATAATAAGAAATCTTTCTTGAGCACCAAATTATTATACACATTTCTGAAGGATTATGTGACACTGAAGACTGAATGGTAGTCTACTTAAACCACATTTGACAGTAGTGTTGAACTGTAACTTTTGAATGGTAGTAAATGTGATATTTGGTCTGGTCTAAACACTCATGTCTGGTTATCATCTTTATTATTGTTATTAGTATTGGTTTAATTAATTATTTTATTTTTTTGCAGGACAGATAAAAAAAAAAAAAGTATCTGGTCTGAAATCATGGAGGAATGCAAATATAGAGTGTTTTACAGTGATTTCCATTGTAAGTATATAATTCTTCTTTTTTAAATAAAAAGCTGTATTAGAGATTAGTGTACTATTTAATTTAAGGTTTTGTTTGCATTTCTATAATATTTATTGACATCTTATGATATTTATAAAAACAACAAAATGCTAAATACATATTTGGTGACATTCATGTTAAAAACTTGAGTATTGCTTCTAAAAAGCAAACTAATGACACTAGATAGTATTAGAGATTATTGTGGAGTTTATTTTTTATTTATTTAAATTGCACTTGTTCTAAGAAATATCTTATGTCGGTTACATAACGTGCAAAATAATTTAATATTTAGTGACGTTCATGTTAAACACGTATGAGTGTTGCTACCAAAAAGCGATCTAATGACACTGGATAGTGCTACATTAGAGACAGTTTTACAATTTAATTTCATTTTGTTATGCATTTGTGTTATGTTTCTGTTAATACGATATTTCTAAGAACAAAATGCTAAATATTTTAATATTTGGTGAGGTTTGTGTTAAACACTTGTGAGTATTGCTACTAAAAAGCTAACTAATGACAGTGCCTTTTTAGAGACACAGTTGTACAATATATCTTTTTTTGTGTGTGTAATGTATTTGTCAACATCTTATGACATTTCTAAGAACAAGAAAATGCAAAATAATTTAATATTTGGTGACATTAATGCTAAACAGTATTGCTACTAAGAATCTAACTAATGACACTATATAGTGCTGTTGTCAGCCTAGTGCGTCTTGGCAGGTTATTAATGCAAACACAGTTGGTTATATCTTAAGTGAATGTACACAGTCGGGAAATGAAATATACACGTCAGAATATATGATCTGTGCATTAGACCTTAGCTTAAATGCAGGCAAAGTGAATTGTGACAGTTTTTTACGTCTTGTAGAAAGGCAGTTTGACAAACAACAGGTCTCAGAGGAGCTGCATATGCCGAGCTGCGGTGCACATGCAGACCCTACCTGCACAAGTGGTTGGGGAGAGACTCCTTTCACTAGTAGCAGGGCACAACCAGTGTCTGTTTACAGTAATGGCTCTTTTATGGTGGCAGGATGCTGGCTGCAGCAGTCAGGGCCAGGGGCACTACTCTCTCTCTCTCTCTCTCTCTCTCTCTCTCTCTCTTTTTCTCTCTCCCTTTCTCTTTCTCTTTTTCTTCTTCAATGATAAATGGTCCTATCGCTGGTTTAAATTATTTCCTACAGATCTCATTTAGGGCCTTGAAGAAGAGATCCACCCTGTTTATTCATTTCACATTTGCACCCTGCTTCAATATCTTTGTCTATGCCTGCAAAGAACCCCCCCCCCCACCTCGATTCTCAAGAAAAGGAGGGGAAAAAAGCAATTTGCCCAATGTACATAAAATGATGCTCTCACAGTTTTGATAACCTGCATAAATTATAAAGCGTAATTAAATATTATACCCTGTGAGTTGCCAAGGAGAAAGACAGAACGAGGGAGAGACAGATAGAAAGAGAAGATGAATGGAGGAAAAACAGGTTTGAAAATAAGGAAGGGAAAAAAATAGAGGAGAGAGAGACGGCTGTGTGTAGTGTGTTCTTCTAATAATTGTTCTTATTGATTCTTCCTTAAGGTGAAATGGTTTAAAGATAACAATAGCAGGGAAGGTAAGAGCAGATATCAGAGCGTGGCGCCTTGGCTTTGTTTGGCTCACATAAATCAGAGGGGCTTTTGGCATTGTGAAATTGCCGCAGAGGTGGCCCATATATTTAAATGGAGTATTAAAAATTTAAATTGTTCAGCACATGGAAGGCGTGGATGTGTCTCTTGCGAGCACACGATTGACCCAAAAATATATTCAAATTACCACAGCTAAACAGCATCTGCTCCACCCAGAGTGTGTGTGTGTGTGTGTGTGCCAGCGTGTTTTTGTTTGTGTGGGGGAAAGAGAGCGTGAATGAACTCTTTAAGCGTAAAAAAAAACCAACAAAAAAAAAACATCCTGAGCTCAGCAAAGAAGAATCACTGATTCAGAGATATGTTCTGGTGACTTTTCAGTTCTGTCTAAGATTACAGGCTGCAGGGAGGCGACCTACAAGTTGTTGTTGCGGTAGATTACACCTTACGAAGGAAACTCTGAGTGAGTTTTGCATGAAAAATGCACATTATATAACTTATAGTAGTCTTTATAATAGCTCAACTAGTAGAGGTTGCTTTGTATATACACTACTGTTCAAAAGTTTGGGGTTAGTTAAGGTTTTTTTTTTAGTTAGTAAATTAATACTTTTATTCAGTAATGATGCAGTAAGTTAATCAAAACTGACAAGAAAAACATCTATTTCACATAAATTCTGTTATTTTGAAGTTCTTTTTAACTTTCTATTATATTAATATTTCACAATATTATTGTTTTTACTGTATTTGTTTAAGTAAATGCAGCCTTGGTGAGCATAAAAGACTTCTTTCAAAAAAAAAAAAAAAAAAAAAAAAAAAATGTTCTTACCAACCCCAAAATTTTGAATGGCATTGTAATTGCCTGCCAGCTGGTAAATGTAAAAGTATCAGCCTGGCTCATAAATATTAATTGGATGATGTAACATTAGCCTAATAGTCGTAACTGATTTGCTGAAAAGCAGGTATGTGGTTATATTAGAATTACTGATAACATTGACTGCTGATGCAAACAGTTGGCAGAAGCTTTTATCTGGCTAGGATATTTTTCTCTGGACTATGGCAAAGCAAAACTAAGCGTAATAAGCTTAAAATAATTATTATTGCCCAAAAAGTGGAGTTAGAAATGTCTAAGCATTAACACCCCATAGCACTGCACCAATCAGAGGTGGCATTAATAGCTGGTTGGAGTAAAGAAAGATGACATGGTTCTCTCTCTGTGGATTGTCCTCGACTCCTGCCAGCGATCTCCTGCCATCATGGTTTCCCACATTTAACACCCATCTCACAAGCCAGGATGTGTGGGTGTCCATCCACGTCACTGTGTGAGAGTATGTGTTTTCTGTAAGGGTGACGTGGGGAAAAGCAGTGAGTAACAGTGTGTAATATGGTTTTGTAGATGCATGAATCTGCTCCGTGGGTGTGTGTGACAAAAGATGTCCAGACGTGTTTACAGTGTGCGTCAAAAAATATGTTTGCCATTAGAGGATGCTTTATCTTTGGGTGAAATGCTTTAAAAACTGTAAGCATGTAAAATGTAAATTACTCTCAGTGAAATCATCTTTTACTCACCATCATGTCTTTCCAAATTTATATGACTACCTTCAGAGGAACACAAAAGGAGAAATTTTGCACAATGTATCCGATTTTTTTTTCCATTCAGTGAATATGAATGTCAGACACTATAAGGTTAAAATAATATGACTTGTGTGCTACATTCCAAGACATTGCTTTTAACCAGGAAGTGTCTAAAATATAAGTATACACTGTAAAAAAAAAAAAAAAAAAAAAAAATCCCCTTAAAATTTATGGTAAAAAAACAGCAGCTGTGGTTCATATCTGTTCATTTTACACTGTAAAAAAATCTGTTAAAGTCATGGTAAAAATCTTATATAAAATATTTCATTAACTGATATAATGTATAAAATAATAATAATAATAATAATAATAATAATAATTTACCAACCTATTTGAAGTACTAATCTGTTTTGTACCTTTGTAATACACTGTAAAAAAAAAAAAAAAAAAAAAATGTAGTTTTTAAAAAATAATTTTGGCAGCTGTGGTTGCAAGAATAATTTTGTAAAAAAAAAAAAATACAGAAAAACTGTAAACATATTTACAGAACAAACTGTACATTTTACAGTATAAAACTGCAATTTACAAACAAGAAAATTTGAATGTAAACCAGTAAATTCAACAATGCACACTACTAAAATCTGTTTTGTACCTTTAACATATGACAACCATCATAATAATGCAGGTGGTAAAAGAGAAAGCCACATGAAGAATCAGAGTTCATCACATTAGCTTTTTCAAGAGCTGAAGTATATACTAATATAAAGAAGGTGCTCAGAGTCATTCATGCAAATGCAAAAAACCATCATGGTAACCCACAACACTTACATAATGCAATAAACATTCATTAAACAACAGAAGATGTAACATAAAACCCTAATGTGCATAACTGATAACAAAAACTATCAAGAAACATGATTATTTAAACAAAATACTTTCAAATGTGGAGTGTCACACAGGGAATTGTGGGAATATCAGTTTACAGTTTTTGACTGTAAATTATACATTGATTTGTTTTTTATTACTTCTAAAAATGTTAACATTTACAGCATTTTACTGTCAAAATTACATAAAATGTCTGGTAAGAGCTTTTACAGTTTTCCCCTGTATATAGTACGGGAACTTACTGTTAACCTATTTACAATTTAGCGTTTTTACAAAATTGTACCGTTAAAATCACATTCCTTTTTTACAGTGTACACTGACAACCACCAAACACAGTGGTGATAAGAGTAACATGATGAATCAAAGTTCATCACAAGCAGCTTTTCCACCAACAGAGAAGGACATTACTAATATATAGAAGGTGCACACAGTGTCATTCACAGAAACACTAAACACCATCATGGTAACACATATTTTAAATATAGCACAAATATCACATGAAATTTAAAAAATGCAATAAACATTAATTTAACAACATTACACCATGTCCAGATGCGACGCAACGCCGCAACAAAAAAGGTATCTTTTCCATGTTAATCTGAGTTTTTGTCCTAACCAGCAACAGCAACACAAAGTATGGCAATGATAATATCAGGTACTGTTTATGTGCTTTATTTAATGTTAAAAGCGTCTAATGTGAGTTTGAATATCATTCTGTGTTCCTGTCTTTTTAGTTGTAATGAAAACAACACTGGCTATTAGGTTGTTTGCACATGACGTCACAGCAGCAGCGTGAATGAGTCTGGAGGGCAGGGAGTGATTTTTCTATATAGGAATCCTATCAAAAATTCAAAATTTGTATGTTTTGCGTCGTTTATGGTTGCTCAAATCGGTAAAATTGAGAACCCAGAAGGTGTTTATATCGTTTACTTAAAGGTGCTAAAGAGGCTGTTTTATACATTTTTGCAATATTACTTGAAACTGTTTTTACTAACTGATAAAAGACTATTTATTAGGTGCACTGAAATGAATAATATTAATATACATCATCTGTGCATGAGGTAGGGCCTTAAACTCTGGCTTGTCAATCACTGCCATGACGTTCCTTGTGAGAGACGAGCGCGGCTGCGCGCTCCAGTAACTTTCCACACTCCACAGGCGCCGCATGCAATGTTTTTGTCAGGAGACAGGAGTAACAACTGTAGATTATGAGTTACCTGCGGTGAGTCCGACATAATGAAGCCACTAACATGACAGCGAATGCCGGTGGCAAACACTCGTGTTCCAATACTCGTGCACGAGTTTTGGGAGCCGTTCCCTCGAAATGAGCTGTGAAGGAGGGGGGTTGTTGTTACGCATGCGCTCATTTCAAAAACTCACTAACAGTCTTTGGTTTCTCAGTCCACGAAAAGATCCTTATTACCATTTTTAATAACTTGTATCGTTTTTTAACTTTAAAAGTTGTTGCCTTTAATAGCGTTTTGCGTCTGCTGATACTGAAATGAATATGGATACCTGCTTACCTTATTTGTTTTTGACTTGGTTAAATATCCACATTCTTCATACTATTGTTTGCAGGGAAGAGAAGCTATTTTATCACATTGAATGATAATTTGGTGTTTTCATTTCAGTTTGGTAGTATTCTGTTCACAATGTTGATCTGGTTACCATGAGAACAGCGTCACGCGCTGCTGCTTCAGCCATCATGTGGTAGAAAATGTCCAAATAAATAAATGTTTAACAAGCTGACATTAGTTGATTCAACGACAAAGACAACACTTTCAAAAACACTCAGCTATGTGATTATTTTATTGAGTGATAGGGAGTGGGTTAAATCAGTCACATTATTAGATTTGATATACGGCGTCTTCCCGTCACCTCCTCAACCTGCTTCCCTTAGTATGTTTTTACATGTATAAAAGGCAACAATTGTATTACACCGTTCAGTTTTTTCTTTGAACGATGATATGAGCTCCACGTTGTGATTTTCTGTTTATACCTTTCTAAACCAGCACAGAAAGGACTTTTCTCCATCTCTTCCATTCTAATTTTCACTGCTTTCCCTCCACCGGTATTTCGCGCGTCACCAGAACCACGTGATTGCAAACCCATTTAACTCAGATTTTGAAAATAAATAAATGGGCAAAAGAATATATATGAATTTTAACCCATTTCATAGTGTCTGCTGTGCTCTTGCCATGAGAGCCCGCCCACACTCTCTTCTGATTGGCTTTGGTTTTTGATTAATTTTATCACTTCTCTTTGTCACGTCGCGTCTAGTGTGGACAGTCAAATGGCTTGTCGCTAGAATCTTTTCGCATCGCGTGTAGTTAGGACACAGTGTTAGATGTAACATAAAACTCTAATGTAACTGATAAGAAAAAAACTAAGAAACAAAGTTCTACCAGAAAGACTCGGGAAGCAAAGAAACGTATGAATACAATTTATTCAACAGTATGAATGTAAATATCAAAGAAATGATAAAGTTCTTTGGCGTAGGCCCCGTCCATAGTACAATCCGGAGGGTAGCAGACGTTTGCAGATCCTGCCTGAAGATGAAGGCAGGGGCGGAGCCTACCCCCGATGTATGGACAGGGACCGACCTGGTGGTGGTGGGGAGGATGGGGGTGAACGCCGGCGATGGCATCTGCGAACACGATAGTGGGTGGGAACAGAACTTATATACTCAGGTGACGTGTAATGATTGGTTAGAATATGAGCAATGACGTGCATTAGAGTCTTCCGGGTAGAACTTCCGCTAAACGCTCCCATTTATTTCAACGAAATACATCAAATGTGAAGTGTCACACAGGGAATTGTGGGAATGTCAATTTATGGTTTTTCACTGTAAATTATACAATGACTTGCTATTTTTCACTTCCATAAACTAAATTTAATGGTATTTTACCATAAAATTACATTAAATGTACTGTTAGCACTATTGCAGTTATTCACCGTATATAGTACAGAAACTTTCTGTAAACCAATTAACTGTTTTTCAACGTAGCATTTTTACAGTGTTTTACCGTTAAATTCACAGCCATTTTTTACAGTAAGTTATTCACTAAAAAATTGCAATTTTATGGAACAGAAAATCATGTGGGTTTAGGACAACATGAGTTTAAGCAAATTATGTCATGTGACTTGTCAGATCACATGCACTAACCGCTTGACCTCTGATCCAACACTGTATGATTTTAAGTTTAATTTTAACTCATGGAGTTCAATTACAGTCAGCAGTAACCATTCAACTAGAGAAGCACTAAGGCGCTTTCAAAAGGGTTTTTATTACTGTGCACATTGTCTGTGGCCTATAGTTCTTGGTTACAATATTATGCGTTTAAGTCAACAATGAATGGAACACACCATAAGTGTTCTTGTACAGTGTTCTCATTGGGTCAGCTGTTGCACAAGAAGTTGAATGTGCTTAAAACTCTGTATTTAGTATTCAGTACTCTTGCAGGCAGTCAAGAATACAGGGCACCAACGTACGCTACCGTTCAAAAGTTTATGATCAGTATTATTATAATTATTATTTTTTTTAAATAAATAAGTACATTCTATTCAGCAAGGATACATAAAATTGACTAAAGTGACAGTAAATACATTTATAGTAGTGCATTTTTTTTTTTTTTACTTTATTTTCTTTAAAGAAAACAAATGATAATTTTCCACAAAAATGTTAAGCAGCACATCTGTTTTCAACATTGATAATGTTAAGAAATGTTTCTTGAGCACCAAATCAACATATTAGAATAATTTCTGAAGGATCATGTGACACTGAAGACTGGAGTAATGAGCGTAAGAGATGTCTTTTAAAAACAAAAAAACCTTACCAATTTTTGAATGGTACTGTAATTTTCTCCCCCTTTTTATTACATTATTTTTTTTCTTTTCTTATTATTTGTAAAATGTAAGTGGTTAGAACTTTTGTAAACCAAAGCAAATGCCATAGAAAAGCTGATGATATTCTCCTGTCTTCTGTGCGTTTATTCAAATTTTTCAGACGGGGGACTTTTTCCAGTTCAGCACCTCAAAACACTTCAGTGTGAGAAAAACACATTATGCCCGTGTTATTATACAATTCATCACCAATAATAGATTTGTTTACGGGGCCCTGACGCAATACGCTCACAGCGCTGCTTTTCCAAAATAATAATGATAATAGTAATAATAACCCAAATGCTGAGGAGAGGCTTGGGAGAGCATGTGCGTTCACTGAGGGGGAGGGGGTTGGTGGAGAAGAGGGTACGGGGACATTTTCAAAGTGTGTTTAGAGAGCAGCTAGTGAGGCTTGATAGGGCCCAAAAACCCTGTTTGGTTTGTGTAGCATAGTGATGAACTAATGTAAGCTGGTAAAGGTTGTAGGTCCAAACCCCACTGGACTATCACTATTCCCTTGAGAAGGTATTAAACACCAGTGTGTTACATGTAGACTGTTCCTGTAATGTACCCTTTTCACATTTCCTGGGTTCTCAGAAGCGGATGTCTTCATAGTTGGTCAACTTCTATAGCGGTGAATAGGAGACAACAGCAAATATCATTTTTGTATTTGTATTTGCTCTAAAAGCAAAAGAAACATTCTGGGATAGCATACTCCCTCAGCCGTTGTATTAGAAACAAAATCGCTGCAGTGTTAATTTTTTATTTATTTTTTGTCATTTACTATATTACTAAGGTAATATAACAAAGTGTAGCATTATAAATGTTTATACAACATTTCTGTCTGGTTCTCGAATCTGATTGGTTGATAGCCATGCGATATTTCAGTGATAACAGCACTCCTACTGCCTTTTCACCATTTGTATTACTCCGCTTGAAGTGACCGTCATGGCGGCCGATCAAATCAACCGTAATTTTTTCAAATACTACTTTTGTACCACGAACTGCAGTTTCAATAGTTTTTTAGGCGAGAATGTAGTTGTTTAGACCTGAAATATGTGACTCATATTTAATAACAGAGCCTATTTTACAATTTGTTTTGACGTTTTCGGAGATGCGATCTTGAGTGCGTCAGCGGCCGTTCAGTGCTTCTGTAACCGCTGAGAACAGCTTAATCTCGGCCAGTGACTCGGGGATTTGCCGCTGGCTCTTATAGAGGTTAAACATGAGACATAATTCAGTTTGAGTACATAGAACGGGCAATCTTTGGTCTTATTAATCTATTATTTGTTACAGAGCAAGTTGAATTGTGCTATGTTAAATTTGATAATAATTAACGCAGGGCTCTCAAGTTTTGAACTAAGTTCAGAGTGAGATTTCGGCAGCGGCAGCGACGGGGGTCTGATATGAAAAATGACACATTCGTACAAATAAAAAAATATTTATTTAATTCAGCATTTTAGTGTGTATGTGAGTGAGTGAGTGAGTGTGTGAGAGAGAGAGAGAGAGAGAGAGAGAGAGAGATAATCGTAATATAATCATACACATTATATTGTTGTTTTTCCTCAACATTATAATGTGAAACAATATAAACATGGTAACCATATTCCGACTATAGTGTAGCCTACGTTATATGTACATTACGTTCTGCATGATAACTGACGCGCTCTGCTTTACTAGTGTTTATTCCCGCTCACTGCTTGAGCTTATAATGCTTTTGTTCTTTAGGCCTATATTTTTTGTTTACACATATTGTTTAATGTTTTAAACTGAATGAAAACCTTGAGATAAAACGTAAACTTGTTGTGTATATTACCTAATCATAAGTTTGTTCAGAAATGGTGACTTGAATAAAAAAAAAAAAAAAACGTCTCTCATCTTCTCAAAATAACGTAATTTAAAGCTGCTGTCCGCGATTTTTGGCCCTCTAGCGGTTAATAAACAGAACTGCACGCGTCTTGCGGAGGAACATTTTAGCCGGAGCTAGTTTTCTCCGTTTATGTCTCTATGGCGAGTCACACAGTTAATGTCAGAAATAGTCCGAATGGTCTGAAATAGAACAGTCTGGTCTGAAATAGTCCGAATATAAACACTTATTATAAGTGTACCATAATGATTCAGGGTAAGACAAAAACACGGTTTGGAAAATGGATTCATGTTGTATATTCTCATTATATAATTTTTGTAAATTTTTAACACAAAAAAAAGTTACGGACTGCAGCTTTAAATACACGAATATTCGTTTTTTTACTAGCCCAAATATTCGAATACAATATTTTGGAAAAATGCCCATCCCTACTAGCTAGGCAAGTTCACGTAACGTACTCTGGTCAGACTCTTAACTAACCTACCAGCTGCCTGGACACAAATATTCCCCAGCAATTTGATGAGATGACTGTACTCATAGGATATGGTCCCACATCGATCACGATCAGTCTGTAGCTAGATGTGAATCAATGTGACTGACAGATGTCCTCTTCTGTAGCTAACTACTTCAGCGAGCATCTCAGTGAGCGAGCCCGTGAATCACAGAATGTGTCGTTGGAATCAGAACGTAAACGTTGTTGTGGCGGGAATATCTAAATCTTACCCGGATAAAGCAATTCTATTTTCTGATTGGCTGTTCGGTAGCTATATTTTTTTATTAGATTAACTGGTGCGTGGCAGGGCCTTCTGAACTCTATGGGGAACTCGCTTGATTCCTCTAATAGCGGCGCAACTTGTTGTGCGTTATCCTGGAGATTTCTCTGCTTGAGAAATACAAGGTGTGGCATGTGAGCGTGTGAACGGGTTGAAATGCGTGTGTCTCACGCCGAATGCGTGAGACTTGAGAGCCCCTTTAACGTTACGATACATCCTTATATAGCACATTGGCTACAACTAGACGGGACATATCAGACTCTTCTCCGCTCTTTAAATACGTAAAACATTAAGCTTTATAAACATGTGTTTTTTTGAGTAAAGAAAACGCTTTACACTTTTTTTTCAAACATCAGATCTTTATTTACCTTTGCATTGCACAGAGATGTCCAAACTGCGTGCGCACTTCATTCAGGAGGTGAGGCAGATTAATGACAGAGGCTTGATTGACAGTTTGAGGAACCAATGGAGTTAGGAGGTTTTGTCACAAGCTCTTTAAAATCCTTTTCATTCGTTAAATATTTGTAAAACCCACATACAAGTGTAAATGGTGACCTATTTTTTTTTTTTTTATAACTAGTGCTTTATGTTTGACTGAACTGTACAATTGTGCTTATATGTTGTTCAATAAATTTTATTTTATATAAATATGTCCATTAAGTAATGTGGATAGAGTGAACATTACATTAATACGCCATTAGATGGCGGCAACACTTTACAGGAGAATTAGTCAGTGAGTCACAAGAGACTTTTAAATTGAAAGGAACTTTTGCAAAAGGAAGTTGTTTTAGCGCTTTGGTGTTATGGATGGAAAATTCCCAAAGCTGAAAAAAGGACAAATACAAAGATCGCTTACCTCAGCGGACATTCAAACGGACTTGTATAAAGGATGTAATATTATGGAGATCGACTTGATGAATGAATGTAATGCAATATACCAGACACAGGTAATAGCCTACTCTCTCTCTCTCTCTCTCTCTCTCTCTCTCTCTAATACTGTAGAAAATTCAATGTGTTTCAATGAAGCGACTCAACGTTCCTTCGTTACTAGTTCTGAAGTGATGTTTTAGAATTAGTAACGGAGGCTTGGTCCAACTGTCAAATTGAGATTTGAATCCATGGCGGAAGGAAGTAGTGCTGCACAAAAGAGGGTTTTAAAGACACTCCGTTGTTGTTCTTATTTATTTACACACTCGTGCCTTCGAACTGTTGTATAAACGCAATATCACACTCATAGCCATGCGATATGGCTGTATATCAGCACCCTGTGATTACCTGCGGCCTCGTACCTACGGACCAATCACAGCTAGGGGTGTAACGGTTCACAAAATTCACGGTTCGGTTCGATACGATACACTAGTGTCACGGTTTGGTTCGGTACGTTTTATCACAACTATGCAGTGTTTTCAGCCACATAACGTTCATTCTTTTAAGATTTCAGACATTTATATACGCATAAGCACCATTAAAACAATATATTTAGAGTTTATAAAATGCACACTGATGTCAGACATCAGTGGAAGGAGCAATAACAATCCATTCATATACAATTTGCCGATATTTATTCATATCAGACACACATAATGGGCCTAAGTAACTACAAAGTTTACTCTATTATTCTTCCAGTTCACCAGCCACTTACTTGCATATATTTCGGGAGAAAATGATGAATTCACCTGCTGTAAATCAGACTGACAGGACTCTGAACTGCAGTGCAAACTAAGATGGTGGCGCCCATCTCGCGTTATAGATCAAGATAAAGATCATTTATAAAGGCTTTTAAACGACAAAACACACTCACTTACACATATTTGAGGATCGGAATATCAGATAGTTGTTAACATGGTAAGCAATTTTGTGAATATTTTAAATAAACAAGGAAAAACAAAATAATAGCGATCCATCTGTCATACAGTGTTATTGTTGCTGCGCTCAGCGCTAGTGACACGCAAGACGCGTCGCTATGGAAACATTAAAGGCAAACATTCTAAAATAACGGTTGCATTAAAAAAAAAAAACTCACTCTGGGGGGATATTAGAATATTTTAAACTCACGCTCGAAAGAGATAAAACAAAAACAGCTCCTTATAAAGAAATGAAAATGTTATATAGCTTACAGGGAATCCAAAGTGCACCCAAACATTGTTATTTTGGACGATCTTCTATTTCTGGTCTGTTAAACCTTTACAGTCTATGTGTTAAACACATTAGCCATTTTGCAAAGAGCCTTCAGCGCGTATTGAGTGAGCGAGCGCCTGCCTGAGTAGCCACATGTAAATCAGACGCTCCAGACGCCCCAGACACGTTCGGTTTGAACGCAGCATAACATAAATGTATAAGTTGGTGGGTTTTTTTTTTTATTATTGGGCTACCTTGTTGAACGCACAACATTATATTTCACAAACTTTTTTATTTTCCAAACGTAATTAATTAGTCCAACGAACCGTTTGGTACATAATGCGTACCGCGTACCGAACCGAAAGCCTCATACCGAACGGTTCGATTCGAATACGCGTACCGTTACACCCCTAATCACAGCGTGCTGATATACAGCCATATCGCACGGCTACTCGTGTGATATTGCTCATGTATTAATGTTTTTTTATTAAACGAAAATATTAAAAAACTCTGCTAGATTTGTGATTTTGTAAACTGTGGAAAGGTGTCATTATAGTCCGTGAAAATGGTCTATACACACTAAAAACTCCTGGGTCATAAACTCACCAGACACTCTTTGATTATCAAGCTAACAAATAATCACTTTTAAGGGAATGATGTTGTTGTTGTTGTTTTTGTTGTTGGCCCAATTTGCTAGTTAACTAATGTGGTTCTTTTGCAGCATTACCCATTTTGTGTGAATGACAGTCTATACCAGTGGTTCTCAAACTTTTTTCCCAGTGGGCCGCACAATGGTCCAAATGAAAGTCTCACGGTCCGCATATAATTTACATATGACATCACCAATACAAACCAATCATATTTAATGTTATCGTTTAGCAAATACTATTATTACACCTAGATGTTGCACACAATAAATAACAAATAAAAACTAACTTACTGACATTAGCTTTACAATAATTATCAGTAATGCTCAATGAACACACAAACTGTATAAATCACTTTAAGTTGCTATTTAATTCTGTATGACTTTATGACTTTCTTCAACAGCATCGCAATAGTCACCAAACAATCACATAAACGCCTTAATAGGCAAATGTTACTCAGCTCTTTTTACAAACAACATTGAGCGCATTGTAATTACAATCTCTGACGATATCAAGCATTCTGTCATGTCGCAATCCCTTGCGCAGCATCGGATCCGCGAGCGCGCGCAGAGTTGGACTCATTCCAGCCGCGGGTGCGCTGATGCGGTTATTTTTACTGATTTAAAATACATCAAACAAACACATCGATTTCACAGTTCAGTCTTTTGAAATTGTAGGTTTTGCTTGTCAAGTAGCCTAGTTTACTACAGAGCAAACAGGAAGGCCGTCCATCTCGCTCAACTGATTCTTCCATTCTTCTTATCTTCGATGCTTACTCTTCTTGTTTGCATGTGTTCCTTCATTGTATGTTCCTCATTTTGTTTTTCTCCTCTAATAACAAATTTGACCATTTTTGACCAGGCTTAAATTTACAAAATTAATGGCTACTGTTTGAATTCTTCCTAAGCGCGCACTTGTCTTTGTTTCGTTAACTGAGTGATTGCGTCATTTGCCTACGAAATTGAGGCGGTTCCGGATTGATTTCCCTCCGGGTCCGGATCCGGACCAGAGTCCGGACTTTGAGAAGTGCTGGTCTATACTGTCCATCTTTTCTTTCATTAACAAGTGTAATAATGACATTAATGCAAAGGTGAATATCTGGCCCAATATTATGCATAACAGCTTAAAGACAAGGCACAAGTATCTTTTAACTATAAGGGTTATTATAGAGATGCATTCCCCACTGTCGAAGAAGTTGTGACTGTCACAAAATCTTGCACTGACACATTTAAGCCATATTAAAGAAAAATATTTAGGTATAGAGAGATGACACCGTTGCACCGTTAGAGTGTATGTTCAGTGTTCATTTTAAACAGTTTTAAGTCATAGTTTTTGTCTTATGACGAAAATGTCCTAAATGTAATCACTATTTTATGATGGTGTGTTCATTAATTTCAATATTTATAATATTTGTACTATTATTTTTATATGTATGTATGTGTGTATTAATTATTTTTGTACATATGGGTCATTCCGTGTCAAATCAACCAAATTTCGGAAACTTGTGGGACATTGGGGTCCCAATATCTATGGGACTTAACTATACAGGGCCTTAAAAATGAATGAAGATTCCAAAAGAAATGTTAATTAAGAATGAGAATCTAGAAGGATATTTAGATATCTTGAATACTTTTAGTGTTACAGGCATGCAAACTTTGGAAAGTATGCAAACTACTAACACAAGATACATTTCTAGTTTCAACATTATTCTTCAGATATTCCGCTTTAAAAGAACAAACTATCAGTTATAGGCAAATTGACCTACATTTGGTTTTTGACCACTGAAAATGTGTACAATTTACCAATTTACTCATGTGAGCATGGCACATTTGATTTTTATTTTATTTTATTTATTTACTTGCTTGCTTACCAATGAATATTAACAGAAATTTTGTTGATGAGGTCAACAATGAATATGTGTATTGTACATTGCTTTGGAAACAAGCATCTGCTAAATGACTAGTTCCTGTTGGTCATTTGGTTTGCTTTGAGAGTTGACAGACAGAAGTGCACTTAGACACACATACACACGCTTCTACTTGTACACATTAACTACAGTTTCTCTTGCATGCTTTCAGTTGTGTAAAAAAAGACCAGTCAAACCACACACACACACACGTACTTCCACACAAAGCTCCTTGGAGGAGACTCTGGCAGTGATATGAATCTCTTAAAACCCTCCCTTGGTCTTTTGTCTCTGTTGAATAAATCAGCGCTTTAGCCTGACTTTAGCAGTTTAGCGGCGGGTAATTTCAGCACATTCGCCCCTCCCGCTCTCCTCCGAGGCCTTAAATGAGTTCTCAAGCTGCCGTTGAACATAGCATAGCGTGTTTAAAAGATCACAGGGCGATTAGCTACTCCTCTGTGCTCATGTCTATGAGCGCTCGCCCGTGCCTTTAAACAGACTCCACTCATTCCTGAAATCCTGCAGCACTGTACCACTCTAACTGCCCTGTACTGCCTCACAGGGAAGATATAGCTTTCCCCATGAGCCTCGGTGTGTGAGAAATTGTTAAAACAGCCTGTCTCCACTGTGTGTTGACAGACGTGTAAGAGCTCTTGTAGCTCTGCCGTCAGTTTTGAAGGCTAGCCTCACAGTGACATAATAAGCTATGACAAGCTCATCAACTCAGAACTCCACCTGCTGCTCGCGCACACGCACACACATGCACACACAGACCACATGTGCATGTGGATGGATTGGCCAACAGTATCTTAATTTGCAGATTGGAAATATGGAATTATACACATGACAGTGAGGTTTAGATACAGGGCCAAGCAGTTTGCAAATACATTGTTATAAAAAAGAAACCTTTTCCAGTGAAACAATCATATATATATATATATATATATATATATATATATATATATATATATATATATATATATATATATATATATATATAAGTCAAACCAAAAATTATTCAGACATTTTTTATATATTTTTATTAGTGGGTGCAGGACACTATAGTTCATTTATGTAAGTGAGGATAGCAAAATAAATTAAACTGTGACATATTATACCCAACAATTCTTCATACAGTGGACTACCAGTAAAATTGATAAAAATTTGGAACCAAAACTTAATCAGACACTTTGACCTGACCATGTTTTGTTATCTGACATATGATTATTTTTTTCTGACCCACAGTTTAACTCTGAGATCTTGTCATATTTCATTACCATTTTTTAAACTATAGTGAATAAACTGTATTAATGAATAAAATGTTAAAGGTGTCTGGATAAATTCTGGTTTGACTGTATATATATATATATATATATATATATATACATACTATATATATATATATATATATATACAACACAAAAAATATAATGTTATCAAAATGTTTCATTGTTTTTCAATGTTTTTGCTGCTCTGTATCATATTTGTTATATATATATATATATATATATATATATATATATATATATATATATATATATATATATATATATATATATATAAAAATATGATACAGAGCAGCAAAAACATTGAAAAACAATTAAACATTTTGATAACATTATATTTTTTGTGTTCCACAGGGGGAAAAAAACAAAAAACTAAACCAAAAAAAAAAAAAAGTTTTGAGTGACATGAGGGTGGGTAGATGATTTTCTATATTAAGCAAATGTTCTACAGAAGGTGTGACTCAATTGGATGGACCAAATTTAGACATGTGGATGTTCTGCCACAGCAAGAAAGAAAAATTCACTTATTAAAGACATAATTATTTATTAAATTGTAAAAAGTATAATTGTCACTTTTTTTAGATGTGTCATTAAATATCTACTTTGCTTACAAATCTGAAGGGGTGGTTTACCTTTTTCTCTTTTAGCTAGTCACATTTTGTATCTGTTGCAGTTGACTGATTTGATTTCAAGGTTCACTCAGTAATTATTATTTTTTCTTTATTACACAAAGAAATGAAAAGCAAATAAAAAAAGTCAGGTGATGTACATTCAAATGAGATGAAGACTGTCAAATCAGTAGCTTAATAAAAACATGGAGTTTACATAGAGTGGGTCGCCTCATGGGCGACATGTTGAAATCACATGACTAGCTAAATACTGCTCGGTTTATCTTGGTAATCATGCAGGTTTGTGGACAGTTCCACTTACTGAATAAATTAATCATGGCTCACTGCAAATAGAGCAATTCTACACTGTCATCGGAATCATGTTGCCACCTTCACAAAGCTAGGTGTCAGTACAAGACCAATACAACAGTCATATCAGCCAGCACATCATAAACAAAAATTTACAGAATATGCATCTTTACGATATATCTGTAGAATTAATTTAAATGAGGAAGGGTTATTCTGTCTAACATTTGCCCCCTAATCTCTGTAACTCATTGAGGCCACATTCAAAAGCCATAATATGGAAGTGAAGGTCTTTTGATACCATCATTTTTCCTTCAGTGACACATTTACTGTGCCTTGATGTATGTTTAGGACACCGTTTGTGTTATATTATTACTTCCTCCACATTATTACTGTCCCATTCATAAATGTTTCCTCTGCAAGTCAGAGGAAAGCACACTTGTCTCTCTGTGTGTTTTGCTGTGTTTGACAGTCACACTCAGCTCATTCACTCTCTGTAACCTGATTTCACGGCTGCAAGTACACCATGCCCTGCGGCCTGAAGGGAGCTCTCACCTGTGAGAGAGAGAGATGAGTCCACACATTTGATGTGGTGTAATGATGGCTGTGGCAGAACGTACTGTAGCAGGAGCGTGTGTGCGTGTGTGTGTGCATGTGTGTGTGTGTGTGTGTGCGCGTGTGTGTGTTTGTGTGTGCGGCCACCATATGTGGCCAGGTGCTGTTCCCGATCCCACCTGTCCTCAGCATTACCATAATCAATTTAACAGGACAGATTAATAATCAAATATTCAGATGATGATTGCTTTTGGATTTAAGCTAATCTCTTAATGCCAGTGACCGTCCTATTCTGTATTTTATCAGCCTGTTGCTTTGGCTGTCGCTCACGTGTATATGTACAAATCACTTTTGAGGTAGTCTTTGCATTGTATGTGCTTGTGTGTCTGTATTTTTTGGCAGTATACAAGTCGAATTTCTTTCCTTTTTCTTTTTCACAGCCCTTAGGTGCATGTGTGCGTGTGTGTTTTGTGCGATTTTGTATAAATCTCTCGGAGCACATCAGTTATGCTTATGAATGCAAAAACAGCTCATTGACTCTGAATTGTTTTCTTAGCAGTTTGGTTAGGAATATAAATAGCATTGCATCTATAGCAGACCCCAAACTGCTATTCATTTAGACTTGTGTGTTTTTGTTTGCGCGTTTGTGCACGTTAAAAGAGTTGAACGGAGGAACTAAGAGAGAGACATCTCTTAGCGAGGCATTATCAAATGTTTTCACTTGAAAAATCCAATGCGCCTTTCAGCATTGAGTGGAAAAGAACATGTTCTGACTCTCACCCTGCCTGCTGGAATTAGTCAAAAGACCATTTTTAGTAATAAATTATGCATTGAAACAAAGAGATAGCCTCTTTTTTTGTTCCCTGTGCGCACGGGCCGCCTTGGCAAATGCCTTTAAAAAAATCTTTAAAATTGTCCATTCAACTCAAACTTACTGAGTGTAGCAAAAATGTCAAAGGCATAAAGTCAGCGAAGATTGAATAAAATAATGGGAGGAGACAGATTAGTCATGCAGAGAGCCCACACAGTCTTTCAGGCCGGCACAATACCACTTTTTATAAGCGCTCTATCTACACAATGGCGCCGTTCAATATATCGAGGATGATACATGGTCAGACGTGTAATCTCCCTTTGATTCCTCGCACTCATTCATTCCGGAACCTTTTCAGGACTGACACTGATGAGCTCCAGGCTCCCGCGGCTCTCCGCACAGCCAGCAACCTTCTTTAAGAGTTCATTATGTAGGAACATGGAGGATAGGTGTCTTTCTCCGTGACCCCTCCTTTCGCCGGGCTACTATCTGATGTCACGCGTTCCCTCGTAATCCGTCGCTGGCGTTAACGACGGGCCCGTCAGCGGATCGACGGCTCTGACGGAACATTAGGTGCCACGGTATGAGGGCTTTTGGGTGAAGATGGAGTAAGCGAACACTCCAGTCAGAATAACACAAATCAATCAATCCAACCCGGCCTTCGAAATATTCCAAGATGGAGTCATTTCATACATGACGGAGCTCAGACGGAAGACCGACGGGCGCATTGATCACATATGGGGGATCGTTCGTGCCCTATACATACCCGTTCCGGCTAAGTGTTTACCGTGTGTGTGTGTCTCTCTCGTGGCGTTTGGATGATGGAGGAGGGGGAGGAGTGAATCAGTTTCCCTGGGAGACAGTGGGCTGAATTACTGACGGGTTTGTGCACCACTTAACCTAATCTAGCATATGATTATGAGACTCAGTCAGGGGCGCCTCCCTCATACGCTTCAGTGCCAGCCTCCTTCTGCCTGCCGGGCGTGGCATACACACACACGCGCACACACACACACACACACACACACACACACACACACACACACACACACACACACACACACACACACACACACACACACACACACACACACACACACACTCACACTCCCTCTCTTTCTAAAAATAAACCTCACCTCCTGTACAAGCGGCAGTGTTTGAGCCTACCTGAGCAGAGTGAATGAGGGCCGCTAAATATTATGACTGCCTTGTGTCCTGCAATAATTGATTCCCTCACCCCGCACATGCATATACATACACATACGCACACACACACTGCCATTTACTTCCTCCGCGCTGTTCATTTTACAAATTCTATAACCTTTTAGAATTTCTTTCTGTGGAGAAGATTGCTGCCTGGCCTCAGATTCATTATGGTGATTGAATCCTCTTCAATAGAAAACTGTTTAAAGAAGAGAGAGGGAGAGAGCGAGTGAGGGAGAGAGAGAATGAAGGTAACATGGGTTAAAAGCTTGTCTGGGTGACATAATTCACCTCCACTGAGGCAAACAATCACATCGCATTGTGACCTTCATATGATAGAAAAAAGGCACTTTTTTCTGTCTCCCTCTATCATCTCTCACCCATCCCTTCATCTTCCACCGTTTTTGTCTTTGGCATCATGGCTATTTTGGATTACAGATTAAATATCTAATTACGATCACTTTGCAGTGAGGAATATACTGTAGCGTAAGCCCTCGCTTTAATCATGAACGCAGTTTAAAATCACCCTTGTGTACAATGGGAGATGATATACATATATAATTCTCTCTCATCCTCTATCCTCCCTCTCTTTCCCTCCACTTTCCTTTTTTATACTCATAGCACCTGGACCTACACTATTCATCATGTGGATGACTCCGAACATGAATTAGTTTTCTTTTTTTATGTCAGAGATGAGAGGGCCAGATGGTATAAAATAAAAAAGGCGAAAAAGGAAAAAAGTGGGGAGAGTGAGAAAGAGAAAGAATCGAGGACATAGTCTGCACTCTATGTTATCATAGAGGCACATGCTAGAGCGGGATTAGGCTGGATTTTTAATGCTGTTTCGTTCTGAATTATAGCTTTTCACATGCCCTCCTTTGTCATTTCTTTATACTTCAAACAAGAAATTGTCCAATTCTAATTAGACGATATAATTGCTGCTGGATGAAGCGCCGCCAATCGGACCCTGAACTCCTGCAAGGTGGAGTGGTTTTGTTCTTCTCTCGCCTTTTCACTGTCAGTCTGTTTTTCCCCCTCCTTTCCTCTCTCGTTTTTCCCTCCGTTTGGTGTTCTTTTTCCCTTCTTTTTTTTTTTGAAAATTAGAAAAAAAAGCCCTCTTGAGAGGTCCTGAGGTTACTGTCACGTTATTAGTGCATCACTTGTAGGCAATTACAAACCCCTCCACATCCGTGTACCTGCTGCACGGCGCACTTTATGAGGGACAAGTGCCGACACGACTGATCCGTTTTCGCAGTGATTGTGCTGTTCACAGTCTTATCATTTTAGATTTGTTTATTTTTGTCTCTACTTTAAAAAAAAAACCCTCTTGTTATCATGAAAGTTTGCAGTTTTTATTTTGTTCTTGGCCTTTTTGCCATTTTAAATGGCAAAAAGTAGAGTGACAGGGAGAAGCGGAAGGAATGGAATCAGGAATACCATTGCTTGTATGAGCACTTTGGCTCAATATGTGAAAGTATGTGTGCAGACTGCTAGGCCACAGCTCCAATGTAAACTTCTACATTAATCTGAGTTTTTTTTTTTTTTTTTTTACTGTACAGTCATAGCTATTTGTCCACCATGGGGGATTTTAGAAATGGGCTTCCAGGGCTTAAGCCCCTCATATTTTTGTTAGGGATGCACTAAAATTTCGGCTACTGAAACAGCCGAAACAGCTATTTTCGGTTTTAGGCTGAAATGGTTTTGAGGGTCGACATCAATGACCTAAACAGATTTTTAATTAGCGCTTCTCTGATTGCATGCCTTGACTGCGTTCAGTGTCCACAACATAGATAAGCAGGGCTCGAATTTAACTTTTTTACTTGGTAGGACTGGTGCTCCCAACTTCAAAAAGTTAGGAGCACCAGCAAAAATTTAGGAGCACCACAACTAAAAAGCCTTGTCATTCGCTTGTCCGAATAAAAAAGTTGCTTGTCTGGAAAAAATAGGATTTTTGTGTTGTAAATATAATTTACTGACACAATATTCTCATCAATGTTCACTCAGCTTCGACATTTAAATCTGCATATTTGGGGTATTTACCCCGAGGGCATTTTTTTTTTACCTTTATAAAGGGCTTTTTCCCCTAATCTTATTAAATGCTTTCATTTTAAATTCTTAAATTTGATCAATAAATGCAATTAGAATAATAAGATACTATAAGGCTATTAACAGTCAAATTAAATAATTTACACAAAACTGCATTAAATAATGTTATGAGATTTTTTTTTTTTTTTAATATACACATAAGAAATGTTGGAATGAATGATTACTTTAAAACATTAAACTAAACCGCAAGTAGGTGGTGGCAGGTGACTGTGTAAATGAGTTAGTGATTGAGTCATTCATTGAAACGATTTGTTCGAACGGATGATTAATTCAATAATAGTGACGCAGTTGTTTATGAATAGGTCATTGATTCTTTGACTCAACCGATTCGTTCAAAATGCTGAATCATGAATCACGATTGTGTTGTCATGAAATGCGTAATTGTTCTGCTGTGATCTTTGTTTGGAACTATTTTCGCTGCTGAAACAAAAACAGTCACAAATGTGTCTAAAATGTAAGTGATTTAATTTGAACTACTTTTTACAGTTCATTGAACTGTTGTATGAAATCAGTGTCACATTTTCAATCTTGATGTTTTATTCAGGATATTCAGGAAAACTATGGGCTTACTCTTAGTCGTGTAATGTTATTTAACTGTATCATATCTTTTAAATATAAAAAGTCAAGTGTTAATGTTGAGTCGTGTGTAACGACTCTTTTCATCTTCTTTCTTCAGCTCTTTATATTCTGCACGCTAACTCCCTGTCACGTGACAACGGAGCGCTGTGAAAGGGAGTGATTGATGGTAATATTAACCAACCTAAAATCTGCTTTAAACTTAAGAACATAAAGATGAAGTTTAATTGGTTGTGTGATAGAACGGTGGACCGGCTACTGTATCAGCTCACTGCAGGCACATGCTGTGCTGTAATTAGCAAACATTTTGTAGAGAAATGAAAACAGGTCGCACCTCAACAATTATTTGCACTTGCATAAATGTCCCAAATATATTTTAAGGTTACACACGTTAAATTTAGGGATTATATGTGACTAAAATGGTCGCAATTTCGAGCCTTGATAAGCTACAACATACTGTAAACCCGAACGCTCAAAATACTTGATTGGTTTGAGTAGGACAAACTTAAATTGAACAAATTTAGTTCACAGTACTAAAATATTTCAGGTAAACTGAACTGTTTCATTGTTTTGAGTTGTATGAACTAATTTCTTTTAATTTAGACTAACTTAAGTTTAACTGAAACTGGGCTAGGATTTCAATTTCCCAGCTTGCTTTGCCCATTGCACTCGAAAGGGAGAGTAAATGCCAAAATTATGTGTTATATAATGTTTTTGTTTTTTTTGTTTTTTTTTTGGTGCAAGATTAATAGTAAGTTAGATTTAGTAGTGATTAATGTTTTGTTATGCTAATTTAGAAGAGTTTCTGTTAATGTGGGTTTTTGGAGAGTTACCATCATGGTGACAAGTGGGGTTTACATTGGGTTATTAGGGTTTACAGTGAAAAAAATAACTCATTTGATTTGCAAAAACTCAACATAAAAAATTAATTAACAATCTTTTATGTTAATTGCTATTAAAATGTATGAGTTAGCTAACTCAGAACTTCAATAGGAGCAATTATCATGCATGAGTACTACATACTCAAAACTTGGCAGTTCTACTTACTTAAAATTGGGAACATCATAACTGACACAAAACTAACATAAAAATGATGTATCTGATTACCTCAAATTTTTTAAGTTAGCCCAACTTATTGAGGATTTAAACATGTCAGCTGTGTAGACACTAGCTCTGAATTGACAAAATTAATAATGAACCATTTCTTAAATCTAAACTCTTTTAGTCTGTGCTGTTTTATGTTGATGCGCAGTATGAACAAAACTTCACTAAACATTTGTTTTGTATTCCATCATTCACCCAAAGATGTCCTCATACACACAGAGTTTTGTGTTAAACCTTGAATATCCACTATCCATAGTTGTGCATTGTCTGATTCGACAGGCAAGGTCGTGTGTCTGTGCCGATCCTGAGGTCAGACCTGTCGTGTCAGACGAGTTGAGCTGACTGACAGGAGGAAGTAGATAGGATCCAGCCCTCGTTAGGAATGTCTTTCCGGTCCATCCACAATGTCGGACCCACCAGCGCAGAGCGTTCATAGTCAGGTCGATGCCATCACACCATCAATCATCATTATAAATCCTGCATCGTCCCTGCTACATTAACTTGGCGACCTGCGCACCCTTTCTCAATTAAATATCTGATGAATATACGGCTCATCTACGCGGACTGTCAACCACCCGTCAGTCAGCCTCCGACGAGAATGCGCTTTTATTTTTGGACCGGATGCCAATAACGGCTCTGGGACTTAAACAAAAACATCTTCCTTCAAAGTTATTGTGAGCGGGAGGAGATTGTTTGCTCAACACTAAAGGGGGTTAAGGCAGGCTTTGGCAGGGAAAGAACGGGCCAACAGAGACCCAGAGCCCCAAATCAGGAAAGTTTTGAAGCATTGTTTTGAATCTTAACAAGAGGACTGAGACATGCAAAAATAATTTTTCTTTTTCTTTTTTCCCCGGCTTTGCATTCAATGTATCAACGCATGTAAATAGCATCTTAACACTTGATGCTATTTTGAAAAGCACTTGGCCCCTGAGGATTTCTAGTGAGTGAAGCAATTTATCCATGAACAGGTGCATTTTTAATGCTTTTATACAATCAGATGAGCATTTTATATACAGACGCTAGTGTTTCTCTGTCTTCTTTTTTGATTGCCGCACTCCTTTTATTCTTATTTTGAATTGATGTAGCCTTTCTAATTAAACTTGGAGAGAGATGTTAATTACCTAACAAGGTCACCTTTTTCTGCCACCATATTCAGCATTGCTCTCCTATACTCTTCCTCTCCCCTGTTCCACAGCCTAAAGGAGATTTGAAGTGCGGTGTTAATTGCCTATCCCTGATCCCATTTCAACTTTTGCATCTAACTCTTCAAGTGCCATATTTAGACTGTAAAGGAGGATTATTGGTATGTTGTGCTATTCTGCGCTCCTGCACCTCACACAGTGTGTCCAGTCATCACAAACTACTGCTTTTTGTGGGAACTCCTAAGATGCAAAGAGTGGGAGAGAGAAAGGGACGGGACATATGGAACATGATGGTTCTTGTAAAAGGTGTCAGCTGTAGCAGCATGCAGCTGGTGGGCTTGTATGGTGGGAGGATGTAACATGGGTGAGATATGGTCTTTTGGAGAAAATGGGGTTTTATCATATGACAAGGAGGCATGTGTCTGTAACTCATAATTTCATATGGCCCACACGCTTTCCTAATGCACAGAACTGCCAGCACATTTTTTATGCTTCTCACAGGATGTTGCATAACTCTTTAGAGGTCTCTAGGCTACATTTTAAAAGACTAAACAAAAATAAAATCCACACAGATTGTCAAAGATGGTTAATTCTGATCAAAAAGGCTCTTGTCTGCAAACTCCGAAACTGTAGTGAAGGTGGGTGTAACACTTTTTGTGTAACTGTGAATAACTCTGGGAGTTTGGGTGTTAAATCTCTCAGATTTTAGTGTGTGTCTGTCTACTACAGATATTGTTATGTGTAATATATGCTTACTAGAAAATTACAAATAAATACATTTGAAAACATCAGGCTTCATCTTCTGGCTGATACTGTAGCCTACAGAGGCTAAAGATGTTTTCTGTCACCTGCTGTGAAACTACATCAGTGGTTCTCAACTGGTTGGTTGTGACCAAAAAATGGTTATGGGCTGTAGGGAAAAAAAAAGAAAACAAAAAGCTACATGCAAATAATAAGGAACTAGAAATGTCAAAAGTAATGGTTGGAACTAAAATAAAAACAAAATACTGTTAATTGAAAATAATTGTTTTTGTTATTAACATTATTATGATGCAATTAAGTAATTTGAAGTAAAGGACTGAGTTCCATAACATATTTGTTGTTGCTGTGGTTTTGAAATTGGTAATGAGAACTGGAAAATTAAGCATATAATCATGCATAGTTAGAATAGTTAAACAGGTTTATTAACTTCCAGTCAAACTTTCTGCTTGGTAAAATGGTGAATACTAATTAAATATTTTGCCCAATGTTTCTTTCTTCTGGTAAATCAAGCTTCTGTTTTTGTTTATAAGCCTGTGCAGTTAATGGAAATATGAATTCATTTCATTTTGGATTTTAACAGCATTTTTGGGCCATTAATTGTCTAATGTAAAGTCTGGGTCTTGAAGCAAAACCAGTTGAGAACCACTGATTTATAGTGTCAAAATCAAGAAAAAAGAAGCAAAACAAATGCGTTTTCACTTCAGGTTAGTTTTCACATATTTTATTCCTCACCTTCTCAGTCAGGTACTATAATTGCTAGCTGTTATAGTATTGTGGTATGAGATCATCATGAATAAAATGCATCTAAATATACTTGAACAACTACTTTTTCCATCAAAAATAAATTTAGATTACCTCTAAACACTAAAGTGATGCTTACAAAAAATGTAACTTGAGCATTAACTTGTTTTGCTACAAGCAGGTGACTGGCCTGTTTTCAGTCAGGTGTGGAGGGCTGGACAAACACAAAGAGATGGAGGAAGAAAGCTGGAAGGGTGGAAATTAAGTGTGTAATGTGAGGCTGATGTGATGAGATTGTGTGTGGTGACCTCCTCCGACAGGTCTCCATCCTTCGTCAGCCTGACTTCAGCCACCATCAACTCTGTTTTTTTTCCCCCTATCCCACCATTTATCCTTTCCCCCTTGTGCTCAATCTCTCTCAGCTCCCAGCTAAATAAATGCAGAATAACAATTATTGAAAACACAATTAAAATCTGTTAATCAGATTATTTGTTGTGGATAAAACCTTTAGGATGGCTTTGACAGCTTAAGGGGGGGGAAGCTGCACATATTTTAGCAAAAATTGAAAAGATTATGATATGTCCATCCTAATGGTATAATCTCTTCCAAAAAAAAAAAAAAAACAACAACTAATAATTAACCTGACTTAATACTGTATCAAGGCCATGGGTAAGTATGGGAAACACTGTTCATTCATATTCTCATGGGGGGCCGATCTGTTTTTTAAGTTGCAGGTTTTTACTGTAAACAAGTATTTAAGTCTTAAGAGCATACTCCAATTTAAAAGGAAATAACCACAGTTAGGGATTCAAGAGGCTGTGCACCTGCAGGTTGGATGCACATGCCTTATTGCACTCATATATGTGTTGTCAATCATGTGACAAGACGCTGAGAGAGGGAAAAAAAAATCTTAGCAGACCTCAGCTGGGTATTATTTAGGTTTAAAACCATGCTTTGTTTGGAGCAGCTGGTAATTGCATATTGTGGGGCAATTAAGATATTTAGCATTAAGCAGAATAAGCCAGGTCAAGCACCCCACCCTCTCTAGTCTCACCGCCATCAAATCAAAGCCGTGGGCATCTCTCTGGCTCTCGATTTTGGTATGTATCACAGTGTTTATTTCTGCTGAAAAGCCAGTTTAGTTCATTTGTGAATCAGCTGGGCAGAGCGGGCCCATTTCTCTTCTTTCAGGCATTTTTTTTTTTTTATTATATTATATTATTATTATTAAGATCAGGCGGTGCACAACAACAGCCGAGGAATCTATTATTCATTAAGTGTAACCAATATAAAATTTAAAACAGTATTTTTTTTAGTTAAATTATGTGAGGTCAGCATAATATTCTGCCTATTACTTATATCTATATCATCTTTGCCTTAGTCAGCTCTATTTAAATATGCAATCATTTACAGCTTTTGACTCTATGTGTGTGCGCACCCAATTTCCAATATTCCTCTACGCACTTTTTATGCTGACATCAATGGCAAGCTATTAAAGACAGTATTTCATTATTGGTTCCTCGTCCCCAGTGGTTATTTACAATCCTATATATACTAAGCACTGATATTAAAGGAGACCATTTTAATGAGGTGCTATCTGCCTTAGCAATATGTCTTTCTCTGAATGAGATTGTGTTTAAAGATTTTTATCAAGAAATGGCTGTTCGCTGGGGTTATGTTTTGTCCATGAAATATGCATTTCATATCTCTTTCATTTCATTAACATAATTTAATTTGTGCTTTGCATTCTGTGCATAATACATATTTGATTTACAAAACAAATATTTCCATTAGAAAATGAATTTCATGCAGGCATAAGGCAGAACTGAATGATGTATTGTAAAGAAAGTAGAGAGAGCGAGAGAAAGAGAAAGAGAGAGAGAGAGAGAAAAAGAATTGTATTATCCTCAGAGCGCCTTGGCAAAGAAAAAAATACTCAATAGACTTCTAGTGCGTACGAGTGTGTGTCCCTGCGACTGTGTGTTTATGGATGTCTGTATGTCTAGGGATATGTACTCGTACGCTGTATACGCCTGTGTCTCCAGTATGTAAATTCACATTAGGATGGCTATACTTGCAGTGAGTATATTGCATTAAGTTTAAAGCAATATTACTCAGATTGATTTACATTGTTTTCTATGGCCGCCTCTCCCCTCTACGGTAGCTAAGTGTTCCGGTGGCAATGTGGCGCTTTGCTTTTTATTATCAGTAAAATATGGTTGATATTAGAAAGATATATCTCTCGGCTCAGTAGCACAAAGGAAGAGCACACATCCATTTTCATTTGGTGCCAGTTTTAAGGGTTGCGCCGGAGAACATACTACACGTAGTATTTCACAGCTTAGCGTATGATGTACATCCTCAGGGACTTTGTTTCTTTGCCGGCCCGTTTGAACGCAGAAGCCCGCCGTGTGTCAGTTTAAGAGGTATTAGCCGTTGCTTTAGTTTGCGAAATCATTTCCTTTTAACTCCAGCCTGTGATAAATTATGGAGTCCACCCCTCTACATTTCCTTTCCTCCTCTTCCAAGGGAATGTTACTAGTTTTAATTAAAGGACTGCACCTTGCTAGTTTAAAGGATATCAGTGGCTGTGTGATAAGTTGCAGGAGCTCAGGGCTTTGGATAACAAGAAGCATTTTAAGTGGCCCTGACGAGTTCATATTAATTTGGCTTATCGCGCCTGTAAAAAAATCCAGGTAGCATTGAGGCAGATCCCGGCTTTAATGAGCTCAAAAACGTAAAGTCGGTGTCAGAACACTCCACTTTTTTATTTCAAAGGGAGTAGGAAATAACTTGTCAAAGCTAAAAGCCAAACAGTAAGATCTATGTTTCAGAGGTAACTAGTATTAGCAGGGATTTCAGGCTCGTCTGACACGCCGTACGGAAGGGAGGGCTTAAAATAGAAGTCTCAGGTACGCGGGAGTGGGGCTTATACCTGCGCACAGTCTCTGCTGCCTTCGCTGACGGTTAAAGAAGAGCGATGAGAGGATCTTTGAGCTTTTAAAAATCTCCTCTTTTCCATTTCCTCTCCCTATAGTTATGCCAGAGAGGTGATCGCCCGCCCGGCTACTGCTGAGTCCCTGCTTTGAATCTGTGACGGGTGTTTTTAAACTTCACTTGAGCGAGAACGAGAGATGGAGATCACACGATGGCTCTGAGGAGTTGACGAGAGTCTTAAGATGGCTCGGTAAAGTTAAGCCTTCTCTTGTGTCTGTTCTCTCAGCAGTTCAAGGCCAAATCCAGCAGAAATATGAATACATAAAGTGGATATTAAAAAAAAAAAAATCCAAGATGATCATTTAGGTTCTGCGAGTAAAAACATCTGCACTCTGTAAAGTTTGGCATCAAGGAATAACCCACAACCGTGAGCGATTTAGCCTTTATTCTCACACCTTAATCTGTTGTTCATGACAGAAGGGACTGTGTTTCTATCTTAGCAGATGGGGAGACAGGTAACTTGGCATGTTTGTTAACGTCGCCAATGGTAGGAAAGCAGACAAAGAGAGCGAGAGACAGGGGAAGATGAGAGGAGAGAGGAAAATCAATCTAATACTGCAGAACTATCAGATCACATGAGATGATGGATTCTTGGTCGCAGCATTCAGCCGCTGTCTGCCGAGCTGTGCAAATCAATTCAAACAGACACAAAGAGTAAACACACATTCTGCACCACAATAGGAAATTGAAGCAGAGCCTCCCTTTTTAAAATATGCCTCTACATATTTGTTTTGTGGATTACCATTCTGAAATGAAATTTGAACAGTTACTTAAAATAATATGCAAAAGATATTTCCTGTTTTGCTGCCCGCCCCCTCCCCAGTGTTTGTCGGAGATGTGGGATAGCTGCGACACTGGCGTCAGTGTAAACACCACATGCGTGTGTTGTCCTGGTGATTATTTTTCATAAACATTTTCCGAGGTTTATCCTTATTGCAGAAGGTTTAGATATCATATTTTATTTGTTTTTGCACTGTTGAAAAAATATTTTTCGAAAATTGAGCCTGTGTTTGTGTTCATGCCAGTGGACGCAGGTTGGAATGGACAGCATTTTCCAGGGACAAGAGGCCATTTAAGTTTTTGTATTAGGAGCCATACAGATTTGAAACAGATCTAATTGAACTGTGTATGCTTCTTGTTCACATTACAGGATGAAGCAGTTTTGTAAGGTCAAACTTTAGCAGACACTCATTAAAAGGCCTTTGACATTTAGTGAAAGATTTCTTTCAGTTGGCCTACATGACTGATGCAGAAAACATTAAGCGTGAACACCAGGATGAGGTTCTTTAAGTCATGAAGTACAACATGACTTAGTCAGGCAAAGCATAAAATATGTTCATAAGACATGTTCTTAAGTACAGCCGGGAGCCAAGAACACGAATAAATTCACATTCGAGAATGTGCACCAAGTTTGAAAAAAAAAAAAAAAAAAGTGTACTTTTCAAGGCCGTTTACATGAAAATTTCTTATGCGTTTTGACTGTTCATTCACACAACAATGGCAAACGCAAACTTTTGCGAACGGGTTTCAAAGTGCCAGTTTACAATACCCTTATCATCTCTGTGTAAACTACAAAAACGCAAATCTGTGTTTAGTCTATAGGCATTAGAGGTTGCACCGACTAATCAACTTAACACTTTAACGCTCTGCCATGATGACGCTTTAAGCACGACATTGACTAGTTGCTGATCATGGCCTATAGAGGGCGCAACAGGACAAAAACCTTTGCGCTCCATATCCTACAGTTAATGACAAATAAATGCATACTCCGAGAGCGCTCCACACAATGTTTGATTATACCGTCACAAGGCAACCCACGTTCCTGTCCCAGCTCAAGGTTGTTCATACAGAACGCATTTTTACTTTCAAAAATGCAAAATGCGGGCAGTGGAATAGACACGTTTTATAAAAGTTGAGCTTATTTAAACTTGAGCACCGCATTTTTACAATGCTGTGTTATGCGTGAGACACTGCAAAAGACGCGAGTGCATCGGTCATATACATGTCCGTCTACCGTGCATTTACATAGAAAAACTATGGAAAAGTAGCACAGTGGAATGGAAAAAGGCATTCTGTGTGAACGGTCCCATATTTGTTAATTAATGACCTCATCATCAACTAGTCGACTCAACTTTAATCACATAAATGTTGACTTTAAAAAATCTGAAGTCATTCATCCCCTAATAGACATGCCTGTTTGGTGTGAGTACTTTGTAAAGTAATGTATATTTGTACAAGCATGTAGTCTTTCAATACAAAGTGACATCGCTAACTACTGGCATGCATAATACAACATTTTTATTCATTTTCGCATTTTTTTTCTGATAATGTTGTTATCTGTACAAAGAAAAAACTTTCTTATTTTTAGTACATCGCTGTCGTGTAAACGTATCCTTATATTTAAAAAATACATGCATGTAGTTACAGCTGTAATTAATTACTGTAGTTACAACTATAATTACACGGTTGACCCATCCCTTACACCTTTACCCACACTTAAACCTACCCATACCACCAAAACTGTGAGTAAACTTAGCCGTATCCCACCTCAATAGCAGCAAAATAGTTTTGCCATCCAAAATGAACACAATAAGTGTGTTGTATCTAACTATTATTATTATTATTATTATTATTATTATTGATGTAAGTACACAGTAGTTAAAGATACCTAATATAAAGTGTGAATGGCTTGTTAATGGTTCTCATGTACATTCTTTGGCTGATGCGGATGAAACATCACATTAAAATACTCCAGCAGTACTACTGAGGGGACTCACTGTATCACTGTTGAGAAATTTGGTCTCATCAATTATCAGTTAATACTAAGTACACACAAATTACATTATTTAAAATATGTATACAATTGCTTACTATATAGTGCACAATAAAACAATTTGGACATAATTTCTATCACTTGATCAAATGTTACTAAGTATTTGAAACATTACTTTGTTCTTTTAATAATAAAAATATTTAGATATTTATCACTTATGTATTTACATTAAATACTGTTGTGAAAACATGTAGGGTTATTTCAAATGTGTAGTTTATAACGTAAACTATCATGAATCATAACATGATTTTGTAGGTACTGTATCCAGGCGCTAAAGAGAGGACCCATTAAAAGTTCTTTGAGCCAGAGGCTTCACGGAGAACCGATTCAGACGGAGAACCTGATATCTCACAACACCACTACTGAATTACAGCATGAAAAATATTAGTTTTTACTGAATCAAAATATACAGCGCAACCACTGTCCGATTCCCAAGGAAATGATTTCTATGAGTCAGTTCTTTTAGTGATTACAAGCATACAGCGTAACCAGTTCAGTCAGATTATCATAAAAATTAATCTTATGAGTTCTTTTAATTGAATCAAATGAAATGATTGTTCAGTGTGCTTACTGTCTGGCTGTTTATATAACAATGTATAGTTAAATATGCATGCACTTTGTTAGTAGTACTTTATAAATATTAATTAATAAAAGAAATGTTGCCACCTTTTTGTTTTAGTAATATTGTTGCTTAATATATATATATATATATATATATATTATATATATATATATATAAAACAATTCCATTTGTTGCTTCTAAAAAAAGACATGATTAAAAGGTCTGTGTGACCAGCTTTCACATTTAAAAAATAAATAAATAAATACTTATTTATTACTGAAATTATCTCATAATTTGGCAGTAGAATTGGATTACTTTTTTCATAAATGCTTTCTTTAAACGTGCCACAAGAATCATCAATGGAATCTGTTAAGGAACTAGATTCTTAAAATCTTTACAATTCCCAACCCTAATTTTTTAGCTTTGTCTCCAATGTTGCTGTTAACATCAGAAATCTGTGTCTCTAATAAAGCACGTTTAGCAGTGCACTTTGTGTTTCACTGGGCCACTCCACAAGTCCCCAGTCTGCACACATAATTGGAGAGCTTCTTATGGAAGAATCTGAAGGGCGGGGAACAAAAGCGGACCAATGACTGGGACAGTTGTTGGGGCCAGTGTTGACAGCTAGCAGAGCCGCGTACCGTGGGAGAGAAGCTGTGGCCCTGTCCGCATGCAGAGTGTACTGCATGCAGGTGTCAGGACTTAGAGTCTAATGAGCCTTAATTAGCCCATTTGAGTAATCAGTGGCTTGATTGGTCCTGTGTGCTTAAGTAAACCAGCACATGCTAAGAGTGCTGGTGGGATTCAGGGCATTTCAAGAACACTAGTTCACTCTGTGTAGCTAGTCAAAAAGTGGTTCATCCATTACATTTGTATCACCAGATATAACTTTATAAACATGCATATTTAGCTGAAGTATTGTTGTAAATATGTAGATATTCATGTTAAATGTATTAAAATATGGACAGCTTGGCGATGGACTATTGCACTAATACAGCCTTGTGTCTCTCCTCTGCTCCCAGCACTCACCTCTTCATTCAGCCACCACTTGACAGCACAGACTCAGACTTCAGAGGCCTGCCTGATGCCCATCAGCATGAAGGACTCAAGTCTTCATCCTCCATCATCACAGCACAAAGACATCTGGACGATTGTCAAGGACATCACAATCTCTGATAGCTGACGTATCCCATGGGGCATTGCAGAAAAAGGAAAGGAAAGTCACTCTTGCATGAAAAAATAAAGTATGGGTGGTGAGTGGCAACATGTATGAAGTAGTAGTACCACAATGTATCTTTAAGACTGATTATAATCTGATAATCTTGCTACTTTTAGTCATTTAAAGCTCTGTTAAAGCAGTTTCCTTGCAGTTGCTGACTGCTGTGTAGCTGCTTATGGACACTACATGTTTCCAGACTTACAATATTATTTTGTACTTCGTAATACTTACATCTAGACTTTAGGTCTACAACAGCATGACACAACAGTACCCTAACACAGTGTTTCCAAGCTTTTTATGTACCCTTATAGCCCCATAAGTGAGACTCAAGTGTCCCTTCATCAACAGCAGAAAAATGTTCCATATTAACTTGTATGACATCATTTAATTATTAATGTGTAGTAGTAGTAGTAGTAGTAGTAGTAGTAGTAGTAGTAGTAGTAGTAGTAGTAGTAGTAGTAGTAGTAGTAGTAGTAGTAGTAGTAGTAGTAGTAGTAGTAGTAGTAGTAGTAGTAGTAGTATTTATTTTCACTATTGTTAATAATCATCATTTCTATTTATTAGTTTATTATTTTAGATAGTTGATTAATAATACTACTAATAAATATTGATTTATTTAATGATTACTTATTATCTTTATTCTTTTTATTACTATTATTATTTACCTGTAGCACAGCTAATATGCACCCTTTTAGGGGTAGATGAGGTGCAAATATGTGTCAGGCTGATGTAAAAAAGTACCCTGGGCGACGCTTGCACAGGTGCAAGCACCAATCACAGAGATTCAGTATTTGTCTGATGAAGCATTGTTTCAGTACTCTCATGCCCTCAAACTGAGATTTTCAGGCTCTCTCCCTTGTGTCACATTTTTCAGGAAAAGCAAGGAGATGTTTTGCTCTATAATGGGCTGAAAGCTGTAGATTTACACTTCCACCTTTTATTTAGATGGTCATATCTTCTCCCCATAGCCAACAGCATAAACTAATCCTGTATTGCATTTCAATATAATGATATATAGAAATGGTGATTACCCTGTAATTCAATTGTATGGTAATCAAATTGTAGTAATGGTGCTTATTTGGTACCCCAATTTATAGTTTTCCCAGAAATCATTAAGCAATTTACCCTTCAAATCTACTTTGAATATGCGTGAGCACAGACGCACACACGCAGACTAGTATTATGGTGTATTATATGAAGCCCCAGCTGTTTGAGAGGATGATGGTAGCAGAAGGACTCTTGTGAGAGTCATGGGTAAACAGAAAGAGTCCTGGCTGTCTTCTTCTGGACACAGACTCCTCCCTGTTTGCCAGGATTGGGATAAAGATGCTGGAATCAAAAGACGGCACTGAAACATATCCAAAGTTTGAGCCACATGTGTTTGCCCTTAACCTCAACAAAGCCTGTTTCCGAATGTCTGGAATATTGGCCTATCGGTACATTTTGGAACAGTGTGAGGAGGGGCTAAATCTACAGAGCCTTTGCAAGCACACTTGTTTTGTTTGTGCCATTTACTTGGTGCGTGACTGCAGCATGTCAACAGCCTAATGTAATCGCTTACTTTCTGTTTGCTTTCATAAAGGGTTTTACATGCATTAAATGCTGTAATAAATTAGGTCCACGGCTAAAGTTGCCTAAGACCCTCCCATCTGTGCCTCTTTTCGAACTTTCTTAATGTTGCGTCACTTTCAGGCGATCATTTGGGATGCATTAATTGCATACAGCTGTAAAGCATTACCTACCATTCAGTGTTACCTGAATAACACACTGGGTGCCAATGCCACTCTCACGCTGTAAAGAGCCCTCATAATACTACTGGCATTGTGGATATGCACGACGTGCCATTCGGCACAATATCAGTGTTGTGATTTCTGCTCAGTATAAGCCCGCTATCCCAGATCCCCCAATTGTCGAGGCATGGCCGGTTCTCATGCTCCCTTAAAAGCCGCACATGCAGGCTAAGTGTCTTCTACCGCCCAGGGCTGCACAACATCCACTTAGGCACTGACAGTGCGCGATAACCCAATCTCCAGGGGGCTTGTGGCGGAGACTGATCTAACAGACTCACAGTGATGTGATGTGAGCCTCATGTCTGTGTCCATGGTGGGCATTTCATTTCTTTCTTTCTCTGTCTGTAACTGCCAGAACAGCTGTATGTCTTTTGGAAAACTCTGCCTTTGATATGTTTGGAGTGAAGGCGAAACCACTCATTTCTCACTAGGAGGATGGAGAGTGAGCTGAAAGCTCTCTGTCTGCACTTCATAGTGACAGAATAGTAGGATAGAGCTTGAAGGGAGTGAATTTGTTCATGTATTATGAAATTAGTTTGCTGTTAGGGATGAGTGGACTGCTGGTTTCACCAATGACATTCAGGAAAGACATTCCTCAGGAGTTCTGTTAGTGCTAGTTTTTGGATGTGTACTTATGGACTTCTTTTTTCTGTAGAATAGTTTACATTGTACTTGTGGCCTAATCACTGTTCTGATTCTAGGCACTTGTCTTTGGAGCCATTTTTGAGTGAAACCGTTATAAAACTTAAAATAAAACTTGTAAAATGAAGGAGGAAGACGAGAACGCGCTGGCGCTGCCTAGATCATTGACTGGAACATTTACTTATAAAAAATGGCCTAATGGAAGTGTTGATAAAAATAAGGTCGTCTGCAATGTCTGCAGCAAGGAATTTGCATATCACTGGAGTTCGTCCACTCTAAAGTAGGCTACCACATCAATGCAAAGCATCCAGGAGTTAACGTTAATCCAGAGGTACGACCTAGCACGTCGTTAAAGTAGATATTTAAAGCTTTCTATAGAGATGTTTCTCATGTCTGTGAGGCAAGCAGCCTATAGTCTGTGCTGAGTTTTGGTTCATTCATGTAAGATGCGCTCCAGTTCACGCACCAGTAATCGCGCCCGCGCCTCCACGTTTTCTGCTATATTTGCTTCTTATTTATTACATCCAGGTAATTGGTTGATGAAACATTGATTAGAAATTAAGATAGAATTTTTACAAAATGAAATTCACTTTAAAGAAAGGCTTTCTACCAAACAAAACTTCATGAAGTGGTCAAAATCATGTCTGACACACTCCATGTCTCCCGATATATTGCACATCTTTGATGCATCTTACTCATGCTCTTCACTTTTCGTAATCAAATAGATTAATTTAAAACATAACATAGGACTATTTAAACATAAATATGAAACTACGTTTTCTTTAATGGCTAACACGTAGCATATAGTACAGTACAGAGAAATTTCACGTGTGAATTACCAATTAAAATGTGAACAAAAATAAAAGCAATTAAATGTGTTATTATAATTAAAAGATGAAAATTAAAATGATGGGTAATAATAGATTATGACAGATTTTTTACGAACCTGTCCGTCAAAATGACGGACAAAGTTAAAGTCTAATGCAACCTCTGGTGTTACGGCACACATCATCAAATCTTCTTCGTGAAGCACTTTTGAATTTATTTCCTTAGCATATTAGGTCATACTGTTGATTGTTTGAACAGTGAAAATAATAATAAAAGAGTTTTTGAACTTTAATGTCACTAATGCTGATTATTCATTGATTCATTTGAATTGAAATATTTAATACTTTCACAGCAAAGATTAGGTATGCAATTAATTTAGATTAATTAATCACAGAGTATGTAATTAATTAGATTAAAATTTTTAATCGATTGAAAGCCCTAATATATATATATAAGAAAATAGTCTCTGCCAACCCAGATGTTAGCATCACCCTGGGGCCGGATACACAAAATATTCTTAAAAATAAAATTCTTCTTATCTGCCATTTTCTTCTTGTTTTCCAATTTAAGAAAAAAAAAAAAAAGAATATTTTGTGTTCCCAAAACCTTTTTATTAAGATTGTTCTTAACAACGGTGGCTGAGAGAGCTCAACACACTGCAGCTGAAGAAAACACATGCAGATAGAAAAAACACCAGCAAATTATGAAAACTTCTTTTCATATCAGTTTGACAACACATGATCTGCAAATATTCACAATGCAACCAAATACAGAAATGCGCTGCAAATAACACAGACCACAACAGAAATGTTTCAAGGGGACCCCAACAAGTGATAAACCTGGCTGGGACATGCTTATTGTTCAATGTCTACTCATCAGTGGTGTTGTCGATGACCTGAAAGGTGAGGTTTTTTTTATTTATTTTTTAAATTTTTTTTATTGTAACATCCTCATCATATGTATGTTGTATTTGCAGCGTATTTCTGTATTTGGTTGCGTTGTGAACTTTTGCAGAACACGTTGTCAAACTGATGATGTTTTTTTTTTTTTTATTTGCTGGTGTTCTTTCTACAAACCCGATTCCAAAAAAGTTGGGACACTGTACAAATTGTGAATAAAAAAGGAATGCAATAATTTACAAATCAGATGTTGAAAGTGAGACATTGTGAAATGTCATGCCAAATATTGGCCCATTTTGGATTTCATGAGAGCTACACATTCCAAAAAAATTTGGGACAGGTAGCAATAAGAGGCCAGAAAAGTTAAATGTACATATAAGGAACTGCTGGAGGACCAATTTGCAACTTATTAGCTCAATTGGCAACATGATTGGGTATAAAAAGAGCCTCTCAGAGTGTCAGTGTCTCTCAGAAGTCAAGATGGGCAGAGGATCACCAATTCCCCCAATGCTGCGGCGAAAAATAGTTTCTTAGAGAAAAATTGCAAAGAGTTTGAAGTTATCATCATCTACAGTGCATAATATCATCCAAAGATTCAGAGAATCTGGAACAATCTCTGTCCGTAAGGGTCAAGGCCGGAAAACCATACTGGATGCCCGTGATCTTCGGGCCCTTAGACAGCACTGCATCACATACAGGAATGCTACTGTAATGGAAATCACAACATGGGCTCAGGAATACTTCCAGAAAACATTGTCGGTGAACACAATTCACTGTGCCATTCGCCGTTGCTGACTAAAACCCTATGGGTCAAAAAAGAAGCCATATCTAAACATGATCCAGAAGCGCAGGTGTTTTCTCTGGGCCAAGGCTCATTTAAAATGGACTGTGGCAAAGTGGAAAACTGTTCTGTGGTCAGATGAATCAAAATTTGAAGTTCTTTTTGGAAAACTGGGATGCCATGTCATCCGGACTAAAGAGGACAAGGACAACCCAAGTTGTTATCAGCGCTCAGTTCAGAAGCCTGCATCTCTGATGGTATGGGGTTGCATGAGTGCGTGTGGCATGGGCAGCTTACATATCTGAAAAGGCACCATCAATGCTGAAAGGTATATCCAAGTTCTAGAACAACATATGCTCCCATCCAGACATCGTCTCTTTCAGGGAAGACCTTGCATTTTCCAACATGACAATGCCAGACCACATACTGCATCAATTACAACATCATGGCTGCGTAGGAGGAGGATCCGGGTACTGAAATGGCCAGCCTGCAGTCCAGATCTTTCACCCATAGAAAACATTTGACGCATCATAAAGAGGAAGATGCAACAAAGAAGACCTAAGACAGTTGAGCAACTAGAAGCCTGTATCAGACAAGAATGGGACAACATTCCTATTCTTAAACTTGAGCATCTTGTCTCCTCAGTCCCCAGACGTTTGCAGACTGTTATAAAAAGAAGAGGGAATGCCACACAGTGGTAAACATGGCCTTGTCCCAACTTTTTTGAGATGTTGATGCCATGAAATTTAAAATCAACTTATTTTTCCCTTAAAATTATACATTTTCTCAGTTTAAACATTTGATATGTCATCTATGTTGTATTCTGAATAAAATATTGAAATTTGAAACTTCCAAATCATTGCATTCTGTTTTTATTCACAATTTGTACAGTGTCCCAACTTTTTTGGAATCGGGATTGTATATAACATCTTGTAAAAGGGATATGAATATGAATACTTCTTAAAAGTTGTCTTAAGTACGGGGGGGAGGTGGGGAAGGGGTTGTTATCACACACAGTTTCTGCCAATCTCATGTTAATCTTGAGTACATATAGAGTAATATTGCATCCTTCATATCTCCAAAAAGTCTTTAGTTTTATCATATTTATAAAAGATAGATACGCTGTACTGAGTCTTTCCGAAAAAAGCTGAGCTCCTGGAGGCGTGCCTGCCGTCAGTGCCGTGGGCAGAGATAAAGAGTCACAAGCTTCTGCGTAGAGATTGTTTGCAAGCTGCGACATCATTATAAATAAGGGAGCAAAAATGTTTGTGTTGTTTACATTTTATGCACTTGTGCGCCGATTGCCAACAAAATACAGACATCTGATGCAGATTTACTCACCACCCGCGATCTGCAAATCCAGCGCCGAACTGGGACTTGTTTACAAAGTATTCATCACCGAAATCCTGGGAACAAACAAACATACGTGCACAACTCTGTTGCTGCCCCGGAAAAACACTGTTCCCTTAACGCTGGGTTCTTTGGGAAGCTGAAAAAGTTCATCTTTCCCTCACAAACAAAAACACATTCCTTTGGTGACAGGAGCTGTGTCTCATTTCGGAGGCTGCGTCCTCCGGAGGTCGCATATGTCATTAAGGATGTCATATTTAAGAAAAGTAACCATAATAAAATTGACTGATATTCATTGTGATGTGTAAAATACTGTAATTGCTTTCTTATGTTGCAATCTAATGGTTATTTTTCTTAAATGAGACTGCCTCGATGATGTATGCAGCCTTCAAATGTTGCAGCCTCTGTATTGGGACACAGCCATTGTTGAAAAATCTCTTGGCTTCTGTATCCCGAACGAAATGCTTTAATGGGCATGCTCTTGCTCTGAGTGATGTGTGTGTATGCATGCTTATCAGGGAGAAATGCCTATACAAGGAATTCCGCCCTTTTATGACATCATAAAGGCCATACTCAAAATAAATTTGGCGAAACATGTCCACAACCGGAAGTTGTATATTTGGCACAGAAATACTCCGTCATACGTCCAACTCGTGTTTTAAAACTTTGGCCATGTTTAGCATGAGAATGCAACTATTTAAAAGTGTAAATAAGTCATAATGCATGAAATAGCATTATGTTTCATGAAATGAAATAGCATTATGTCCCCCCTCCCCCCTTAAGAAAATGCATGCAAATACTAAAAAACACCAGAAAATTAAGAAAACTTCATCAGTTTGACAACGTGTGCTGCAAATAATCACAACGCAACCAAATACAGAAACGCTCTGCAAATAGCACAAAGCTGCGCTGAAACTGAAGAAAACATATGCAAATACAAACCTGATTCCAAAAAAGTTGGGACACTGTACAAATTGTGAATAAAAACAGAATGCAATGATGTGGAAGTTTCAAATTTCAATATTTTATTCAGAATACAACATAGATGACATATCAAATGTTTAAACTGAGAAAATGTATCATTTTAAGGGAAAAATAAGTTGATTTTAAATTTCATGGCATCAACACATCTCAAAAAAGTTGGGACAAGGCTGGCCATTTCAGTACCCGGATCCTCCTTCTACGCAGCCATGATGTTGTAACTGATGCAGTATGTGGTCTGGCATTATCATGTTGGAAAATGCAAGGTCTTCCCTGAAAGAGATGATGTTTAGATGGGAGCATATGTTGTTCTAGAACTTGGATATACCTTTCAGCATTGATGGTGCCTTTCCAGATGTCTAAGCTGCCCATGCCACACGCACTCATGCAACCCCATACCATCAGAGATGCAGGCTTCTGAACTGAGCGTTGATAACAACTTGGGTGTCCTTGTCCTCTTTAGACCGGATGACACTGTGTCCCAGTTTTCCAAAAAGAACTTCAAATTTAGATTTGTCTGACCACAGAACAGTTTTCCACTTTGCCACAGTCCATTTTAAATGAGCCTTGGCCCAGAGAAAACACCTGCACTTCTGGATCATGTTTAGATATGGTTTCTTTTTTGACCTATAGAGTTTTAGCCGGTAACGGCGAATGGCACGGTGGATTGAGGAAGTATTCTGGAAGTATTCCTGAGCCCATGTTGTGATTACCATTACAGTAGCATTCCTGTATGTGATGCAGTGCCGTCTAAGGGCCCGAAGATCACGAGTATCCAGTATGGTATTCCGGCCTTGACCCTTACGCACAGAGATTGTTCCAGATTCTCTGAATCTTTGGATGATATTATGCACTGTAGATGATGATAACTTCAAACTCTTTGCAGTTGTTCTCTGAGAGACTCCTTTCTGATATTGCTCCACTATTTTTCGCCGCAGCATTGGGGGAATTGGTGATCCTCTGCCCATCTTAACTTCTGAAAGACACTGCCACTCTGAGAGGCTCTTTATCATGTTGCCAATTGACCTAATAAGTTGCAAATTGGTCCTCCAGCTGTTCCTTATATGTACATTTAACTTTTCCGGCCTCTTATTGCTACCTGTCCCAACTTTTTTGGAATGTGTAGCTCTCATGAAATCCAAAATGAGACAATATTTGGCATGACATTTCAAAATGTCTCACTTTCAGCATTTGATTTGTTATCTATATTCTATTGTGAATGAAATATAAGTTTATGAGATTTGTAATTATTGCATTCCTTTTTTATTCACAATTTGTACAGTGTCCCAACTGTTTTGGAATCAAGTTTGTAAGTCTGTGGTGTCCCCAGAATGCGTCTGTGAAATGTCAGCTCAAAATACCCCCAGATCATTTATTATAGCTGGACAAATTTGCCTCTATTTGGGTGTGAGCAAAAACACAAATTTGTGTGTGTGTCCCTTTAAATACAAATGAGCTGCTGCTTTCCAAAAGAGGGCAGAGCATTAACACCTTGCACTTCGGTTACTCAACAACAACAACTCAGCGTAAATGAGTACAACAAAGAGGGTGTACTCATAATCGGAGCGCTTATGATAACTATGGTAATCTACAGACTGCAAAAAGACTGGATTTGAAGTGTTTTTCATTCTGCAAGTCTTCAGCAATACCCACCTTTCAATCAAATAACACCAAAGCCTGTCATTTTCTACTTAAGAAAATATTTGAAAACTTCTTAATTACTACATGATAGATACAATATATACATAGTTCTGGCATGAAACTCTAATGGGCAGGCTAATAGGTCCTTTAACACAACCTGCTAATTATCGCATCATTATCTATAGGTCACAGATGATTGGTTCCTCTTGTATTAGTAGCCAATGAGCTTGCGTGCTTAATCTTTAAATACATGACTTGGCATTGCTTAGCAACGCAGCGTGCTTCAGAAATCATCTAAGATAAGTACATGGGTTCTTATACTATATCACTGTGCATTTTGCGTAGTCTGCTTTATCAAATCTCTCATGTCAACAGTCTGCTTAATGCTTAGAGAGAATTACTAAGCATATTAGCAGCTAGCGCATATGCATGTTATATGAGGATACAGAGACAAGCTTGCTGAACTTTAAATGGAACAGGTTTCGTTTTGTATTTATATTCTAACGAAACTACAGCAAATATTTTGTGCAGCAGCAGTATGGATAACAAATTCAGATAGCAATGAGCGAATATCAGCTACATAGAACGCAGCCGACGTTTCATCATGTTGATCATGCAATGTGAATATATCATGATTAAAGCTGCAGTCCGTGATTTTTCCTTTTTGTTGCCATCTCTTGTTTGAAACCTACAATTGCAGTCATATGCGGAACAGTTATCTGTACGTGCGTTGTGCATCGGCACAGCTCGTCAGCGTGGATGAATCTAATGTTTGCTGTCAGTCACCGCACTGGTGTGGATACTGTACTCCAGAATCACAGATTCTACGTCTTGAAAGTATGACCAATATAAGAATTTTCACTGGAAAATATCATCTGAACAGGTAAGTAACATGTCTGCCACTTTTGGTTCTGACCAACTGAGGAAAAAGGCATTAGGCCTAATCGCGCTGCCAATGATGATTAAATCTAACGATCGCTTAGCTCGGATCACGCCAAACTGTGCAATTTATTATTACTGTTATACTTTGTTCTCAAATAATTTATGTTAACAACATCAGCATTACTATTAGGGATGTCCCAATCACGTTTTTTTGCCGAGTCCGAGTCATTTGATTTTGAGTATCTGCCGATACAGAGTCCCAATCCGATACTTCTATAATAGCCTACATAAAGAAATAAAGACAAGCAAAAAAACAGATCCAGGAACAGTGCTTTTCAGGTTTTTCAGGTATCTAACAGTAATCAAATATGAAATATCATTGCATATTATCTTTACTGTGTAAAATAAATAAAGATTAATCATTATTGAAGTTACAAAAACTATTCAGTCAAGAGCAGTGAGGGATTTCTTTGTTATTTGTTGTTTGATTTAACATTAAAAACAAGCAGCAGGAATAGTTGTTTTCCCTTTAAGACATGCACGATCCAGTACATATAGCCTATACTGTTCCACATGCGCTGTCTTTCTCGACTAATATACGTTCACTTAAGACATACCCGACTATGTTTGCTAGGATACTCACTAGGACGGGCATGTTGACAATTTTTTGTATGAATGTGGCCGCCGAAGCGCAAGACTTGAAAGAGAACTCAGTATTTGCGCGCTGACTGGAATAAGCGTGTGCGCGCTTCGGATGAGCGCACGCAAATCTTCTCACAGCGCGTGCGAGTTCACTTTCGTGTCTTGTTCTTGAAGGTTTAAATCAGCAAGGCTTAAATGAGTTAGTTTAAACACAGACAGCAACATGTGCTGTTCAGGTCTCACCTGTATCAACACCCGGGGGATGACGGCGTAAATGACTGGACATTAGAGCAGACGGCATTCGCAGTTAACAGTTTACAAAGAGTGACTGTTTTGTCCACGCTTTCTGATTATCGTTGTTGTAACGGTTTGTGCATCCAACGACTGAAACATACATTATCTGAACTCTGTCTGTTTTCCACGTTGCTATTTTAAACAAACCATATTAACCAATAGATGCGTCGTCATTCGAGATGGACCGCGGTGCAAGTGCGTACCGAACCGTAAGTGGAGAACCGTATGGTTCGATTTTTTTTTTACAGAGAACCGTTGCACCCCTAATACATATATATCCGAGTCCTGATTGGGAGGTAATGTCCGATTCCGATCGAGTCTGAAACCACATGATCGGGCCCGATTTCCTGATCTGGGACATCCCTAATTACTATGACTATGTGTATATTAGCATTACCTGTAGATTTCAATTTCTGTAGCCACTCAGTCTTTTGCTTTTTGACTACGGGTGAATCTCAAGTTGTCACTGATGATTGTCATTTGGATCTTTCTGGATTACAATCCGCCATCAAAATGATAAGTTTAATTGAAAACTTCTTAATTACTACATAAAGTTTAAACTAAGTTTAAATGATATGATATGTTTACGCCTTTTGGCTCAGACACACATAGACATAGGCCACTAGAGCTAAGCCATTCGGTGTGGTAGCCCAGGCACACACAGCCATATCGTTCACTAGAGCTAAGCCATTCAGCGTGGTAGCCCAGGCACACATAGCCATATCGTTCACCAAAGCTAAGCCATTCGGCGTGGTAGCCCAGGCACACATAGACATAGGCCACTAGAGCCAAGCCTTACGGCCCAGAATTACTTGAAAAAATGGGCCAGGCACACATAGATAGCATACACACAGTTCCTATGGCTCTTCGGAGCAGCAGCAGTACATATGTTTTGGCGGTAGATCTGCTGGGGGGTGAGGGTGAATCATCATCTTGCCTTCTTGATGGGGTATCTCTGACATCTCTGGGCTTGTATCGTCCAATATCATGTCAACTGCTCTGTTGGCGGGGGGGGTTATTCATGTATGCTATATTGTACAGCAGCAGCATGTCTTACTTGCTCACAGCAGCGTGTCACGTATGTATTGGCAGTAGCAAGTCCCGTACTTGCTCTGCAGCAGCAATAATCAACAGCAGCAGCAGCAATAAAGCAGCAGCAGCGTAGCAGATAGCAGATCTATTCCGCCAAGACCAAATATATCTACATTGTCATATCCATTACCATGCAAACACTCAGAGTTGTAATGACAGAAATATATTTATTCCATTTGATTGTAATTGGTGTTTCCGTTTTCATAGATAATATTTTTGAAACATCAAAAGTAGGTATATAATAGCAAAATCTCAAGATGCCAACAATTACCCCAAAAGCTAAACTAACATGTTAGCATGCACCAGGGAAAGGCCCTATAGTCATCATCTTGAGCTGTATGTGTTCTGAGGCACTGACCCTACTGACATGGTGCATAATTTATCAGTGATTGATAGTAATGATGGTCCATGACAATACCACTGCTCCCCTCCCATTCAATTCCATACTTTGAAAATGAAAATGTACATATACCCTCCAAAGTTAATAAAAGACCCCACTAACCATTTTTATCTCTTGCTCCCTCTTTCACACACTAACACACATAAGCATACATGAAATAGCTGAGTGAAACGGAAGCGGAAACCTTCACGCCACTTGGCCGGCACATGTGGACAAGCCGGTGCCGACTGGCTGCTTCACTGTCACCGGCTGATAGCCAGGCTTTAATGGAAAAGATACAGCCCAGCCAAAGACTGGGAATCATTTCTACGATAAAGTTATATGTTCAGCCTTGAACAACTGAGAGATAATGTTTGGCTTCATTATAATTCCCAGTGTGTTTAAACAGGCAGCCCAGAATGCAAACAAAAGCAGATGAAATTTGAAAAGTATTATCAATACTGCAGATAGCGGATGCCCTTTCCAATCAGAAAAACCATATCTCGCATAGCAAATTTATGGTTGACTAGTTCATTCGTTTCTATTAGCCTGTTGTATGTTTCTCTCTTCCTCATATATATTTATGTGGAATTTATGAGAGGGCCAAACAAACTGTCATTAGATATTCCTTTAATTCACTAAGCTGGCCTGCAAAAGGTAGCTGGGTACATTTAAAAGGCATTAGTTTGCTCTGACTGATATTTTTCTGAACTCTCTCCAAAGGACCATCCGTCACGTGCCCCGGCCATAGTCCAGCACGCTTGTTGCATCGTTCTGCATTTATGTGTGTGTGTGTGTGACAGATAGAGACCCAGTGTGTGTTTCTGTGAGCAATTCTCTCTGTGCACCACTGCGGCTCCTTCACACGCACTCAACGTATTCTGCGAGTCTCTTAATAGCAAGCTGCTGGAGCAAAATAATTGTCATTTTCCAGCCACTGGGCCTAAAGTCATATAACATAATGAAATGTCTAAAAAAGTGAGGGGGTGGGGGTGGTTTGTGTGTGTGTGTGTGTGTGTGTGTGTGTGTATATATATATATATATATTTCTATGTCGTGCTTTGGGTTCGTCTGAATGGATGGGAGATCTGCTGAATCAAACGCCGTGCCACTTGAATAATTTACTGTATACCTTGGAAAGTGTGTGCGCCTGTGTGTATGTGAGTGTGTATGGGTATTCAAGAATGCCAGCAAGGTGAAATGTCTAAATATTGTATATGCCCACTCCAAAGTGTGTTTGTGCACACTGTGATATATGTCCTGGGGATCTTGATACAACATTCAATATGGTCCTGCTGGACAGATTAGGCTGCTAACAGAGGAAGCCAAGGTGCTGCAGAAAGCGGTGATATGTGCTTCAGCACTAAGTGTTCTGGGACAGGCTGATGGGTTGATTTAAGCCTGGGTGGGAGCAAGTGGAGATAAATGTTAGTGATGCTTACACCTCCCCCCCCCCCTGTTTTTTTTTCTTTTTTTTTCTTTTTTTTCTTTTTTTTTTCTACTTCAGTAGATCCATCAACTGGTATTGAGGGTAATGAGTAAGGCATGGAGATGAACACATTACAGAGGGCTGACCTTGCCCACAAAGAGAGAGCGTTTTGATGCCCCATGAAGCCCCCCCCCCCCACACCTGTAAAGTCATAATAGGCATTGTGTGAGGTTTAAAGGTTCTTTTTAAAATGCTGTTGGTAGGTTGATTTCCTTTAAAAAATATACTTGCCGATACAACATTTGGCCAACAATTTCTAGACAGACAGTTTTTAGGAAAACAATCAGTGTTTCTGCACAATAATTTGGTACAGAACCACCATTAAAGATGCTGCAAATTAGGTTGCAATTACATAATTGCATAAGCATATTGGTGATTTTCACAAAACCTGTCATTAAGTGTTTAGTTAATGCCGAAGGAAAAAGATTAAAAAAAAATAAAAAATACAAATATTAATTAAAAATAAAAGTGAATAACAGTAAATAAAACTTTGCATAATGATATAGTTAGATATATTGATTTTCACAAAACCTGTCATAAAATGTTTAGTTTACATTTCAACCCCAAAACCAGAAAGAAAGAAAGAAATCTACACATTTTCCCATTCAAGCTATTTATTTTCAGGACAATTAGGGGTTACACTTTATTTTGATAGTCCACTTTAGACTTTCTACTAACTATAAGTAACTTTGCAACTACATGTCAACTAACTTTCATTAGAGTATTAGTAGACTGTTAAGTCTAAATTTTCATTACTGTAATGCATCTGTATTGTCGTTCTCATTTTTAAATGATTTTCATTAATCATTCTTACTGTATTAGTTAAACTGTTTTGCATGTTTTAATTAAAATTAATGATAGGTAGAACAACAAATGTTGTAAAATGTATAAATATTTTTACAGTAAGTGAGAATGACAATGTGAAGTGAGAATTACATTTATACATTGAGAGGTGAGTTGTAAGTGAATACACAGTCCAATGGTCCTAATAAAATACTTTCTTTTCTTTTTGCTCTTTTTTTGTTTTGTTTTGATTTTTGGGTTAAAATGCAACCTGGACACATCTTCATACTCTTCACATATGTATGTGTTATGTATTCATACAGTATAGCTTCATGTCAAATGTAGTTATTCATTGGTTGCTGGTTCTGAGGTCTGTGTGTTGGTGAGGACTGAGAGGTTGCTGCTCTAATGGAGACACAGGTTTATTGACAATGAAACGGTTTGGCTGTATCTGCAGTGGGCTGCCTGCTGCCTGTGATATACTGGAGCCAGAGTCTAGTCAAGGCTGACACACACCATCCAGTGCTGACAGCAGCAGCCACACACACACACACACACACACACACACACACACACACACACACACACACACACACACACACACACACACACACACACACACACACACACACACACACACACACACACACACACACACACACACACACACACACACACACACACACCTGCTCTGAAGCAGCATAAAATTCTTAAACACTGTGTTACATACGCACACATATAAACATGTTCATAGATTCAGACTTAACAGAACAATTTTAGGGTGTAAATGTCTTCTTTGAAATATACCACTCTTGCATGACAAAACACATCTGTCAGCCTTAGACTGCTCAGTTTTAGCAAGATATGAAAAAAATAGATGCTTTGTTCCAAAACTTAGTGAGGCCTACAAGGGCAGCATTTTAAGGCAGCATAGGTGCAAACTGGAAGGTTATGTTTTATTATGCCTATATAGGCAGCAATGCAGCTCACTAGGTTTTAAAAAAGAGCTATAGTTTCAGAGATTTAGGTGATATGTAATAAACTTACTTTACGGATGCACAATATATCAATACCACATCAGTTGCTTTTCAGGTATATATTGGTTTATAACAGATATTCAAGAATTCATGTTTTATTTATTACCTTTGCTGCCATCTAACACTCAAAGTCCCTTTGAGAAACACTATTTATATAATAACACTGTTACATGTATTTTATATAAATACTAATTTTTATACTTTGCATTATAATTTTGTGATGTCTTAATGCACTTTTATATTAGATTTTGAAAATAATTGATTGTTTGTGTGTGTGTGTGTGTGTGTATTTTATTTGTAATTCAGACTAAATAGTACAGAATTCTAATATTGGCCATTTATTCATTTTAGCCATAACATAAGAATAGTTACCGGCCAGATTTATTTATTTAATATCACTGCATCCCTAATCTTTTAGTTAATGTTGCATCTGCCAGGTTTCATGCACTGTTTGCTTAGTTTTGTAACATATGAAATGATTCTAAGTTACAGTATGTTCTTCATCAGTTCTTCATAGTGTTGTGTGACTGGATATGGATAAGAACTTTTTGCACAGAGTATGCATTGATTCAAAATATTACCATTTTTGAATAATGATAGTTCTGAATAATAATATTACCAACTAATTTATTAGTATTTAGTTGTTGTTGTTGTTATTATTATTACAAGACACAATAATATGCAAAGTGATGTCAGGATTAATGACAGAGTAATGGTAAGCAGATGTTTAATGCAGGCAGTATGAGAAGGATACATGTGGAATACAGCCGAATGACTTGTATAATTTACAAGTGTTGTGCAATAGCAGCTTTATTTTCTTTTACATATAGCAGAACTATTGAAGGCTAGCAATGTTTTGTGGTGACTGCCCTTGTAATCTTTATTAAAGGTCATCTTTTACTCGCATGCTTCTTGCTGGGTGTTCTTTATATATATAGTCTGTCTCCATGTCAGATTAAAAAGGAAGTAAGGGCTTGCAAGAAGAATAAAGAACTCTTTCCAAGAAGTATTAGTTCCTTTTTAATTTTAGCGGGATGAGGAACCCAGAATTTAAATGAAAGAATCGGTTTTCATCCAGCTAATAGTAATCCATAATCCAGCCAACGTGTCTTAACCACAATGTGGTTGGTCTGATTAACTTTAATGCTTTTCCTCTCAATTTATTGAAATGTTGGAATGAGCACATTTGGTTTGGATGTGTCTCTCTCTCTCTCCCTCTGTTGCTCTATCTCTCTCTGTGAGTGAAAGAAAGATAGACTGTGAATGCGAATGAGAGGAGGGGTGGAGAGGGAGAAAATATAACTTTAAGAGCAGGATGGCATAGTCATTAAATATGTTTCATTCCCTCAGACAATGGGGGGTATGTGAGCCCATCGAAGATGCATTTTAAGGATAGTGTTGGCTCTTTAATATTTCAACTGATTTAAAAAAAAAAAAAAAAAAAAACGACACAGAGAAAGGGCAAAAATGCTAGTTGAAAAAAAAATAATTAAACAGGCAAGTTTCATTTTCTGCCATACTTCAAATGAATTTCTGTAATGATCTCAAAACCTGCGAAAGGCAAATCCAATCAAACAATATCTAGTGGGTTTCATTTTCCCCTGCATAGCGATGACCTCCTTTGTCAAAGGGTGAGCCGGGGAGACTGTAGGTCGCCATAGCCATCCAAATGAAGGAGACAATTTAGCGTAGTTAAAGCTATTATCCCACTAGTGTGTGTGCGCGCACACTTCTACGCCTTTGTCGGCGCTATAGCTTTAACATTTTGGGGCTTTGATATGAGTCATTGTAAATGATGCCACAGAAGGTCAATTGCCGAGTTCAAAATGGCTGATGGAGGGAGGGAGAAATATTATGTTGTTTTTCTGCTTTCAGGCTTCTCTTTTCCCCCCTCCCAGTCTCCCCAGGCACAACACTGCATTTATTTAAAAAAGCGAATATTTATTCAGTCAGCTTGTGTCATTAATATAATATGGCATAAATAACGCTCAGGTCTCTGTGTTTGAAGAGTGTGACATGAGCCCATTGTTTTTACTCTTTTTACCTTTAACCATTTGGCGGGTAATCACGCATAAGAGGGAAGAATAAGCCACGAGTGAATGAGCAGCAATGGTCCACTGACCTTTTACTGCTCATTATTGGACAACCCAAGAAAAAAAGAAGAAAAAAAAGAAGAAACAAAGAACAAAATCTCCTAAATCTTCAGGGATTCTTGAATCAGTGCACTCAATGCCCGTGATTTTTCTTTTTTGATTATTATTGTTTCTGTGGCCATTGTCCTGTGGCTGTGCGACTCACAATATTGTTGCAAAGTCTCAGGACGGATGTTGGAGGTCTGACTCTGAGGTTGTGGTAATCTTTGTCACCGGGGGGGCAGTCTGCTGCGTTTGGCCTTTAGGCCTGCAGGTGTGCAGTCCTCCACTCTTTTACAGGAAGCATCAGGAGACTCATTGCACAACTACGCACGACCCCATATGTATATATGTAGATGCTTACAGAGAGAGGGAGAAAGACGGTCTGTGGTTCTGGAAACTTTCGAGATCGCATTACTAGAAGTACTAAAACTTAATAATATGACAGCACACACACATGCGCACACACAGGAAAATATGCCAAACAAGCATTACACTAATCACTACTTTGAAATAGGGAGGCTATTTATATATTATGCATTGTGCACTATGTGCAGTCCTGGGAGAGAAGAGAAAAGAAAAATTGATATCAGATGAAAATGAACACTCTGTAAAGCACATTAACTATCTCAGGTTTGGGAGCACATGCTGACTGCCAAATGGGACACCCCTGTGGAAAGCAAAATGGTCTCTCCCACAATTAATGTGGCGCACCTGTGATGGTTGATAAAGACTGCCGCACTGTGCACAGGTGTGGAACATTAATTCTGGGGGTGTTCCTTGAAAAGACGAGCCCCCCTCCACCTCTACCACCAGCACCTCTCCGCCCTCCACCCTCTCCTCCCCCACCTTTGGAGAGCGAAAATGCGAGAAAACAACGCTGCCGTTCATTCGGAGTGATCTGTGTGCAAAAGTATGCAAATGAATATGCGGCATGCTAATCAATCCTGTCCTTCACACAGACTGAAGGGGAAGAAGTATGGAGAACGAGAGAGTGAATCGGGCCTGAGAGGGAATATGGGATAGGGAAAATTAGCTAGGATTTGCTTTTTTCAACATGTTTATAGTGCAATTTCACCAGTTTGCAATTGGTCACTTCGTATGTTTTTTCTGATGGGGTAGCAATCTGACCATGGAAAGGTCCAGTGTAAATGCCATCCAAGGCTACATCTACATTAATCTGCAGACATTTGAAAACTGAGTTTTCATTTAAAAATGCTCCCCGATCACTATAGCGTTTCATGTGTTTTCTAAAAGTTGCTCATCCACACTGAAACGTCTGAAAACACTTAAATCCCTTTACTGCTCATGCGTAAAACATACTACAAGCTCACGAGATGATGCAGAGAGAGCAGATATAATAAAGTTCTCGTGCTGTTCTTCTGGCATGATCATTTTATTAGCATATGATCTCATCACTCACTGTTGTGCCCAGGTCGAGCTCAAAATCGGGTATAAAACGCAACTGTCATGTTTTGCCATGCAGGACATCAAATGTGAGTAAATTCTCTGTCATCTTTGCAGGAATGTAATACGAAGATTCTATAAAGGAGCATTTATCTTGAGCAACACTTACAGTAAATAGCAGGCACAAAAATGCAGGCTCGGTATAACTATAGATATCTATGGGTACAGTATGCGTCACGTGACTAAACATGCTTCATTGTTTTCAAATACCTCCATTTTCAACATACACACTACAACGTGAAAACAACTTTCAAATTTAGATATTTCAAACAGCTTTCCACTTTAGAGAGCGTTTTCAAAAAGCTCATTTTTTCTTGACAAAAATGCCGTCTCAGTGACGAAAGGCCAAACCGGAGAGAAAAAGATCCGTTTTCGAAACGTATTAGTGTGGACATGGCCCAAGATGAATTCCAGATGGATAGTGATCGATGTGGCCAAATGCATCTGGTTGTTCAGGCCTCATACACTGCTGTTTGGCATTGATAAGAAAGTTCAAAAGTTTGAAATCATTTTTTTTTTTTTTTTTTGTAATGGTGCAAAAGTCTCTCCTGTCAATTTTGATAAACCTAATGTTTGAATGGTAGTTTATATAATCTTTTAAAGAGAATTCCATCAGCATAGGGTAGATTGGGAGACACATGTAAGCAAGCAGACATGGATGAGATGCACAGGTGGAGCAAGTGCAAGTCTGCCCCTCTTGGTTACTGTTTCCAACTCGGGCAAGCATTACAGAACATCCTTTAGGAATGATCTGGAGGTGTGTGTTTGTTGTAGTAAAATCTGCTTATAAGGTGGTAACATTGATTGAATGTTAATTTTTCTGTGGGCTAAAGAGATATTGTGACATTCCAAAGCATTTTATCTGCAATTTTTCTTTAAATAAATTGGTGAATTATGCAGTAACATGATGTAAAATCTGGAGACAGCACATCATAATCTAGATACATGTTTCTCACAGCCTCATTTGAAAGTGATAGTGAAAAAACTGTTCTTAAAGGGTCATGAAACCCCAAAACACATTTTTTGGGATGTGAACAGTTATGTTTCACATCACTGAAAACACAAAGCACTCATAAATTGGAAGTGGAAATTGGTTATTTTTGCATTTTTCTAAGCAATTTCGGTCTTCTGGGTGGAAAAGCAAAGTCGAAGCTACGTCACGAAATCTGACGTAGAAGCGTGCATCCAGAGTGTGTGATTGGCCGCCGAGGCTGGAGAGGCACAAACATCTGGTTCTGAGCGCTTCTCTGCTTTTATTCATGAGAATGAACTCTTGTAACCCAATCACTGTGCTGTATTATGCATAAGATTGCATTACAGCGGAGAATTCAAACAACATGCGGAGCACGCATGAGAGCGGTTTCTGCACGGAACGCCGCGATGAGTTTAACAACGCTTGTAATGCGGATCAGATCATATACTGACTGGAGTAAGCGTGTTTCAAGTTGGACATATTTTGCATACTCTAGTGCTCTAAACATGAACCATGTTTCAAATGAAATATATGTGCAAATAAGGACACTGATACAGCTGTACGTATGATCATAAACGTGATGCCACAAGGAATTATTCTGATACACAGAAGACAATGATGTAGACCGAAAATTCAAAGAACAATGTACAATGCCTTTATTATTTTGTGTTAAACTAATGGGTGTCGTTTGTTCAGAGATTGTAATGATTGTAAATGTAATGAAAATATTATTAGACCTTTTAAATGTTCTTCCGTGTTTCTCTCTAGTTTTTTGGCGGTTGTTGTCATATGGGGTTACATTTTTATAAAATGCATCGAGGTGCCCTCAACTCTTTTTTTTTCTTTTTTCTTTTTTCTTTTTTTTTCTCCGTGGTCATATTTTAATTTTCATATGTCTGTATAATGAGTGTGTTGCAGGTCTTTGTTTTATTGGTTGTTGTCTCCCCTTTTCCCACTCTCTACTCCCCCACTTTTCCCCAGCTTTACACACCAATTTTCTTGAAACTTTTTCAAATCAGTGTTATGAATGACCAGACTAAAACGGGAGTTTCATGATGCTTTAACATTTCTACAACTCATTCACAGTGGTGCTTCAAAAAGTTTTGTTACTACTGACATAATGTGTCATGAATCATTATGTAAATTGAAAAGTAACATTAAGTGAAATAACATTATTAGAGCTTTCTTTTTTTTTTAGGATGTTATACATGTTCATTTGGAAATGAAAACTGACAGTTTAATACACAGCAGGCACTTCAAGTTTTTTTTTTTTTTTTTTTTTGTATCCTTTCTGAGTAACTATTATTAAGTGACCCGTAAACAACATTTTCACATATTTTTGGATAATTTCCCAGACATTTGCATTTAAAACTATCCAAATATCCTTTATAGACTTATATTAAAAAAGAGCAAAATCTTGCCTGAAAAAATAACATACAAACAACAGTTGCTTAGGTTATATTAGTCAGTAACATTTTTAAGGCAAGACTTATTAGTCAAGAGTCAATTGCCAGATTGGGCAAAGACAACATTCAGCTGGCATTAGTTAGTTTGCATATAGCATGAGAATAGAAAAACTAGGATTTATATCCATTTTGCGGAGACACGTTTATGTGATAAATACCTGGCATTAGCAAAGGAGGAATGAAAATTCACTTTGGTTTACAGATCAGAGGGCTTCTGGTTGTTCTATTTGGTGACAAGACGTGTTATCAGACAGAACGACAGTGAGAAATGGAGAAAAAATGGGCGTGTGACTTTGTATTTGGGCCAGTAGATGTCCCCTAACATCAGATCACTTGCGTCTAGACTCTGTAGCAGTGTCAGCACACACAGGAGCATCAGATGCAAATCAGCCTGAGTGGATGGGAAAAAAAAAAACAGATATATATGTGTTTGTGTTGTACAGTGCACAGAGACTTCTGTGGTTATTAGTGAATGCATCGTGTTGGGGGTTAAACCATACATCAGCAAAGTGTGAATTTTATCAAATAATCAGAGTATTGAACCACTGCCTGCCCACTATAGTATTGACTGAAGAGTGTGAAAGGGGTAATAAATTACTACACGGAGAGTGGGAGCGTGTGTGTGCGCGTGTGTGCACGTGTGCGTGACAGATTCTGTGGTGATCTCAGATGTCACAGAGCAGCAAACCACAACCTGCATTATAGCTTCCCAACCTCTCAGCATGAGCATCTGCAATATTACGAATGCTAATATAACGCTAAACTGATTAATAATTAAACAATTACGGTCATGAATCAATAACTTCTGCACTTTTTTTTTCATTTGTAAATTACAGCAAATAAACAAGGACAGAGAATTACAAAGTCAAATTTGCAAAGGGAAAAAAGTCATATCCGTTTCATCCGTCTATAAAATTAGAGAGAAAAAAATAAACATTAAAAATGCTCTTTGTGAAAGTTTTCATCTCTTCAATTAGCAAAAGTAGACCACTATCTGTGTTTTGAACATTTTTTTCTGAATAAAGATTGGTTTAGTTTCTTTTTTCCCCCTCTCAAACGCGATCTATTTTGCAATGAGAGCAATAGACGAGCTCTTTCCAAACAAACTCTTGCTGTGTGAGCCGTCCCCAACGGGATGTTATTAGACACTTGTGAACTGACATAATAGCACCGTCTGTTTCCAGTTAATAAGTATCATTGCTTAATACAATACACTTGCCAGCAGAGACAAGTGAGTCCTGACATGTAATAAAGTGGTGTTACATAGATTTATTTCACAGCATTAGGCTCTATAAAACTTCCATGACTAAAGCAAATGAAGCCACTTTTAGGCAGGTGCTGATAAGATGATATTACGGCTGTTTGCATTAGCTGATATTGTGCAGTGTGCAGTTGAGTCTTTTTGTGTGATGAAACAAAATCATTAACGTGTGTGGTTTTTGACTATGATTTTGAATGCCTTTACAGTCTCTCTCACTCGTCCCTCTCAGATGCCACTGCGGTATGTTCACGGGGACAAGGATAAAAACATAAACAAATCTCCGATAAGAAATATGACATGGATATCAGCATGCAAAAGAAGCTGAAAGCCGGCAACGCAGGCAGCCAGATTAATGATAAATTACAAGGACTAGCCTTGTTTATAGTAGTAATTTTCCCTCCCTGCACCTGCTCGCTTTCCCTCTGGCCTAAAGCTGCCGCTCACTCGCTCCCCTCGTCTCTATTCCTCCCCTCCATCGCATCATCATGCACCCATCCTGGCGCTGTGTGGCGATACCGAACCACCGTGACATAGGACACAACTAGGGCTGGGGGATATATTGCATGTGATTGTCACACGCATTTTGTCAGTAAAGCCGGTTCCCTGATTACCGCTAAATCGGCATCACCTGCTTTCAAATGGAGCGGCATTTAATAGACAGAGCTGTAGTTCACTGACAAGCCACGCAATATCGCGTTCATATCACAGATGAATCGCCTTCGATAATGAACGCGATATTGCGTGGCTTGTCAGTGAACTACGATTTTAATAGTAAATGTTGAAATTAACATGAAAAAAAGATGAATACATGCAGTTTTCATAGTAAGTTCATGTTAATGTAGTTAACTAATTTTAACAAATATTTTAAATATTTATTAATTAAACAATTTAAAGAAAGACAAATCCTCTCCAAATACAGATTAAAAGCACAATATGTATTTTTTCGCCACTAGATGTCACCTATTTAAAAAGTAGCTTGACGCAGAGATTGAGCGCAGAGTCATGGGAGGTGTTGTCTTCACATCTACAGCTGGTGGAAAAGAATTGGGATGGGACTTGGGCAGAAATCATGTTCATGGATGATTATTAACATTACTTCAGTATGAAGCAGAGAAGAGCATAGTGCTGTGGGAGCGGGAAGAGGCCGCTGGAGTGATTGTTAGTGAGAGACGAGCGCGACACATGGCTTGAGAGCAGTGGAACTTATATAATGCCACAGTCGCCGCTTCCGCTTCTTCCTGTCAAGTGTATGTGAGGTAACGCAGCACTGTGTATCATATTATTTGATTTGTGTTGAAAATTGTTATAACGTTACTCTGTGCATTCGCTCGGCGGCTGGTATGAGGCACTTGTTGCACACTGCAGTAAGCTTGATCGATATCAGAATATCATATTAATAAATGCTGGATGGCTTGTGTTGCTAAATGGCATGCAATTAATTTTAAAACATATTGTATGATGGAGAAAATGCTGTATTACTGTTACTAAAAAGTAAAGCTGCATCTGATTGTGCTATGTTAGCAGGTATGATGTCATTGATAGGCGCCGCACGGACGCATTCCATCTGGGATAGTGTAAGTACACAAGTCAACAAGATATGTAACACTATTCTAGTATATATATATATAGATAGTTTATATCTATATTTATATATTTTAATCAAAAAATCTTACCTGATCTTGCCTTTAAGTGCCCATGATCTAGAACTAGAAAGAGGAAGACGTAAACAAACATGGACACAGAAAGAGCAGAGGATCTGTAGACACTGTGATCTACAGCAAGTAGAAGATGAGAAACACTTCCTCCTCACCTGTCCTAAATATCACAATGTAAGAGAAACGTCACTCCCTAGATTTGATTCCCTTATTCATTGAACTTGGTGATACTGAGAAAATGCTTTTTATACTTGGAGAAGATGATATCACAGCTGCCGCTGCTGATAAAAATGTGTTAGCCATTCACAATGTAAGACATGATTAAAGGAACACTCCACTTTTTTTGAAAATAGGCTCATTTTCCAACTCCCCTAGAGTTAAACAGTTGAGTTTTACCGTTTTCGAATCCATTCAGCCGATCTCCGGTTCTGGCGGTACCACTTTTAGCATAGCTTAGCATAGTTCATTGAATCTGATTAGACCGTTAGCATCGCGCTTAAAAATGACCAAAGAGTTTTGATATTATTCCTATTTAAAACTTGACTCTTCTGTAGTTAAATCGTGTACTAAGACCGACGGAAAATAAAAAGTACTGATTTTCTAGGCTGATATTGCTAGGAACTATACTCTCATTCAGGCGTAATAATCAAGGAACTTTGCTGCCGTTCCATGGCTGCAGCAGTGCAATGATATTACGCAGCGCCTGTGAGCCCCTGCTTGCACAGGGAACGTGCCTTGCAACCATGGAGACGTTTGTGAGAGACGCTGCGTAATATCATTGCGCCTGCTGCAGCCATGGAACGGCAGCAAAGTTCCTTGATTATTACGCCGGAATGAGAGTATAGTTCCAAGCAATATCAGCCTAGAAAATCAGTACTTTTTATTTTCCGTCGGTCTTAGTACACGATGTAACTACAGAAGAGTCAAGTTTTAAATAGGAATAATATCAAAACTCTTTGGTCATTTTTAAGCGCGATGCTAACGGTCTAATCAGATTCAATGAACTATGCTAAGCTATGCTAAAAGTGGTACCGCCAGAACCGGAGATCGACTGAATGGATTCGAAAACGGTAAAACTCAACTGTTTAACTCTAGGGGAGTTGGAAAATGAGCCTATTTTCAAAAAAAGTGGAGTGTTCCTTTAATTCACTGGAGAGACCTGCTTTATTCTGATGGATTTTATTTATTTATTTACTATGCTATATATATAGATATGACATGATCTGTATTTATTATTTTTATTATTATTTATATATAATATTTTAATGCTTTGGCAGTGTTGTTTTACACAGTCATGCTAAAAAAGCTCATTTGAAAATTGAAATGCGTAAATGCCCATGTGTACGTGTAAGCAACACGTATGTCAGCGAATATTGACGCAATGCTTCATTTTAATACCAATTACACGCGTGGCTCTGCAAAATACGCAAATAATGCAAGCGTCGCTTGGGCCTGAAGTGCTGCATTAAATGCAAAGAGGAGGCTAAGGGCAAGAGTAGTCAATATGAAGTAGCAGAGACCAAACCCCCACACCTCATTACTGCAATTGTGAATGTTAATTCTAGTGGCTTTATTAGTTCGAATTAGGCAGCGAGAGAGAGACTTGCTCTTTCATTGTTCATTACCGTGTTTGGCTGCGCCTTGTAACTTGCAGTCACCGAATGGTCAGAAGAAGGAGGGGTGGCTGCGGTACATCTGAGTGGCTATTGTCTAAATCGTAATTATATTTTTATTATAAGCAAGCTCCGGGCTTCCGAGTCTATACAAAGCAATTTCCAATAAAGAGCGCTACAGGCAGAAAGTGTTTACATACAAAATGGTAAGAATACACTAACAGCGTTTGGTGTTAATAAGCTATAATCACTCACCTAATTTAATCTGGTTGCCATGGAAAACAAATGACACTTGAGGTCTAAGAGAACATGGGAAGAACTGTGCGCGAGCGCCGTAGGTGTGTCTCGCTTTTAATGAGAAATTAGAAAAAATTGGTAACACCTCCCCATCTTTCCGGTGTAACGTGCAAGCACCTGCCCCGTTCGCTTTGTATAGGCAGATAGGTGTGTGTGTGTGTGAGAGCGAGGGTGCGGGACGGCTGCCTGTGCCATCAGCATGGCTGTGCTCCTCAGAAATAGAAAATTGAGTGGGAATTGGCCTAATTGTACGGAATGATTGATGCCAGTGGAAACCGCATTAAAAACATGAAATGTCCCCCCTGTTAGCCACGCACACACCATTCTCTGAACAAATTTACTCCCCAGACAACGAGAGCCTGTGCTTTTAACTGCATGTGAGAGAGCAGAAGGGCTCTCTAGCTAACCATGGGAGCATGCATTTACAGAATAAGGGAATCCAAGCACAGGCCAAGTTGATAGAGGGGTACCTTCTCTCTCTCTGTCTCTCTCTCCCTCTTTATCTGTGTATGTGTGTGTGTGTGCTCGCATTTGGTTGCTTCTCTGATGGACAGATGCGAGCATGGGTGAACGTCCATCTCTGTTTCTGTGTTGTTCAGGAGCAGTGTGTGATGAAAGGTGAGTGATGATAATCAGAATCAAACCTCCCACCCACACACATACAGACGGGGTCTAATAAGTGGAGGTTTATTCACGGCACACAACACATGCGAGGACGCTTTGTTTAATAAATTGCGGATATATGGCGAACATCTGGATGTCCACGTTTTAAGTATCTGTCCTCCACCGCTGAGAAGTGAGGGTTGCGCTCTAATATAACAGTTTAGGGCTATATCTCTTTAGGTGACGGGAACAGCCCCTGCACGTAGCTGCTGATGGTCGGAAAAATAGTGTAATTGCATAATGTGTTGTTTTAAGTGGTATACATTAAAGATCTCTCCCTCCTCCTAGGGACATGGGCTTAATTTACCCATGATTCTTAGCCTCAGACTGTATTGTGAACTCAGAAACACTGATACCAAAAATGAAATTTCTGTCATTAATTACTCACCCTCATGTCATTCCAAACCCGTAAGACCTTCGTTCATCTTCAGAACACAAATTAAGATAATTTTGATGAAATCCTAGAGTTTTTTTTTTTAATCTCCCATAGAAAGCAATGAAATTACCACATTCAAGGTCCAGAAAAGTTGTAAAAGACATTATTACAATAGTCAACGTGACTACAGTGGTTCAACCTTAATGTTATGAAGCGACGAGAATGCTTTTGCGTGCGAAAACAAAACAAAATTAATGACTTTATTCAACAATTTCCTCTCTACTCTGTCATTCTCCTATGCCGTTTACATTGAAGATACAGCTATGGAAAAAATTAAGAGACCACTCCAAGTTCAGAAATCAATGTTAAGTGGTCTCTTAATTTTTTCCATAGCTGTACATTGCAGAGCTTCCGTTTTCTACGTCAGAGCACCGGCTTAGTATTGGCCGGCTCCTGGTTCAGCATCACACGCATGCGTCATGGTGCTCACGTAAATAGTGTCGCCCGATACTGAGCCGACGTTTGGACGTAAAAACACGGAAGCGCTGTACTGTGTCAACTGCGTGTGAGTCTGACAGGGTAGAGAAGAAATTGTTGAATAAAGTCATTATTTTTTTTACTTTTTGCGCACAAAAAGTATTCTTGTCACTTCATAACATTAAGGTGAAACCACTGTAGTCACGTTTACTATTTAACAATGTCTTTACTACTTCTCTGGAACTTGAATGTGGTAATTTCATTGCTTTCTGTGAGAGATAAAAAAAAAAAGAAAAAAGAAAAAAATCTCTTTATATATATCTTAATTTGTGTTAAAAGAACTCTTAATATTTTTTTTTTAATATATTTTAACATTTATTCCTGTGATTTCAAAGATGAATGTTCAGCATCATTGCTTCATTTTTCAGTGTCATGATCCTTCAGAAATCATTCTAATATGTTGATTTGTTGCTCATGAAACATTTCTTGTTATCAATGTTAAAAAAACACATTTGTAGTGCTTAATCTTTTTGTGGAAACTGATATATTCTTTTCAGGATTTTCTGATGAAATTAAAGTTGTTTAACTTTAAAAATGTCTTTACTGTCACGTTTGATCAATTTAATGCATCCTTGATTTATCCTATTAATTATTAGTATTACATTAATGAGCATTAATTTCTTACTTTCAAAACATTTGAACACTAGTGTGCATGGTCACGTCCCCCATTTTTATATTTATATTACCTTTGCTGTCATTTTACACATAATTAAAGTTTCTATAGATCTCTATATTATAATGCTGTGATGCCTAAAAAAGTGATTTATTTTAGTTTTTAATCATTCAATTGTATATAAATAGTATCAAATTTTAATATCAGCCATTTGTTGGTTATAACCATGACAAAAATATTTTTTAGCTTATTGGTATCAGCCAGAATTTTCATGTTGTGCATCCCTAACCCGTCCTTACTGCATAATGATGTTTCTAATGGAGTCTGTGCATAATCTGAGTTTGTTTTGAACTACTGTGACAATAGATGTTCAGAACATACATTGCTCTGGCTTGAAAACTCACATTGAGACCGCTGTATGTCCTCCAAAGACCCGATTTCCTCTGCCTTTTTATTTAAGAGAGAGAAAAGTTCATGTTAATGTTATTGGCCCTCCAGATCTAAATCTGGACACAACACATGGGCAAATGTGAGGTTTGTTAAAAGAATGAAAAACAGTCTGAAAGAAAGAGGACGAGGTGCAGAGATAAAGGGAAAAAACAGCAGTGGTCCTTTTGACCGTGATTGTGGTTTCCCTCCATCACCCTCCGCACAGATGCCTATCAGTGTCCACGCTCATGCTATGCACACTGTCTGCTGTGGAAGCAATATACACCAATACCATTCCCCACATTTTCATAATTATTATTTCCAGGGGAGTCATTGGGGTCTTCTATAAGGAAATGTAAGTGATGGGCATTTAAAATGGCTTTTAAATCATGCAGGAGAGTGGGGGCCCTTTCAGAAATAATTGTGTCAAACAGCTTTTTCACCTTTTGCGAATCAATATGCACACTTATTCATAAACTGACGACTATCCATCAAAAGGCAGCGCTGCTTTTTAATATACATCCTTGCATTTTAATGGGCTACTTTAGCAACAATGCTGCAGACAACAATATGAAAGCCTGTTATATTCCCTGCAAAATCGGTGATCCTGAATCTTTGGCAGGCGAGCATGCTCAGACTAGCTACACCTCATCTCTATTTTACCTTTGTTTGCACAAAACACCATGATATAAAAAACAAACGTGTGTGTGTGTGTGTGTGTGAGACTTTCCATTGACTTTTATTTTTTCCTAAGTCTAACCCTCACACAATTATTTTTGCATTTTCATTAAGACATTATTTAGTATTTTTTAAAATCCATTTTTCTGGGGACAGTAATTGACTGGTGATTTCAGATTTTACTATCCTTGTTGTGAGAACATTTGGCTCCAACAATGCAGGTAAAACCTGACCCACATATACTTTTATACTTATCTCTCAGTTTGCATGTATAGTAATGAGTGTGCATATGTGTAGTTTTAATATCTGTGTAGTTTAAATCCTCAGATCTTGCTACCATGTTTATTTATTTATTTATTTGGTCCTTTCAGCATCCACAAACTCATCATTCATCTATCTGCAATTAAGCCCTTAAACGGGACTAAAGAAGAGGTAGTCTATTCATTTACTTTTTCATTAAAATTATAGGCACACATGGAGCTTTGGGGTTTATGTATTAAATAATGCATCATTTCATAATTATATAGAACATATAGATTTCTTAAATGGGATACTAGGCAAAATGGTGACTTTAATTAGATCACTGTGTAAAATATCTCCAGGGTTTGATGAAACAATGTTAAGGATCTTGCCAAGGATGTAATATATGTTCAAACAGATAATAAATCACAAATAGGTTCTTATTTTACCTTTTTTTGTCTTTTGCTGAAACATCCCATTATGTATTTATAACATTTCATAACCACATTTAAAATGGCATCTAGGGAGCACATGTTTGCCTGCTAACTATGACAAGCCGTATTGTTATTGGAGTCGTAAACTTCAATTAGCAGAAACTGGAGCTCTGTGGACTTCAGAAATATGATGATTTGTAAAGAAATTGTGCTTTGAACACAATGACAGACTTCAGACTTATTTGTACTCAACTACATACAGTTGATAAACAGTCTAAGAAGGTCATTGATATTAAAGCAGAGTTGCGGTAAGATTATTCTCGCTTGTTTAAGAGCACTTGGCAGAGCAGAGAAAGGGAAATACTGCGTCTCCGGCAAGTGCAATAATAGGAGAATTAAAACTGCTCCAAAACGCATGACTTTGCCAAGCAAACAATGCCTGCAGTCTTTTTGAAAATTACAGCGGCTAATTTGAAATGAAACACAAACAGTTTCGTGTTTGTTTCGAACCTCTATTATGATTCTTTGCATAGACGACCCCCGCCCCCACCCCTTCTTGCTATATATAAAGTATGTAAATGCTAGCTGCAGCAGTCAAATACATCAATGAAAGTTGACAGCTGAATTATTAGCATAGCTGAAAGCATCAGTCTTTTGTTTTAACCCAAGAATGGAGCATTTTTAAAACTCACAATGGCTCTAATCAAATTCTCAAGGTTGTTCAGTTTAGCATTGTATTAGTTTAATAGTTTCTGGTTCGCCGTTGACGTTAATGACACATTCCTATGTAAATATAATGTGCCTCTGAAAAGCCATCAAAACATTTTAAGGTTCAATGAATGCGGTTTCATTTCACTGTGCTTTTTTTCCCTCCCCCCACTGAACGAGAAATCTCTTTTTATTTAGCAATCTCTTCTGCACTTACAGAAATAATAAGAAGACCGGATTGATTAATGAAGAGTTTTAAAGACTGATGCAAAGCGTTTTTACAAATAACTTTGGGAAAATAGCAGTCTAGATGGAGGAGACAAGGCTGTCCCTCCACTCCACCTCTCGCTTGCCTTGCTTTTGAGATTGACTAACCCCAGCACCCCTCGAACCCCCAGCATCTTTCCCTGTGTGACTGTGGAGGCCTTTGGCAAACATTCAGGCTCCATCATCAAGAGATGATAAAATGGCATATATTCTCTCTCGTCAGAGACTGATGAAACCATTTAGAGTAATATACTGGAATACATCAAAGGATCTTGCTTTGCGGGCGCCTCCTAGCATGTCACGATGTAAAAAGAGCAATATTTGTTTAATATCTGCTCCCGTTTCAAATTATTTTCTTGAGGCTTTTTTTCCCTGTTATCCTCTGTACGTGGAGACAGTTTTGTGATGTTGTTTGTAACTTAGTCTAAGTTTGTCTCAGTTTGAGCTTCACTCTCAGAATGACCAAAAAGGCAAATAGCTTTTTTTTTAAGAGCATGACTGCATTTTCGTATCATAATGGTGCTAACAAATTAACTTAATCCCTCTGTGTTGGGACTGCAGGTAGTATTTTTGTTGAATTAACTGAAACCGGACAGTGGAAAGCTAGTTGTATGGAGCTGGGTTGTAAGAGTAAATGTCTAAATTAAGTGTTTTATGTGTTTCTGAGTTAACACAAACCACTTAATTTAAAGTTACCATTTTTATCATTCTGCTGAAGTGTGGAGGTTAGGCTATGGAGCATGGTGTCTTCTTCACGCAATGTTCAGTAGAGGTACTATGTCAGTGAACATTATCTTTTATTTGCTTATTTTATTTGTTCCATACATTACATTTAGTTAAAAAAAAGTTATATTTAGCATGCCAACATGATGCTTGCTATTCTTTAAATTGAAGCAGTTAATGTTAATTGAATAAATTTTTTAACATGTCAAACAATTCATGTATTATTGATTTATTTGATGTTTTGTAATATACAGTATGAGGATGGAGAAAGGAAAGATTGGGTCTTGAAAGGGCATGTTGCTTTAAACTCAGACAGGAAATTAAATGAGAGAGTTTGGTGATGTGACTTTATTGGAAGGCATTGATTATAGACTGATGTGATTTTCTTGAGAGCAGCAGAACATCTTCAGATATCTGCACTTTTGTTTATTATAAAACAGATCTTCATTATCAGAAGAAGTTCAAGATCATTGAAAATGTGCTAGACAGAGAGCTTAGAGTGAGTATATTCCCTCTTCTCTGGATATAACGCTTGTTTGATTCCTTAGCGTTCAGAATCCCTTTGTGTATATGTGTATGCAGTGATTACTTTCCCCCCTCGCAGTTGTTCTCCCCGCGCTGAAAAGCGAGTCACACTCCCTCGCACGCAAAACAATCAGATTTTAAAGAATGCAGGGGAACAAAGTACAATAAAGATGAATTTCCACCATTTTAATTTACAACACAAAGTATAAAAATAAACATTGAGGACTCAATTTAGTGTGCTTTTCAGGCGGAACAACTAATCCTTACCCCTCCTTGCCTAGCGCTCGGGGATGGGGATTTTCCACTGGGAGGCTGCGGCCTCGTCTTGGGAGAGATAGGTGGGCAGAGTGGAGGGCCATTTTACGCTGAGCGTAACGCCCTCGGGGCCCCAAGGAGCCCGAGAACAGATACACATGCACAGCACACACAGCACACAGCAGCCCCGTGCTAATCGCCCAAACAAGCAGCAAGCTGTGGTGCTCGGAGCTGTAGAGAAACAAGCACCTTAAGAGCCAGTGCAAAGACAAAAACAAAGAAAAGAGTTTGTTAGACACGGATTGGAGTGGAGAAAAAGAACTTAAAGAACAAAGAAGGACATGAATAGGTGAGGAAACAAAGTGGGACAACAACTCTTCCTCTCCCCAAAGCCATTTTGCGCTGTTAACTCTTTTTCTGCCGTGGCGTTCGAATGGATTGAAGGCTAGGGAGACTGTTTTGTCTCAGTAGTTTTGGTGACATTTACTGTACCATTCCTTCTCCTCTCAAGCAATTGAAGGAAAAATGACACAGAACACAGACTTTTTCCTCAATTTTTCTTGCTTGCGCCCCATGTTTAAAGGTGTTTAAGTAACAATCAAATTGTTTCTTAACAATTTGTTACGCACCAATACTTACGCACCAATACCAGTGTACTTTTTTTTCCTCCTGTGGAACCTGTCGTGTACAATGTGGCAGCTCTACCTGCTGAATGGCCTCTCACAACAGGAGGCTGAGAACATGAGTTTTCCTTTTACAGAGTATGTGGGTGTGGCATTATGGGAGAAAGAATAGCATAAGCCAGACTGGCAAAAGGAATAAGAGACTTTGATTAACATATGAATAAATAAGTTGTATTTTGATAAAGAGAAAAATAAGCCAGGAAAGTTTGATTTCTGTGATGGAAATGAAGCTCACACCTGTGCACTGATTTTCGTCATTGTTTCTAGACAGTAAATTGAGCTGAACGTTAGTGGTGTAAGTGCATCTCGTTTGCTGCTTGTATCCAGCTGCTGTCGCCACAATGTTGTGGATTTCAAAGTTGACATTTAAAGAACAAACACAGAGCACACATGGGTGGCATATTTGCCCATTGTTCTCAAGCAGATAAAACTTCAGCTTGTTGGAAGTTAGGGCATCTTTTGTGTAGGTCTGCAAAGCCGCATTCTCTTTACACAAGCAGACACACACACACACACACACACACACACACACACACACACACACACACACACACACACACACACACACTCTCACACTCAGTACTGTGGCTGGCTGCCATGCAGAGAACTCCATCAGTGAATGGAAGTAACGTATAGGTGGTCAGTGCCCTTATCTGACGAGCTAGTATGGTAAGCTAGGATTAGCATCTAGATTAGGGTATGTTGACTTCTAAAGGGGAACAGTGGCCAGAGGTATGGCAAAAGATGTACAAATGAACGTGTTTAGAGGGATTGAAACCATGAGGGCTTTAACAAAACCAGAGCCTCAGAAACACACTGAGCTATTAGCGTTATTGGCTCTTTCATTCCATCTTCAGTCATTTCTGTTGCTCTTTTCTTTTCAGCCATGTTGCGCATTCCCCTTCTTTTGGCCGAACAGACCAAAGTGTGCGCCGGCAATATGCTGCGAACTTGGACAAGGACTTTTTTGGTGGTCTGTCGTGTGAACGTGACTTCGGTCTGATGCAGCATCACATTGGTGGAGAGGGCTAAGTGGCCCTTTTTTAACTCTTTCTTTGAAATAGGGAAGGCAATCCCCGTTGGCCCAGGGATCATTTTCTATTTACGTTTCCCTTGCCAACGACAGAGGCGACGCTGGCCAAATTCACAAAAGAAGATCCACATTGGAAAATCCGGCTAATCCCTGATTGAAAGTTCATGCATTGGCTTCCATGTATAAGCTCTGGCAGATTTTCCCAGGAAACAGGAATAAAAAAAATAAAAAAAAAACATGAACAAACTAGGGATCTTTTTTGGTCAAAAGAAGCCACCCTTCAAGGCACACTCAAGCCATGACAATGTCGGAAATCATGTCCATTTTTCAAGTGTGGGCTTTCATGTACAAAGAAGAGAGAGTCTCCATTCTGCTCTCGTCGAATCAAAGGCGAACAGAAGGAGGGGTTAACGTCCTCAGTTGTTCTGCCAACAGTATGAGGGCTACAGAGATTCAGATCTAGCGGGGAGATGTTTGATGATTTCGGGGGCACGTGCCCACCTTGTACCTGTGTTGGCTGTGAGGCAGTTCTTTCCTCCGTGTGAACGCATCTTTTCTTTTTTTTGTCCCGCTCGCGTACCCCACCTCCTCCCCCAATTCTTGTAGAGTAGTGGCCATGGCTGGAGAGAGAATCTTCACAGATGGCATGACTGCTTGTCTTTTGGGGAGGGAGGGGGGGGGGGGGGGGGTAAACAAGCTTAAACTTTCTTATTTTCCCTTTGCTTTTCTTCGGGCAAAACTTTGGACTGGAACTTTCGAGGCCTGGCTCAAGCTTTATCTCTGCCCACATGCCAGGGATGTGTGGGGTCCTCAGAGGAGCTCCAGTTGGATGCTGAGTCTGTGGGTGCTCTGCGTCCTTCATCAACAAGGCCATCAGCGAAACGTTCCGAGTGCACGCCAAAGCCAAAGCCGAGCTCCGTCTCGTGGTACAGCTGGTCATCCCAGATTCGCTAGCCATTTGAAGCAAGGGCTACTCAGTCCAGGATTTGATAAGGGAATGTTTTAGCTTTCCTTCGCTTCCCTGTGGTGCACTGGAGGCAGTCTCTTGGTTAGATGGATAAGAAGCTCCTTTACTGGAAGTGATGGATTGTGGCTGGCACGGCAACGCTCTAATCAGCTTCTCAGAAGTTAAGCGTGGGCTCTAATGGTGTAGACTTGTCAGGACCCTGACGTCTCTGCCATCTCTCTTAAAGCTGAGAGTCAAGCATGCGAGATGCTGAGAGAAATGAAGCTGTCCTCCCTCGGCGTATGGACTGTGTTGTACTTCCCAAACATTAGCAGAAACACAACCTGCCTTAATTTGAAACGAGAGTGGAATAGAGATGCTGCACCAAACCAATAAACAAAAAAACAACAACAACAAAAAAAAGCCTCTGGGTGCTAGAGAAGGAATTAAAAAAAGTGGCGGGATTGAGAGCTGAAAGAGAGCAGCGTGTAGACCCAGGACTGTGCTGTAAGTGTTGATGCCCCTGAGGAATAGATATCAGACAGTGAGCGAGGTTAAGGTGTGAGTAGCGCATAGCTCTTCTGTTATTATCCTCCACTCCGGGCCTCTACGGTGACCAGATAATAAGGCTCTATTACCACTTAGCCTCTCTTTGTGCCTTTCTATCCAACCCTGTCTCAGTGCTTCTCTCGAGTGGCTCGTCGTGCCTGCCACGATCCACTTCACCGTTGCGTGTCTCACCCACAGCCTCGTCTCTCCGTGGGTCAGACGGCCAACTTGACCTATGTCGATTGGAACACCTGATACTGACGTCCAGGCGTTTTGCTGATTTGCAGTTACAGCTCTTTCAAAAAAAATCAAGAAGTTTCTGTAATGCTTTTAAAGATCTTTTTTGAGGGAAAGCACAGTGATGTATTTGGCTTATATCTGAGCTTCTCCACAGTGTTTTAAAACACATCCTGAGTGCTCTTTTCTCTATCGTAGCCGCTGATTTGATCTCTTCAAAATACACATGCCTATAAATAGCAAAAAAGAGCATATTCATATCTGTGCTTGTGGACTTTGTGGAATGAATTCCATTATATTTGGTAATAGATATAGTGCTTCCTGAGTGGTTTCATTATAGATTCACTATGCTGTCTGTATTTAGGGTGAAGGTTGTGTGAGAATTAAGTTCACCTTCACCTCTGGTACTCTCAAGCAATTACTCGCTGAATTCTAATTATATAGACAGATTATAGCATTTTTTAAATATGATTGCAATATTTAATACACTTTAAAAGTTGTATGTGCCCATGCGGGGCACAATTTTATAACATCATAATTAAGCTTAGAAAGGATTTATCATCACTGTGCTTCAAGCATAACCTAATTCTCATTTTCATAAAAAGCATCTGTGAAATAGTCTACATTAAACTCATTTAATGGTCAGCTAGCGAGTGTGTGTTTTCCCTTTTTCTCTACAGACATCTTCATGCAGTGAACTTTTACTAACAGCCCCTGGAGTCAAGGCGATTTTTAAAGAGGCCTGTGACAGACTTCACCTACTTGTTCACAATCAGTTAAAAACACATTGACATCAGTGGCAAATTAGGGACCAGTGATGAGGTGGTGCGTCTTTTATCACTTTGACGACAAACAGTCCGGCATGAGGTGTCTTCTTTCTCTTTCTCTATCGTACACAGGTATCACTCTTTAATGTGACATTTGGTGTCGGCCTGTTTCGTTACAGAGCGCTATTTTTATTCCATTCCTTCATTGACACATTCCAAGCCCTTTAAATATTTATCTTTCTCTACTTCCAATATTTCTAAAAGCATCAGGGTTGCTGCGTTCTTCGAGGGGCTCGGAGAGGTTACAGAAAAACAATGCTAAGGATGCAGGTGGGCAGACATCGCCTGGCGTGGCTCTGAGGTATTTTTGCAGGTGCTGTAGAAAAGGACCCTTCTGCAGCAGTGTGTCTTGGATGGATCCTGACAAAGCCTTCTCTTTGGATGCCAGATGGACCCATGCATTCCCCATACTCTTGCGCAGCTAAGACCTAGGCTTTTCTCTCCACACCCCCTCCGCCACCACCACCTTTTTTTCCTTTTTCACAACAAAAGAAAAGCGCTTTGGCTGAAAGAAAACCACAGCTGAATTTTATGGTGCCGCTTCTTTTGCCAAGCTGATTTTAGCAATTCAAAAGACGAAGTGCATGGAAATGCTGTTTCGGCTGCGTCGTCGATACGCTTTTGATGCAAGTTTGAATTGGCAGATATGTTTGCCACACTAATATATCGGTGCTCAGCGGGAAATCTTGATAAAATCCAGAAGCACACAGCAGAGACGGAGCCCGGCTCAGAGTGCTGTTGGAGCACGGCTTCTTCTCCATAATGCCTATAAGGCTGGAATTGGGTGGCAGCAGTGTCAGCGGGAACGTGCTCGTGCAGTGATCCGAATTATCACAAATACACGCTTATGCTTGGCAATGACCGCACACAAACGCATACACATGGACAGACGCACACTGAAATGAATGTTTATGCTGGCCATTGACAACACACACACACACACACACAAATACATGCAGTCCCTGCAGCTTGATTGTACAAACAATTGGAGTGCTTTACTGGGAATACAATCAAAGAAATCAGAGCTAAAACAAATCCCCAGGGTGAATGAAAAAACATTAGATTCATGTAATCTTAATTATATGTGCTCTTAAGCTTTGATGTATTAAAAAAGCATCAGTTGTTTGCTGAGCTGCAGGTTTTCCACTACGGCTGTATGTAGTTCAGTTTTATCTGTTTTTTTTTTCCCTGTTTTTTTTTTTCTCAAAGCCTCCTTTTCATTCTTATATTGGCTCATATATTGATTGTATTGTTCCTTGAACTAATAGCCCTATTATTCATAGTTCTAGTTTTTAATTTTCTTCTCAGCTCTTTTAAACTGGCCTCAGCATCTGTACTTTGTCTCCCTTGCTATATATATATATATATATATATATATATATATATATATATATATATATATATATATATATATATATATATATAAATATATTAAAATGTCAGCACTCACCTAACTGCAATTCACCAGTCTATGCGACAGTATGTCATGGATGAACTACTTCAGACAGTCCTCATTCTAGCTCCGACAGACGTCTTATTCTGTGTTCCGTTTTCATGCTCAGCTGAAGCTGGTACCTTTGTCTCTTTCATAACGGTTAGAATTAGGATTTGGATAGGGCAGACTGGTCAACGGTTATTAATAAAAGGGGCATCCTGTACTCAGAAGATCTTCCTAGACTAACCTCTGTTTTAAGCCCCATTCAGCTGTGGCAGCCGCAGTAAGAACATTCTTTAAACTTTCAAGGCAGTAAAACTTTGTATCCCTCTGAATAGATAATTCAGGCTTTGCAACTCAGGCATAAAAGGAAGCTTAAATTACACCATACAAACTCTCATTAATATTACAGGGACCATTCTTTGACTTAATTTCATTTCATTTCTCCATTTGAGCGAAGTCAAACGTTGCAAGGGTAAGAAATTATAAGGGCTACAAATCATATTTTAAGGTTCAGTATTCTGGGAGGCTGTTAAATTATATTAACCCTTTTTTGTATGATTTTCAAATATTTGATTTTGGAAATGTTTTATTATTTATCTTTCCACTCGTAACAAAGGCAGGGGAAAAAAAGGAAATCCTGTTTCTCCTGACTCTGACATACACATATCACACAAACACACCGCAATATTGATTTTGCTTTTAAACAGGTATAGTATAAAACATCATACAAAGCTGCAGTTGTGTTTCCTATTTTTAACAAGAAGCAACATTTTAAATTCTAAACAGTTCTTGTTGCAGCAACCATTTTGACATGGTATTAAAAGGCTTCCTTACTTCCTGTCAAGCTTTGCAAAAAAACAAAAAATGATCTCACATGTGGTGTGGGAAAGACACAGGAGAAGATTCTTTAGTGCCTTAGACAACATAATGGAGATCTTAAGTGCCATGGAGGGAAATGTTTTGGAGCTAAAGCTGTCGACCTTGTTATTTTTCAAAGTCAGTATCCGCAGAGCGAAAGTTCTTCTGTGTGCTGCTTCATTATGCGTGGAAATGAATAATGTGTGAATAAGACTGTATAAACAAAGAAAGTGAAATACAGGGAGCACGCAGACAAAAGATTATCACAGTTAAAGTACTGAATTTGTTCGTGGCAGGGCGGGCGAGAGAAAGAGACTGAGAGAGAGAGAGAGAGAGAGATTAGGAAGAGATGATAAGGCTAAATGCCTTGTGTGTCCTGTTGTCTAATTGTTTATAAATGGAACTAATCGTTTTAGAACAGTAAGCGTACCTTACATTTAACTGCCCCCCCCCCCCCCCCATCTCTCCTTTGTTTTGATGAGAGAGGCAAACTGTCACAGTTAACAAATGCAAAAACATCACTATTATTGATATAGTTCGCGCATGTGTGTGTGTGCAGTCGCACTTGTGAGGGAGAGAAAGTGTATGCACAAAATTAATCAAAGCGGGGGCGGTGATGAACAGTTTCTGTAGAATTCTGTCAAAGGTTAAGAGCTAGTTATTTTTAAGAATGACATGAATCTGGGAGAGACAGTGATTGCCTAAATGACCACTGTAATTACCAATTACTTCGTGAAGCAGAGAATATATTCACGGCATGTAGCCTGCTAAATACAGACAGGCATTAGCCCATTTACGTACTAATGCACATAATTTAGATCCTGAAAAGGGCAGATGGGAACACAATGGAAGATAGAATAGATACCGTCTAATATCATTCCAAAAAGAATATTGGATTCATTGGAGATGAATATTACTTTGTGTCAGATTGTTTTTCCATGAAACAGTCAAAATATATTTCATCTTTCTCCCTTTCTCCTTTTGTTAGCAGCCAGACCATTTAGCCCATCAGCAGGGGCAGGAGATGGAAGGAGAGAGAGAGAGAAAGCGAAGATACTGAGAGGTGGGTAGAGGGCTGGTTAGTGGTTTTGGCCCCTGTCCACATTAGCAGGTAATGAGAAATGAAGAAAACACGCTATGACAGCAGAACCACCACCACAATGCAGTGATGCGGTTAGCGGCCTTATACCTCTTACAGAGACTAAAATAAGATCCATACTTGAGACATTGGCTAACTAGATCAAAACATCTCTTATTTTACTCACCCCCTACAAACATAAAGCCACAATCTAAATGAGAGGTGAGGGGAGGGGATGTTGACAGGCCCGACTTGTACCAGGATGTTTACTAAATTAGACATAAACCGAGAGTGAAATGCAAAGCTCTGCAGATTCGCTCTAACTCCTCATAAATAAGTTACAAAAAAGAAGACTGAAAAGAAAGAGCGTAAACAAAACCGAGAGCAACTGTAAGAGAAAAGGAGTGGTTTGATTGTAGGATAATGAGTTGCCATATACAAAGCTCCCTCCCACCCCGTCTCATTTTTTTTTCTCCCTCCAGTTCTTCTTTTTATCAAGTTTTCTCTCCTTTGCTATCAGCTGGTCTTGTCTCTCTTTCAACTTTTTACCCCCTCCTCTCTCTTCTCTTCACCTCCCACTCAGTTTATCCGTATCTTCATCCTACAGCTTCATACGCTCTCTCTCTCTTCCACTTTTTTCCGTGTCACCTCCAGTGTTTCTCCGGTGGATCGTATAGTCTGGAAGGATAACGGGGACACATATTTGCGCTCGATGTAATCGCGCCTCCCTCCATCTGATAAATACTTTGAGCAAAGCCTGATTATTGTAGTTGGCCTCCAGTTTCAAGGGAAAAGGCCGCTGAAAAGGAAGGGGGGATGTGTGTTTTGAATCCAAACTTTGGAAGGGTGACATCACCCTCTGTTCCCTGCCTTTGCAGAGTAATGTCCGCGTCAGTCTCGTCCTGTTTAAAAGGGATTAGCTTATTCCACACTGACTTGTCTTTGGACTGGGCTGGCACAACATGCACAGTAAATCCACAAAGGCCATTCACATTGTAATGATAGTAATAGCCTTCAGGAAAAGAAAAACTTGTGTGATAGAGAAAGAGAAAACACTAGTCTTTTCCATCATGCACTCTTCATCTGTAGCCCAATTATGGAATGTTTCTGGACTGCAATGAAACAGGATATTTTTAAGTAGCCGAGATGAAGTTATGCTGTCTCAGAGCCATGTTTGTTTTTTCAAAATGTGTCTGTCATCTCGTGCCAAAGTAGTTTAGCGCTATTGTTGCTCCTCACTTAGCTACTGGCTTCCGTATGACATTTAGTTTAAAACAGTACCTGCATCAGAAGCATTATGCATATTGAAAGTAAGAGGGCATATTCTGCACTCTATGTGAATTTTGAATGCAGCTTAGAGAGAGAGAGAGTTTAAAACTATTACAGTCATATCAGATTGAAATATTAGATAGATAGGCAGTTGGACTCATCTGTAAGAAGGTGGGATAAAGAAAAGAAAATAGACAGTTATTTTTTTACGATCTGGAGTTATGGAATTGGTTCTAAAGAATGTGTGACACATTGGTGGCCGACGTAAGGGTGTGGAATGCCAGAAGTCCAGAAGATGGAAGCAGTTTGGTTTAATATGGGCCAAGCACTTAGCAGGGAGTCCACAAACTGCTCAAAGCTGACATTTGCATCTCCAGGAGGCAAGAAAACAGGGGATCGGCCCGCATTCAACCTCACTATCCAATCCCATCCCCCCGCACAAACACCACAACTACAATAGCTACATATCTGTTGATCAAATGTAATTTTTATTTTTTGTTGATGAAATAAAAAGAAGTTTTCAAAATGTTCCATTTATGCTCTAAAAGATAACACACATCCCTTTGAGTGAGGAAAAAAATGTTAGTAAATTAATAATAATAATAATAATAATAAAAACACAATAGCTTGCCTGTCCTCCAAATGTCTTAGAAAATTGCTGATGTACTGAGCTGTTTTTTCATTGATGGGTTTAGAGTTTATTTAATAGGGGCACATTCTTTTTAAGTCACAGTGACTGATTTCTTTTATGTTCTACTGCACTGGCTTTTGTATTTCAACTTAAATAAATAAATATGTCTCTAAATAAGTGAGACAATGAGACATGCAAAGAAAACTTAGAAAAAACTCAGGAAAAAAAGGCCTAGTTCTGTTCTGTCACAGTCAACAGAATAATGTATGGAGCATTTATTTATTTATTTATTTATTTATTTATTTTTTTTCCCAAGGTATGTATAATTTATTCCAGGGAGAAAAGTGTTAAGGATTTTGTCAATTCTCAAGTCACAATTTGACACGATTTCTTCTTTTTTGCTGACCTAATTAAATATATACGAGCAAAAACAGACAGACACAAATTTTGGCAGACCTAGAAACATCCACTAGTACAGACTAAGACTCACTTCTACAGTCGACGGAGATTCAGAATGAAAGAGAGAGCGGTTATGAGTTCTTTTGACACTTTTGAAAAGCCCTCTGGTCATTTCAGGATCTCGATTTAGGAGTAATTACACCCCTTATTTATATGAAAAGCTAAACTCCAGAACTGTAAAATAGTTCTCTGCATATAACACGATCCATAAGAAATATTCTCACATCAAATTATGCAGCACCCCATGAATGTAATATGCACTTAACATGAAATCTTTTCCTTCTTTACTGGCTCTTATCTTGTATCATTGCTTTTAATACCCTATCAATCCAGCAAATCATCAAAAAATGATATTAGACTGGTGAGTTGAGTGGGTTTAATGCCAAAATTATTGTTCTTTGATATAAACGTTGACACAGAAAAGGGGTTTTGGCAGAAATATGACTATTCTTGCTCATTTTGCACAGGGCCCTTTTTATTTCAGTGGCATACTGTGCATAAGAGAAGTGTGCGGTTCTCAGGATAATTGTTCTTTTCATTGTAAGAAAGGGCATATCAATTAAAAATAAATAGTCTTCATAATTATTATTCCAACACACAGTGGTCGGCCTGCCATTAAAGGAACCAAAACCAACCCCAACTCTCTTATACCCTCAATCAAATCTGTGGTATTTACCTCCTCATTCAATGTAAGTATTGTAGCGACATTAAACCACCACAGTTTTTATGCTTATGCTCTGGTGCTTACAAAAACATCTACAAATTGGCTGAATGGGAAAACACAATATTTTTCATCATCAAGCTAATACAATCTTTTATAGACTCTGTGCCCAACAGTTCAGTCACAGACTTTGCATTATTAAGAGGAAGTTGATTTTTTTTTTTTTTTTTTTCAGTTGCATAAATTGAGTTATACCATTGAATGTAAAATAAGAAAGATTTGAGCCAAGAAGCTAGATCTGCAAGTATGTGTTTGTAGTGTTAGCATCAGGTAGCACTAGGCGTCTTCTCATCAGTATTCTGCTAGATGTTTTTTTTTGTGGCTACTACAGTGCTGAAGAATTCAAAACATTCATATGTCAGAAGGAAACATTAGCATATTCACATTTCTTTCTCTCCATTATCTCTTTACAATAATATTCTTCATTTTGATCTCTCCCAGTGGAACTCCGAGATCAGTTAATGTACACATTTAGACAGGCATGTGTTCTTTATGATGTTCTTGATGTAAAGGGAGTCTTTAACCGAGCTGACCCCCACCTCTGTGTGTTCATATGAATATGAAGACATGTGAAGATGAGTCTGGTCTCATGGAGTACCTAGTGGGAGGAGAGAAAGACAGATAGATTAGGGCTTTTTATTTGACAGAAAATTGACTTTTACTTCCTTAGTGTGAGTAGCAGTAGCAGTGTGTGTAGCTACAGTGCAGTTATGTTTTAAAATGCATCATAATTCACTAATGCAATTGTATTTTTCTGACAGGGGATTGTTTGTTAAAGGTAAAGTTCTGTCACTATTTACTCACACTTTTGTTCTTCTAAACCCGTATGCTGTTATTTTTTTACAATGAACACACACAAAAAACCTTTTTCTCTCTCTGTTCAAAGACGTGTTTGAAGTGACCACAGGCTGTCAAGTTCCTTTAAAAGCATTATAAAAGCACTATATTTGATTTGAAAGCTGTAGTTGTGAAGATGAAGATTATCATAAGGTAATGAATTAAATTTCAGTCTGTTCTTCTCACAAAACTACTGTATAAACTTGTTTTTGTCAAGTTTCAGACACTTATTTTGATATTATGTTGTGTTTCCCTGCTTTTAGTTTCAGTTTCTGTTCATGTCCCTGTTAGTTTATGTGGTTACTTATAATTATCAGCTGTGTCTTATTTAGTTCATTGTATTCTCCTTCATATATGTTCTGTTCAGTCCTCTGATGGTTATTGTCTTTCGTAATGTCATCTCCAGTCAATTCTCCTACATTCGTAATTAAGGTCAATTTTGATTATTCCCTTTTAATTATTGGATCTCTTTTGATTTGATTATTCCAATTTTGATTATTAAAGTTTAAAGATGGACTTACTGGTACTGCATCGCCTTATCACCTGTAAAAACATGCCACTAGTAGAATACTTTGTCTAGCCCAAACCTTTGTCTACCACCTGGGTCATTCTGGAGTCGCCGCAATCTGCCCAGTCCATCCCAGAGCCAGGAGCGGACCTCTGCATGATAGATCTGTGGTCCACGGATCCAGTTCCCTCCCGAGTCCCCTTCCTCGATTCTTCGTCTTCCACTCCAGTCCCGTCCGGCCATCTGGATACTCCAGTCCCATCCGGAAATCTTCCTCCTCCGATGTCCCCACCTGACTTCCTGGCGCCTTCTCCTCCACTGGTTTTGTCCAATTCCCTGAATCCGTTGGTGCCACTAGCGTCATTCATCTCCTTGGCTCTGCTGCCTCAGACTTCCCCTACACCAGCACGGTGTGGTGTTGTCGGCTCCATCCCGGCTCTGTGCTCCCTCGACTCCGCTGTGGTCAACCAGCCCTTGGACTCCTCCAGGCTTGCTCATCCCTCGGGATCAGTCTCATTCAGTTGTCACTCAGCTTCCACCACGGACTTCAGAGTCTACAGTTGTGCCTCGACTCTCCACCCCTTTTGCTCGACCAGGCTTCTCCTTCCCTCCGGCTTCTCTGTCGTCGCCCTGGTCTGCCGAGCACCCGTCTCCACGTCAGTCCCATTAGCCAGCAGCTTCACCTTGGGCTTCCGGGCCATGGAAGTTGCCCTGTTCAGTCTGCCTCTCTGCCTTGCCGGTTTATCCATCCATGCTGGTTCCGCCTCTGTCGATTGGTCCCCGGGATCCGCCGAGCCCTTCAGCCAAGACTCTACCCTGGCTCCTCCCACCATCATCTCCACCGACTCCTTCTCATCCCTGTCCATCACCAGCTCCACGACCACCTCCAGATGTAGTCCCCTATCTCTACTGTTGGATGTTCAGTTATGGCGCGAGAATGCGCCTTCCGAGAATGGTCTTTTTTTGAAAGATCATTTGTCAGCTGAAAAACTGGCATGTACTCCTGTCCCTCACTGCCTTGTTTTAATTCCTGTTAAACATTAAATATAGGACTACCCGGGATCTATTATTTCCAGTTTGTTTTAATAGTAAGTTGTGACAGTTGTCCCTGCTTCAAACTAAAGGCCAGTTCTAGCGCTATCAATCTCTATTTTTCTCTTCAATCAAACATTGGCCAGTCACAAATGTTTCAAACATAGCATCCTTCTCTTCTTATCTCCAGAGGATGCTCCTTACTCCAAAGTAAAGCTTTTAATTTCACCCACACATGGTGCATTTACAGATTCATGAGAATTCAAATATTCCAAATAAAGTGTAGCGAATGGGGGTGGGGGCAGGCAGAACCATGAAAACACATCAGATTTATTCCCCTTGTCTTGTTTACTGGGCCACGGAACATTGGATGCAAACAGAATGCAAATTCATTTGATTGAATCAGGTGATGCAGAGGTAATTGTATTTGGAGAAATGTCCAAGACTTCTTTTTTTTTCTTTATTATTATCAATGGGGGAGGGATTCTTTATGAAATTCATCTTAAACAAAAGCTATCATCACTCCCAGGCCTCGTGATGCTCCTTTGTCATTTGCGGATGTGGATATGCCTTTAATTTCCTTTCAATTAAAAGTAAATATGCGGTCCCCCCCACCCCCCCCCCCCACTGTGAAATCTAAACAAGAGGAGTCAACATGAGCAGACAGGTGAAGAATATTCATTTTGTTGCTGTCTGATTCAACAGGCTATGTTTTAGATGGGATATTTTCTAGAAATAAACTTCTTCCTGTCTTCCAAGTATACACATACAGTACAGTATATGTATGACCTCTTTCCAATGGCCTTGTAATCTTAAAGACGTAAAAAGGTCAGAGTCATGATCGAATGCTTAGCAAATATGCTTTGACACATTGAGCTGTGTTGTGCTCAAGTAAACAGTGCGACTTTGAATCTGATTTTTGACATTTCCAGATTTAATTGTTTCCTGCTTTCTCCATGATCTCCTGTTATATCTCTCCCTGGAATACTTTAATATATTAAGCCGGAAATACAATCAAACCCTACTAATACAGCACACTCTGGTCCTTCGGTTCCAAGCAGTGTTGATATTTCGTTGTGGACCTCCAGGAGCAGAATTGAAGACCCGATATTTAGTGTTGTCTTTGTTCCCTGTTGCTGTCAGTCTGCAAGGCTGCAAGTCAGGTCCGATGCTGAGCGTCCATGGATGCATCTAGGACTGTTGAGTCTGTTGTTTTTGATATCAACATTAGAGCAGATCAGTCAAGTACATAATGGTGAAATTATGAATGTGTCAGTCACTCTCAAAACCAGCAGTTTGAGAGCCCTCTCAGTGTCAACAACACAACAACTTCAAAAACAAACCTCTCCCGCTGCACCCCTCACTGCTCTCAATGGCTTTTAACAGTGTTCACTGGCTGCAATGAAATGTAATACATGACCCTCGTGCTTGAGTAGACAAATACAGATAGATAGCAATTACGTAAACCACAATCAATAAAAAAAATTCTGCCAACTTCCGAGGTTATTTTTGCTCTTCAGTTGTGCTCCTGAAAATTAGGCTTTGTGAAAATCAAAACGCTTTAAATCAAACTGTGTCTTGGGCCTGCTGTAACAAAAACAAGAAGCATATTCAATTTACTAATTTCAGATGAGGAAGGACACTAGTTCAACTTAAGTAATACCGAATAGAGGGTTTGATTGAATTTCAGTGATGTCATTACGGGGTCACATTTCAATGTGTAATATGATATAAATTTAGTTAAGGCCGCTTTCCTCCTCTGCAGGGTCTGTTCGGCTTGTGCTTTTAAGCTGCAGTGTTTCTCTCAGCACGCTTGATGATGGATAGCTACAGGTCTGCCCATTGCGTTAGTGCTCATTAAAGTTTGTCCTGATGCCATTGTCATGGCGATACGAAAGCTAAATAGAGGTCAGTGTCATTTTAACTGTATACCGCAACAACAGAGGTACACAAAAGTGTATTTGCTTCTAAGATGTCAAATTCTGTACAAGTTATGTTCTGTTGCAATTTTACTTTATTGTTCCAGATAACTCAATTATGCACACTTTAGAAATATATTATCATGTAATGTTACAGTGTGTACACCAATCTGATAGTCGTAGTGTGTGAAAATGTATCGTGTCTGGGATTCCTGAGATCCTAACCTGGTAATGTAACATTTTTCATGGACAACATGTGAGGAATTTTATCAAGTTTGTTTATCTGTTCTCATAAGATGTGGCCTAGTCATAAAGAGTCACCCTGATACGTCAAAGTACTTTTTGAGCTAATAAATAGGATCTCGGGGATTTTGAGACCCCAACAGATCATAAGAGTTAAAAGCCTCTGTTTAGCCTATCTTTCTTTTTCTGTCTAGGCTGTATTAGTGTTGTCAAAAGTACTGACTTGGTATCACGGTCAGTACTTTTGAAATTTTAAAAATGTGATGCTTTGAGCACTGTTGAAATGATTCATAAACACCTGATTGGCCTTTTTGTTCACACACTCATCAGATATGTCTGTGATTGGCTACAATGATCAACACACGTTTGAAAGCACACGGAAGTGTTTGAATTTGAAAGCGGGAGCGTTTGAAAGCAGGCGTTTATCAGTGAATCGGTCCGCCAATAGACGCCTGCTTTCAAACGCTCCCACATGTGTATCTGTGTAAGCGCTCGGTGAAGAGCATCATTGATGTCTATTTACAACATGTTTTTGAAGCGTTGATCATTTTAGCCAATCACACACATATCTGATGAGCGCGTGAACACAATTGCCAATCAGAGTTGTTCACGAATCCGCTCAACAGTACTCAAAACGTCACATTTTTAAAATTTCAGTACCGACTTGGTATCGTAGTCAGTACTTATAACAACAGGCTCTATAGTAGTATTTTTTGTAAAAGATTGACCTTTAAGGTTACAAACAGTGGACTTCTTAAAATATTGCTTTGGAGGGGCATGTTTTGTCTTTCCTCCTGTTTTTTTTTTTTCTTTGCTCTTTTTGCACAGCCCAAGGTGAGCCAACACAGCACACCTTGTTCTCCTGTGTGATTTTGTTTTTTGACCCCATGCTGTCAGAAGAATTTTGAATAACAGACTCCTGCATGCTACTTGTTTTCAGCAAGGCCTCATGTAATATGGATAGGGGTGGCACATTTATTGAAGTTTGATTTAAAGTGAGGGGCAAAAAAAGAGATCTTGTCATAAATTATTTTACTCATATCCAGCCCTGGCGATGTATGTTGGATCGTTAAATAATGCATCAGCCAGCTCGTAATTAGGACAACAATAGTCTTTTACCACTTGAAGAAAACTCAAGCCGTGTCTTCCGTTTTCCCCGTGGTTTTCAAATGAACACAGAAGACACCTGAGTGATCTCTCCACAACACATTTCTCCTCTCTAAATGGCAGGCAGTGTTTTAAATTCATATTTCACTCTAAATGATATAGGTTATCATTCCGCCGCTCATTATCATTTAGACACAAAATAAGCAGCAGTAATGTGCCCTGGAATGCAAGTCACCAGCCTAATGTTACTCCCAATAATATACATGCATATTTGTCTCCGTGATTATTGCCAGCCACAGCGCACGTCGTTTGATTCTAATGCAATGTGACAAAATGTAAGAACACTGTAAAAGAGAGGCAAACACGCGGGAGATAGTGAATTAATTATATATCGCCTCGTTTTTTTCGCCGCTAGATAACACCTTTGGAGGAAGTGCCCAGGTGCATTAATAACCTGACAGGACAAATGGGCAATCTCCCACGTCGAGCCATTACTGCACATTTATCAGTGACCCGCACGCTTTCCACGACTACAGTTAGAGTCCGTAGAAGTGTGTTTAGACAAAGACAAAGGCATTACCTGCATGGAAACCCCTCGTGCTATTAAAGGCTTAGCCCTGGTGATGTGAACTGGATATTAAATATCCTTTATCTTAAATTTCCCTCTCAGCCTCGGGTAAGCCGATATCTCTCCACGCCTCACCCTCATATTGCTCTATTGCTGTAATAAATACATAGATATCAATGGTGGTAAGTTTGTCCCAGTCTGAAAAGATTACGTGCGCCCGGCCTGCTTTAATAATGTACGACGGCTTTATGTTTATGTATAAAGGAGGAGTTGTGTAAGAGAGCTCGCCGGTGAATGACCATTGTTCTGGTGACACAGCGAAGCAGTTAAGTGCACAAACGCAGGGGGTAGTGCAGGCCATCTGGTGCTCCTGAGGGAGCACACTCACCTGTATTTGATCCCTCACTCTCGCTCTCTCTCTCACCTTCTGTCTCGCAACTTTCTTCAAGGCTTGTGCGGAAGGCTCGTCGGGAGCTCCCTCTGGCTCCGGCTCGGTCCCCAGAGCTCACGGGGTTGATGAAATTAACCTGCGCGTAGAGCTCTTTTCTCCGACTTGTACGGAGACGGATAGAGAGCGACTTTAAAGAGTCGCGCTTCCATTTCCACGGCAAACCGTTCATCTCGATTTCCATTTTCCCAGCGCTGCCTCTCCATGTGGCATATTTAGCTCTCAAGAGCTTGTTCGCTAAAACGGGGATTTGAAAATGATATGGAAAATGCGTTTTTCCAATATCCCACAACCCTAAGGCTGTAGATACTCATTTGTATCAAGAATTACTCTCTGTAAAACAGTAAAGTGTCAGGGCCTCTTCCGCCAAACCGTAGGACTTAAATCATCCTTCTCCAAATACTCACACCCTTTAACATCTCCCCTAACCGGCCTGACAGAAAGCAATAAATCTGATGTGCACACTAGCTTTAACCAACTCCTGTAAGATAAGGTTTACAAATGCTACGGCATCCATTACACAAACGCAGGGGTGAGACGCTAGAAATACGAGGAACCGGCTCATAACTCTCTTATTATGAATAGCCCCAAACGAAAGGTCATGGTCATGACAACCATGTGATGGATGTCACCAGTGCCCAATTAAATCTCTCTACAAAAAAAGGCGCCTCCCAGCGCTCCAGTCCCTTATTAAATATGAAACTGCTAAATCAACAGTCAGAGGCATGGGTGCCGTTTTCTCATCTGCTTTTGGACAAGTGCTGGCCCAGCTGTGAATTATTCATGCTGTTGATAAGAGGGTCAATAACATAACAAATCCTCCTTATTAATGTTAGTAGCGAAGCCCAAAGGTCAGTCAGTAACTTTTCCGATGTTCCGACTCCTTTTTTCGTTTCTAGACAAACACAGAAAGCAACGGTGTAAATCTGTGTTTGTTGGCAAGCAAATATTAGCCGAGCAGTGGCAAAAAGCCTTTGATTCATAACTGCCTCCTTCGTTTCTGTCCGCTTCCCCTGTGTCTCTCATGTGATGTGTGTCTATCACCGTTTCCGTTTGCTTTGCGGGTATCCGGCCTCCACGCCGTATACGTTATCCTCTTGAAACAAAGGAGAGAGGAGTAGCATACGAGATGAATGCTTGAAGCGAGGTGCGGACAACTGTTGCACGCTACCTGAAATGCCAAGGCACGGGGTTACATCGAAAGCTTGTTAGTCTCTTTGCTTGACCACATAAAACTAAGATGAATGTGCACCATAAGATATGTTTCTTTCTTTCATTTGGCTCAACCTACACTGCTTCTTTTTTGCTTCGTATAGGCAGTACGGGAATATAGATGATGATAATAATAATAATGTCATTTTGGACCGGAATCTCTGTCATTACCTGCTGTAAAGTGCTTCTAATTGATATCTCTGGAGAGATAATGATTGCAATGCCCTCCAGGAAGATATTATTACAATATTAACCTTTGTATATACTTTTATGCAGAGAACTCTGGAACATTAAGTGATCTGTAAATCTTACTTGTGCACTAATGCCGCTGTGGAAGAATGGCGTTTTGGAGGCGTGCCCTTTCGCTGATTAACTATGTCCAGGGTTTCGGTCACTGTGGAGAAATGGATGACTGGGTGAAGCTGTTTTCCAGACTGAGAAAAGGTTTCTGACTGAAGGACTACCAAGATTTTGTTTGTCCTCCTGCCAGATGGGCTTAGAGAGGTGGACAGCCCGTGGACAGGGGCGGTCAGTCCAGAAGTATATGGGAAAAAGAGGCTATTTTTGGACAACACCGTCGCCCCGCAGATAATTGGGACCCGCCGCGGTTGCCCGTTCCTGCTCTTTGGCAGTGGATCGGCCTGACATTGTATCAGCAGTGGCTGGCAGCATTCTGACAACACAGGACAAACACTAGGGGAATGTTGCGGAATGGCACACTGTGAAGAGGGAAGGACCGCAGTTGCAGCTGAGAGGAGAGCAGCTACAGCAGATTGTTTATGTATTTACTGATATTGCACTGTAAAAAAAAAAAAAAAAACATACACCCAGATTTCATGATTAAGAAGCAGAAACACACTCGCCATAGAGATTCTTTTGCACTGCCACAGAGAACAACTACATATTTTCAGTTGACATACTGCAAATGAAAACAAATTAATTCAGGAAATGCTGAGAGTGCCTAACGAGAGAAAGAGAGAGAGAAACTGGATGGTGGTGGAAACATAGACAATGATTTAAACCCGTGACATAAAAAAGCATCCAAAATTGTATCTGTAGGTTGGGAGACCCAGAATGCAGGAAGTGATTGTGAACATATACTAGGTGACCTTTGCTCATTGCTGTCTGGTGAGGGGGGAAAAAAGTCCTGCAGTACTGCCTCTGGCCTCTAGAAAGCACACTACTGACCCTCCATGCTACCCATATTCACAATATGCTTCCACAGCACATAATGCAAGCACACTTTATGAAGCACTTTATATAAATATATACACTACTGCTCAGTAAGATTTTTTTTTTTTTTTTTAAGAAATTAATACTTTTGTTCAGCAAGGGCACATTAAATTTATCAGAAGTGACCGTAAAAGACATTTATAATGTTACTATATACTGTGTGTGTGTGTGTTGCACAAATCGTGTTTTTTTATTTTTTATTGTGCATTCCAAGTAATATCAATCAAACTGCAGTTGGGTTGTTTTGATTAAGTAATAATAACTCTAAAAAATACAGGTAAATTAAAAAATTATAGTTCATTGAAAGTATGTTTTTTATATATTAAAAGTTTGTTTCTTAGCAAAAGCAGATAATTCCAACAGTCGTTTTTTTTTTTGGCAAAAGCAGATAACTGCTTTGTAATTGCATTAAAAAAACTCAAACACACGAGTGCACACAAACGCGCGCACACGCACAGCCATCCACTCACTGTGCGTGCACACACACACACACACACACACACACACACACACTAATAGATTGGCACACAAATACACACACACGCAAAAGAACAACCAAGGTTTAAGCATGTAAGTAGTGTATGATGTTGACTTACAGGAGTCAAAATTATAAATCCTCGATCACTTTTAGTCAGCTTTGACAAAACTTCCCTCAGCTAGCGCGTCGTTTTGAAGTGACTAGAGCCTTGTCATCTGACCTGAATACTGTGCGCTGATTCGCCAAAAAGGACTTATCGGTTTCTGTCGGTTTCTGTACACAAACAACAAGGGCACTTGTCGGCTTCATCTAAAACGTGAACTTGCGATGGCTGACAGTGGACAATACCTAGTCTGGCTATCACCAGACCAAGCTCAATTTAAAATTGAACATTGGTCTGGGGAGTTTGCTATGTATTTCCTACTGCACAAGAGGCCTGATCAACGAGCATTAAGGTGCGTTCACGCGGCCTTGTAATTCCTGTAGTTACGAGATTCTAGCTTGTAAAAAGCACTCACGTCCTCGTAGAGATCGTAATTACAGCTTGTAAGCTGGGAGTTTTCTGAAAGCTCCCAGATGTACCACGTGGCCGCTGTACCACCTGACCGCTGTAGATTAATTTAGGCGTTGATAGTGGTGCCGTGGAAACGCATAATTCCCAGTCCAAGGACCAAAAGGACGTGAACAGCTCAGAATATAACGTCACGTGTTGTCTTTTCAAGACACCGGTAAACACAAGGTGACGTGAACGTAGCATTAGTCATGCAATTGGATAGTCCTTCAACCAATCAGATCAACGATCCGGGTGACGTATTTTGTAGAGCAATGCGAAAACTCCAGACAGGTTTACCGTGTCTCAATCAGCTCCCTAGTTCAGTAGTCAGGGCACTGATCAGGGAATCAGCCACATTCACTTGCATGATATACTGATTCACGACTAGGGAACTAGGGAGCTGATTGAGACGCAGGTTTAGTTTGTATTGGTTTGTAGCATTGATCCGCAGTTTGCAGAAGCAGCAATGGCATCGAGCGATTTTTGCAGGTTGTGCAAAAAAAACATGAAAGTGAGTGGTATTTACACCCACTCGAGCAATTTGTTTGCTAACTAAAGAAGTCATTCAGCATCGCCGAGAGTTTAAAAGGCGACTCTGATACTGTTCTGGTTCAGTGTAAATGAATGCGGAATATAGCCGCCCTAAACTACGTCATTGTCATGACAACCAAAAAGAATTCCAGTCAGCTCAGGCGGCGCGAGATTCAAGAAGCAGGGAGACGAAACATATAGAGCAAATAATAAAAATATTGTCTGCCATCAAGGGGCACTGAAGTAAAAGAGTCCTGTACTCACATTGTGAAGCAAACCACCAAAATAACAGCAGAGAATCGTTGTGTGTCATTAATCGCTGTTTACAATCTTCCTATGAAGAGACTGTCGGATCAATGCTCTGCTACATTTCTCTCAGATAAGGTAAATGCTTAACACAATCGGCGTCACTGTGATTGTGCATTGTTATTTTGGAGTGACGGTCGTGCGAGAGACGGGTAACGTTAGATCAGATAGAGTTTGAAAGCTGCTTGCCGTCACTTCTCTATCGTCATCATGTTATACCCGCCATAGCGAGCAAGGTGGATAAGGCAGTCTGTGATTGGTTCTCGCAAAAGTGTAACAGCGCAGCAGAAATGAATGCAAGGGTTTACCCAGACTAGACAATACCGGCTTTTCTGACAAAACGGATTTAGGGTACAGAACGTGCTATATATGGAGAATAATGCTCAGCACTTAGTTCATTTTTTTTTTTTTTTTTAAAGTGGCGTTTATCGTTTTTTGCAAATGAACTATATATATATATATATATATATATATATATATATATATATATATATATATATATATATATATATATTATAAATGTCTCTAAGTATATGTGTGTGTGTGTGTGTGTGTGTGTGTGTGTGTGTGTGTGTGTGTGTGTGTGTGTGTGTGTGTGTGTGTGTGTGTAAAACTTTACATAAAAGCCAATGCATTGGAGCTGTTTGTTTTTTTACCCCCCACCCTGTCATGATCTTTTTTAGATTCCATTGTCCAAGGCTAGTTGATGACCTAGAAAGATTCCTCCCTGTCGCTTAAATTAGTTGTTTCATACCTTTGTCACAAAGTCTGCGGTTTTCAAAGATGATGTACATAACTGTTGCAGTGTCGGGAGATAATTCGCTGATAGTTTGACAAGTTGCTACCGCATTGATGTGTCATGGTGTATTTTCTTTACATAACATTGCATTCCTCTTTTTATTCTCACTCTGCTATTGTTCTCCACAGCTCCTGAGCTGACATTAACCCACTAAAGCAGGCCTTTGTTCTGGGTAACTGGAGAGCATTGCTAAGTGTACGCAGAGGTTGGTGTGACTGAACCACTTGTGCGGTGTGGCCGTGCCTTGCACTTTACGCTCGGCGTGATCCACAACAATAGCACATAATAGTAAAAGAGACCAGAACAGATAGGGCACTGATGGTGGGGAGAGATAGCAGGTGGCGTATTGGGTATTTACAGTGATTTCTCTTTTTTTTTTTTGGAGTTTGTTTACATTATTTTTTAAGCTAAATTTGTTTCTGTATTAAAGAAAAGACTATAAGATTTACTTATTAAATTAATGAATTTGGAGTACTTGCAGTGATTTGAATTGAATTATCTCTGCTTGGCTCAATTTGTCAAAAAAGCTGACCTGGGAATTCAGTCTTATTTGCAGCAACTTTTTGGTGTTAAAAGTCCATGGTATATCACTGCTGTCGGAGTGTCGAAAATGATTTACAGTTTTAGCCTACTGTACGCAGCGTCGGGTGCATGCAAGCCACACACAACTTAATGCAGCAATTGTGGTCGTATCCCAGCACCTCACCATAATCTGACCATTAAACAGTAAGTGGGGGAGCAAGGAGGAGAAGACCGAAGAGGTACGCATGTCCGGTGGAAGTCATTGATGGTCTGCAAGGTTCTAATTATGTGCTAATAGCCACTGAGGAGGTCATTTGGAGCCATTAGCAAGCGCCTGTAGGTAGTTAACGGCCCACAGCATAACCCAGGCTCCTTAATGCTCCCACGGAGGCCGTTAGTTCACTGTCACCAAACGGCAGACGCCTCATTACCATGATTAGAAACCAATTGATAGGTAATAGTAAAATATGATGGCTCCCTTTCACAGAAATATAGACCTTAAAGAGGAGGGGACACTGTGTTTGAACTGGGGCGAGTGTGATGAGTACATGCTAAGGGGTTTTGTTCATTATTTTCAGTGTGCAGTACAAAAAAAGTAGCAATTTTGGAGTGGTTTAAGTTGAGTCTCGTGTCAACGTTCAATCTTTTGCTTTTCCGAGTCTCAAGACTAAGCTTAAGAGAAGCCAAAGTTATAATGAAGCAACTAAGACATTGATTAGCCAGCTATTTTTTCCCCAATGCTAATGTTGTTGTTTGTTGTTGTGTTGTAGCTTCTCTTGTGAAGCAAACTTTCACACAGTGGCTTCTTTTACTAAGAGATATACGAGTGACGGATTCTCAAAACGGCCTGGATATTTTAAGCATGTAATCATTATTAAATCTCTTATGCTCAACATTGTTAGTAATCAATTTGAGTCAGATGTTTTCATTTAGATTTTTTTTTTTTTTTTTTTCCCAGCCAGACATTTATTCAGATGATTTAAATTAGCATTGGTCCAGTTATCAGTCATAGACATTATACACTTCTCTCAGTTCATCAATGGCGGGTGGGATTTTGGAGAAGCGTTCAGATGCATTATCTAAACTGGCCTGAAGAATATGGAGAACGTACAAACGTATAGTCTCATCAGATGCTGAAAACCTAGAAGTTGGCTCTAAATATTTGCCTCTGTAATATTTGACTAAATCATCGTCAGACTTGTAGATCCGCCACACATGTATTCCAGCCCCCCGATGAATAGGAAGGGAAACAGTAATGGAGTTGGGAGAGCTTTGCAGAGGGCTCACATAAGGGACCAATGTATCAGATCCTGATGAGAGGATATGGAGTAAATACACCATAGCATGTGTTTGTTATGCTAGTGCGCCTAGTTAGCCGATGTCATACTTTAAAGAGTAATTGATGTGATTCTTAAGTGCAATTTTAAAAGTTTAGAGTCACAGAAGGTTCAGAAAATCAGATTGTTTGAAATTGTGCTCACTCGCTTCTCATTAAATCAGTCACTGTGATACTTTGAGAACATTTCTTCATCAAAGACCTGGAACAGATTATGCTCAGAGAAACTCAATTTAAAAAGTAATGTAGCCCCCCTCCCCTTCTTCCATATGAGAAAACCATTCTGGTGTGTTTGTATGTAGATATAAACTAGGCACAGCATTAAACCATCAGACTGCTCCTGGATAAAATGCTTATGCAGTCATATATTTGCTCTGTCTTAAAGTGACACTCGCCCCACATATCTCTCTCTCTCTCTGTGTCTGTCTCTTTGTGGCTGATTAGGAGTACATCACTTCCTTGGTCATTGCTCCCTAGAATTAATTTGATAAACTTGTGAATTATCTGGACATCTGCTAAAAGATGCTAAATAGCTGCTTTCAGAGTCCAAGTAGATGGAGAGAACTATCATCTTCATATTTTTTTTCTCCTATTCTGAACACTGGCATGTCTGTTTTAGAGGCCATAGTGTCTTGGAAAGATACCAGACGCAGTGCTGATAGGCTCATACTTAAATTCCTGTCAGAAAGAATTTTGGAGAAACTATCATACCCAGCCATGACTGTTTTATCTTTCCTTATAACTGCTCAAACCTTGAGTCACCTTTTTTTTTTTTTTTTTTTTTTTTTCTTCCCTGTGGCCAACACTTTGTTAACAGTTATGAGCATGTATTGAAAATGAAATGTGCAGTGTTTGCATGCACTTTGATGTCTTGAAATATTTACACTGGACGTGTGTGGTCTTGGTCTAATAGTATAAACAAACTCTGTGGGTTACTCTCTGAGTAGTGTATTACCCACAACAGCTTTTTCAGTGTCGCAAAATAACTAGTACAGCTTCAGTGTACATTACGCAGTAATGCAAAATGAGCAGTCCACAAATCTCAAATCTTACTGCTGGAAATATCAGTTTATATATATCTAAAGTGTGACTAATATATATACAAAATTAGTCACACTTTAGATTAAGGTCCAATTCTCACTATTAACTATGACTTTTGCCTCAATAATCTCTTAATTACTACTAGTTAGTTAGTAAGGTAGTTGTGAAGTTTAAGTATTGGGTAGGATTAGGGATGTAGAAGATGGTCATACAGAATAAGGCATTAATATGTGCTTTATAAGTACTAATAAACAGTTAATATCCTAGTAATATGCATGCTAATAAGCATCTAGTTAATAGTGAGACCTGGACCCTAAACTAAAGTGTTACCATATATCACCATAAGTGAATTGGCTAACTGTGTGTATATGGGTAGTGTCCTGGAGTGTGATTTAAAGCTATTTAAAACAATATTCTTAATTATTTCTTAATATATGCAGTTTTCATTACCTCATATTAATTGAGAACCTTTTTTGGTACTTTAAAATTCATTTGTCACAGCGAAGGGCCATGTAAAATGAACCAGTAAGGGCACAAAAAAGAAGAGATTCAAATGGTGAAAAGATTTAGTCGAGATACAGTTAGAGCAAAATACTTTCCAAATGTTTTGTCATATTTTAATTATTAATAGAGTTTGTGTGTGTGTGCGTTTGTGTATATACACTGTATGTATGTATGTATATATATATATATATATATATATATATATATATATATATATATATATATATATATATAGGCCTATGTAGATATAGGCTATACGTAGTAAAAACTACCAGTAAATAATTGCCTATTGTTAAATACAATGTAGAAACATTAAACCAGGTTCACTACATTGCTTAACTAAAAGCATCATCTTTGAATCTTTCAGGAAAAAAATAAAAAATAAAAATAAAAAGATGCCTTGAGTCCTTCCTCCTCCCCTAGTGCACCTGTTGCTCGCGGGCAGTGTGGAGTCACGTGACTTGAGCCGTCAAGATCTTTCGACCTTTTGATTCCTGTTACAAGTTGATATTTGCGGAGACAAAATGATCAATCTCGAATGCTGCCCTTCCAAACACACCAGACAACGTGACAATTTTACCTCATTCTCTTCCTTTTCCACCAAAATCCATAAAATGGATAGCAGCCAAACCGAACGCATACACGTTTGTTTGTTAGCGTAAAAGCCACAGAGAAGTAAACAGACAAGAAACACAGACGAGCGATTCACGTTAACAACAATACAGCTGCCCTACTTTATCCACAACAAATGTCTTCAACTTAATTTAACCCCAAGCACTTAAAAATAAACGATAAATAGAGAAGACGATAAACACACTTGTGTGTGCAGCAGATATCTGCCCTATATTGTTAGGAAAGTGCATGTTGAAGTCCATATGGCAACTTCCTTTTGACCTGCTTTCCCGTCCTCGTCGTGTATTGTCAGGCCTGTCACCGATAAAGAATCACTTGACTTGCTATAACAAGTTCAAAAGAAACAGAGAATCCATGAAGAATTGAGTAAAGGAACACCCCTACTGCTTTCGCTATCATTCCCATAGAGATAGCGATATTATTGATGGGATGGTTATGCTAATTTCTTTAGAGGCACAACTTTTATTTTGGAATTTGTTCAAAAAGGAATTTCATACACATCAGACTGGAAAATGCGGGCTGAATTCCTGAGCGTTTAAGGGGCAGCATGGGAATCTGATTTTCATAGTGAATAATGAATGTGCTATCTTTTAAAACGTGTGTTTTGTCTGGAAAGAAAATAAAGAGAAGGCGAGCCTTTGCCTTGGGATTTAATAACGATTAATGCTCCTTTGAACACACTTAATATCACAAACACGCAACTGTGTAGTTTAGCAAAAAGAGAAAGAGGAAAACCTTTCACTTTACAACTTGTCACATGATAAAACGGTTCTCTGGATCACGTTATGGAGCGTTAAGGCTTTTGTCCTGACTGTGTAAATATGCCATATCATCAGATGTCACCAGGTCCTAATACAGAAGTCATTCATAATCAGTCTTGATTTGATTTATCTAATTAGGAAGGTCCTGGTGTAAAAAAAAAAAAAAAAAAAACTGCGTGATGATAACAATCATAAATACATAAATAATAATAATTGCTGAGAGAAGCCTAATTGTAGGCCTAATGCATGCCAAGTTTATTGTTTTTTTTTATTATTATTATTATTATTATTTTTTTAATGTGGACGACATATGTGCTCCTTGGGAAAACGCACCTGTAAAGTTAAATACAGGATTTTTTTTTTTTTTTTTTTTTTTTTTTTTTAAGTTTTTTTAAGGGTTTTTTTTTTTTTTTTTAAGGTTTTTTTTTTTTTTTGAGCACCAGCTTTTCCTCCACTTGCTTCTTTCGAGTTACCTGATTTATATCAAAATCAATATAATCAATCAGTCCATCTGTATTTATTCTGACATCCTTGTCCTTTTATCCAAAGTCACGCGCGGTCGCATTCCCATCGGATATGCTTTTATTATTAGCCTATTATTATTATTACTATTACCAAAGCGCTCCCATAATTACAACATAATCATTATATAATCCCACAACAAAGAGTTTATTGAAACAGGAGCTTTTGTCAACTGCCGGGACACTGAATGTACAATTGCCTTATTCTGCGTCTCAGTCCTCGCGTAAAAGCAACATCGGCCTGAGCGCTGAAGTTCAGCCCAAAAAAAGTTTCATGTCCTCACCGAAGTACCTTTTCAGAGGACCTTCTCCCACGTCTCTGAGCGCGTGTCTCGACCGCTGTCTGGACCCCTTTTCCTCTTTCTGTGATGAAGAGGGAGGTTGTTGGTTAGGCTACGCGCCCCGCTGAGTGGCAATTTCATCTCCTATTTACAAACTGATAAGCTTTCTCGTGCATTTGTTTTAAATATGCGCTCCTGTGTGACGCGTTAGCATATAAGAGTGGGGAAAAAAGCGCTTCCCGTCTTGGCCGGTCTCTGTTTGTGTGCATGTATGTATGTGTGTGTGCGTGTGTGTGATTGTGTGCAACATAACCGGCTTATTTACATTAAATACGCCACAAGGTTACAGTGCAGATGAGCGTCATTTTATCACTCATTACTTCTCTCTTATACTGACTGATGCTCGCGCTCCCCGCTCATCTCACTGGACTTTTTCTCGAGGATACAAGACTTCAGATACTTTCTCCAAAAGGTAAGGACATTTATTTTTCAATTGTAGCTATATGTAGTGTTTTCCACGGTGTTATTTAAACGGCGACAGGCATCAAAGCCAATTACGCCTCGTCTGAATAACGGGGCTGACAATGTGAGTGAGGATAGACAGATTTTAATAATTGTTCACGGGGAAGTCAAGGTCAATAAGATGATCCGATGGAGTGAAATTCGTTTTTGAGTCTCTCCGCGTGGGGAAAATAGACGACTCGAGATGATATTCCGTGCACCGGGGCTGTTTTATCAAGGGTTCAAGCTTTTAGTCCCATCAAATGCCGCAAGACTCTCTCCGCTCTCTGTGAATGGACGACAATGGAGTGCCTTTTCAACGGTACAATGCTTTTCGCCGTCCAGATAGGGGGAGTCCGAACAGACAGATGAGGGGAAATGTCTTGTGATGCTGGCCGATCACTATCAATGAATGCGTTTATATCGAGAATAAACTCAAAGGCGCTTTTTCATCACTCGGGATGCGCGAGGAACAGTTGGGAAACGGATTCGCGAGAAGACGATCATAACAGGTCCGAAGCACGCGCGCGTGTGTGTTTGTGTGTGTAGACTATATACTTTAACCCCCTCAGCTGTATAAGAAAACGATCAGCTCAATTATGTGGACATGCTTCATTATTTAATGAAGACATTCTTTCGCAACGCGTCTTGACGTCCGGATGAATTTAAAGGTAAGAAGTGGCTAGATCAGTAGTGGGCTCCCGGATGGTTTTCGCTCGGTTCGCTTTCTAAAAGTCAGTTTTCTGCTAATGACGTGTGTATTTTCATATTTCTCTATTTGATTGCAACAGATGCAATGTTAATTGTCTAAAACGTTGTCGCGTGGGATAATAAAACGGCTTCATATCGAAAGCGTTACTGGAAGCCATTGCACGCGCTTAGATGAACTTACTCTAAAGAAGAAGAAAGAAAAAAAAAAAAACACGTCGTATTTTAAATTTGGCTCTTATGGGGATAACTTTATTAATTAAGTGTAAAGACACATCGTGCATTATTACTCTAAGGTGGATAGAAGCTTTCCAGGGATGCGCACCACATTCGCTCATGCTGGCCAAGCAGAGATAGGGAGCTGTAAGAAAGTTTCCTCAAATCTCTGCTCAAACTTTCTCACTTCAGCCCCAAGGGCTTTGCGTTTAGGATTTCAGCTGAAGTGAACACAGATCGGTTGGAGAATTAGGATCAAAGTTACCCGGTGCATGCCATGTGTCAAAACTTGTGAGATGGAAGAGCCGGTGAGACCTGCCATTTTGTGCTGTGATCGACCTCTTATGAACAGAAGCCTTATGATGGCATTCAACAACTGAGGGCTAAATGTCATATCAGACTTAAAAACCTTTTTATCTGCGGAAAAAACACGCACATCTCCCCTGGAAATGGAGATTTGAACGACTGTTGCGAGGATTGTCGCTTGGGGAAATGATGTATTACGGAGGAAAAAAGAACAAGAAAGTTGCAAGAATTGGAGATTAGGATAGGAATGCGCGCGGGAGTGCGGGAATAATTGAAGAAAAGATAAAATGTATGTTGGCATGATTGTGAGCTGCGTTTTGACGCACAATAAAATAATTCAGCTCATTGTTTTAGGCATATTTTGTTACTTCACAAATTATAACACTGCCAGGGTCAAAATTATGATATGACACATTGCATCATGCATCTTTTGCGCGCACTTCAGGTGCTTAATTCTTTATGAAAGGTCTTTATAAATCTAGCAAAATTGATTTGCTGTCTCATGCCTTCAGATCCAGGTGCAGATTTCTTATGTCACTTTATATGAGATGACCCAAACTTTTACTTATGGGAAAGAATATTAAACACACACACACACACACACACACACATGCACACACACACACACACACACACAGCTACTTTTAGTTTGAATGCATCTTTCATAATGTTGAAATGAGATAACTGTTTTTTCCTTAGGTTCATTGTTCATGGAAAGGGACAAATAGCAGGCGGCACAGATGTACCGTCATTGTTTAACGGATATTATGTCTGTAATAGTGTCTGGGCGTAGACATTTTTGTCAGCTCTTTTCATTTTTCTGATTTGAAATTACATTGTGATGTAGTCAAGTCACACGTTCTTTTCAGAATCCCACACAATTCATTTGAAAGGCCAGCATTAACATGACCACAAATATAGCTTTGTAAGCTCCTTTATGAATTAAAATAAATAAATCAATAAACAGTATGCTGGATTAATGTGGACAGTGAGAAAGAGAGAGAAAATAGTCATGCATAGTGTGTTTACAATCGATAGGCCATCTGAATTAAGGTTATTGTTTTAAGTGAAATGCTTGATTTATTTAACAGCGGGCTTTAATTGTTTTTCATTATAAGCTAATAAAAATATTGTTCCTAGACTTTGATGCTAAATAATGCATGTTGTTGTTTGTTTTTTAAAAAAATATTTGACTAATTAGCAAAATAATAAAAATAGCTGCAGCACGGGATAGCCACAGTCGTAGAGGTGTTGATGTTGTTGCAATTTTTGCTTATTGCTGTTTTTTTTATTTTTTTATTTTTTTATTAATTATTAATTTAATTTTTTTGGTCTTCACAAATGCATTATCAGCTGAAAATGTATATCATGCTCACATGGAATTGATCATCTATGAGACAATTTTTTTATTATTATTTTGGGAGGAAAAATATCAAACTCGTTTAAATGCAGTGAGAGAGAGGGTGTTATGAAGACTCTTGTGAATACACTCTGCCAGTGCAACTGATAGCAGTTCGATGGGGCTAAACAGACCAAGCCAATCCTGTCAAAATGTCTCCTCCCTGGTGTGTACGCTCTCATTTACATATGCGTCTTGCACTCATTCGGCAGGGAAAGTGTGTGTTGTGTGGCAGAACTTGGCAGCGCTCGAGAGCGTTAGTGTGTCCCTAGGTCTACGTGCTTGCCGCCGCCGTCACCAGTAACCCCGGTGTGTGGAGGTGCACCTCCCCAGCCCTCGCCACAGCCGAGGGCAGGGCAGTGCCAACGGGCAGGAGAGACGAGACCTCGCTCTCTTTCTCTCTCACTCTCTCTCTCTCTCTGTCTCCGTCTCCAGGCCTGTCAGTCTCCAGCTTAGCCGACTGGATCTGTGCTTGAGCCTTGGAGACTTGATCAAACAGCCATTCCACACTTAAATGCCTCCCCACTCCTTTTAATTGGAGGAAATTGTCTTCCAGATGCCCGGGCCCTAGCCAGGCAACTCAGGGGGACGGTATGGCAGGCAAGGCCATGGCGTTTAGGTATTAATTGATATGTGCTGTGGAGACACCGACCTCATGCCTCCACCCCATCGTTGCCCTCGTCCCCTTCCTCTCCAGCTCCGAAGTCTCAGGCCTCTCCCCTCGTGGCGGAAGAATCCCTAAACACCAGGAGTGTCATGTTTATTTGTTGGGGGCATTTGTGTGATGCTGTTGGCTTAGCAAAGTAATGTTAGTGACCTTGTTTAGGAAGGTTATGTTAACTTCTGAGAAAGGAATATATCTTTGCTGATGATGTTTTCAAATATTTTACAAGTACACTCTTAAAAAAATAATGGTTCTTTATGATGGTTATATTCTATACTGATGGTTCCATAAAAGAACTTGTAACATTAATAGAACCTTTCCATTGTACAAAAGGTCTTTATAGTGGATAAAGGTTCTAAAATAGTGGTTCTTTTAAGTACTGCTCACTGATGGTTCTTCTATTCAATTGTTGTGAGAGCTCCTTTTTGGAAGCTTTATTTTTTAGGAGCGACAGTTCTTTCCTACATTGTTGTAGATGATATTACTTCCAAACATCCAAATTCTCAGCATAAAGTTATGGGTGTGGTCCTGTACCGATCGCTCTAGAATCCACCATCCTCTGAAAGTACATTTAGCAAAAGAGTGCCTCACATTACTCCTATGCCTGTCCTCTCCAATTGATTAAGCGCATAATTCCCTGTCATTCAATATCCGCCTGTGTACAGGCGAAGGCACAGTTCAGCATGTCACTTTACGTAATATAAATGGGAATGTTCGGTTACTGACAGATGTCAACTTTTGTATTTAACAAATAATTATAGTGGAATAAGGACATTTCGTTATGCACATGTCACTTATAAATGAGTGATGATTTCTAAGGCTTTTCGTAGTCGTTCGAAACAGACAGAGAGAGATAGAGAGGGAGAGGGGGTAGAGGAGTGGAAGTTTTTGAGCGGGCTAATCACAGACGTCAGTCAGTGTGTGATCTAAGAATAAAGAGTGCCCTGACAGATGAGGTGGTGACGGATGATCTTGTCTCCACTGCCTCATGCCAGGGTGCCACCAGAAGGAGCGTCTGTCTGTCTACGGAGCGAGAGAGAGAAAGAGAGAGAGAGAGGGTCCTTGCTCTACTCCACCCTGAGGCACTTTCCATGAGGAAAATATATAGATAGACTAATGGCGCTGCAATGAATATCGAGCATTGGAAGGGAAGCATACGTTAAAGTTAGCCCATGCGCAGATGACAGAGCTGAACAGATGTGTGCAGATGTTTTGTATCCCGCTAAGTTTTTTTCCCCCCTTTCTCATAATTCTCTCCTGTGGGAGAGGGAATGGGTGGACAAAATTCAGCCCTCCAACACCACACACGTACTCACATCTCAGAGAGAGAGAAAGTGTGTGTGTGTATATAGAAAGGCTGTGGGACATGTGGTCATTATAGAGAGTGTTGAATCGGGCAGGTTTACACAGCCTTGGGAGACATGGTCAGCCTTCAGCTATGGCCTTACTCCTTTTCCAGTAATGGGACACCTATTTAGATGACCACACCCAAATTTTTTTTTTTTTAATAATTGATGAAAAATTAAGTTAACTTTTTTATTAAAAACAAACAAACAGCTAATTTCTATGTGCTATACGGCACCGTCTAACATGACGGCTTGCTTTTGAGTTGGTGAGAAGCACAAAATTACAGCCATGTCATCTCAGTAGACAGGGGCTTTGCACAAACAAGCAACTTCCTGTCAATCACTGGCCTTAAGCACATGCTATTATGTTGTTTTGCATTCTAATCCGAGCTCTTAAAATAGTGGTAAATATTTGCAGTGCTGCACAGGCACCAAAAATAGTGGCAGATAATTCTGATGGCTGGGTGGTCCGCCGTTAGAGCGGAGGGCATCTCTGTTACAAGATGTCTCCAGATAATTGGGGGAGTTTAACAACGCCTACCCTTGAACTGTTTCCAGGTCACGACCCCAACTGGTGCACCATCCACCCTGAGTGTGAGGGACGGCAGCCCCCTGGAGGGCAGCCTGGTTAAAATGGACGCCACTGAGAAGTAAAGAGGGACCCTGCACCTTTAATTATGATCAAGAGGTTTTCTCCAAAGGACGGAGGCGTAGCAGTTATGTTGCCTCGTAAATCTGCCTCAGATGCAGTATATTGTGTTGAACTATTACGGTACACTATTATACTGCATATTCAACTGGCTCTTCAGGACCTGATTTGCATAATTGGATCTTTAATGAAACTTGCCTTGTGGAACAAAAAAGGAAAAAAAAAATGAGGAGAGAGATGAAAAAATACATTATAGTATTATAGGCAAACCCCAGCGAGTATTTGTGGTGGGAAGTTGTCTAAAAAAATACAAAAATGAGAGAGAAAAAAGGAGCCTGTTTAAAGGAGTGCATGAGCAGTGAAGTGACCTACGTTATGTACATCCTGTCACTTACCAGTACACACACGCACACTCACATACATCACTGGCGGGGCTACAAATAGGATGAGAAGTACCTCTGAAAGCTGTACATACTCAGCCAGGTCTCGGGGGCTATTACTACAATAGCTGGATTTCTTTAGCCTGAGGGATTTTAGCTTCTCTGTCGGCACTCATTCCCTCCACTTGTTACTCAGGGAAGATGGTTCCTTTGTAGGGGAGCCCAAGCCGCTCGCATGTTGGAATTCCTCTGCTGCAAATATTTTGACAATTTCCAGTCAGATCTGCACAGACTGAATTTCTCTTTCACCCCCTCCACTAGGGGTGCCGTATCAAAAGTGCAACACGTTTTTTTCACGCATAATCACCACAACGATTTTACACAAATATATTTATGTGTATCCAGATACTTTATAATCCGTAACATCTGTTTCTGGCTGATTTGTGACTTAGAATTGTTTTTATTGGTTAATTAAAATGCATGTGTCTTTTCTTCCTGTTCTTCAGCAATTGAAGGTTAAAATGCTGATAGTGACCCTTTCTAACAGACGTGACAGTCATGGTTAATGAAATGTTATTTGTCCTATCTTTGAAGGACCTATAATTTAAAAAGTGAAGGAAAGAAAAACAGAGAGCAAAGGAATATGAAAAAGAGAGCTGGGGAAAAGAAAAAAAAAAGGAAAAGAGGCAAGCTATTTAGCTGCACTGTAGCAGGAGTGGTTTGTATCCAGGGGGGAAGAGTGTTGTTAATCAGGGAGAGAGGTTAAAAACGGATATTAGCTAAACGATGATGATTTATCATTGGAGGAGGGGGCCGAAAAACACAGAGGTGACTCCACTCCAGAGGCCTGGGAGTGGATCATATGGCTGCGTGGTTCACAGGTGGCTATTAGCGCAATGTTGGAGAGGGGCGGCAAAAGGAGACAGAAAAAAGAGGGAGGGAGGGTGCGGAGAAGAAAAAAAGTAGTGCCACAGCTAGCGTTGAGCTGCCATTTACTCTGTATGTGCAAACGACTCTTTCACTTACTCTCTTTTTCCCTCTCCCTCTCTCCCTATTTTTTTTTTTTTTTTTTTTTTATATCTCTCTCCACGCTCTGCACTTGGGAACTTTCAGCTGACAGTGTGTCCCGGTCCTTGGTATCTCACAGGTAGGCACATGTTATTTTTACTCCCCCCTAATTTCCCCTGAATACGACCCTTTTATGTTTTACACACACCGCACTCACACACATGCAAACGCACAACATTGTATGCACACATGCTCACGCACACACTTACAGAGTCACACTAACACACGGTCAGAGTGCTTGTGCTGTTGATTCTCCCGGTAATGATGTCATTGCGATAGTGGAGGAGAGCAAATGTCTCCTGATTCCTCCATTTAACGGCTGGCTGAATTGGCTGATAATGATAGCATTGGCGTCTCCAGCCTTACAGACAGATCAGACCCTGTGAATTAGCAGCTCCTAACCAGCGAGAGAGAGAGAGAGAGAGGGAGAGAGATGGCATACGGAGAGGAAAGAGGGAAGCACTGGCACTGGGAGAGAGAGAGAAAGATAGAGATGTTGAAAGAGAGAGAGGGTGATGTATTTAACATATCTGTGCTGTGCTCTTGAACAGGCTGTGAGAGATCTGTGTGTGGCAGTGCTGATAACTGCCGCTTGATATCAGTCAGGGACATGACCGCCTGTTTGCAAAGCTCTTTAATGCCTCTGCACGTCTGTCCTGCTACTTTGAACTGAATCATGGGCCATCGCATCAGGGCCATACCGCTCAATATCTGACCTTAATATTAGAATTTGTTTCAGGAGTATAGAATTAAAATACTTTAAACAATTCGGTGTTGTTATTATTTTTTAAATTGCTGATTTTTTTTTTTTTTTTATGAAAGATTGTAAATGAAATCCAAGACACAGAGCATTATAATGAGTTATTTTGTCAGTGCTTTATTTGACATTTTACAGTTTTATATTTCTAAATATGAATGCATCTTTCACTCGAAAGGTTCTTTGCAAATATTGAGCGACTTTAAACACCATGCAACCTAGAAGTTTTAAAACACCATTTTCCCCTCCTCCAAAAGCTCTAATAGGGTTTTACTGTTTTTCTGGTGATCCTAAAGTAAATAAATAGGTCCGAATGCTAATGAGCATTCCAAGCTTTGAACACATGCCTCTCTGTGACTGTCCACCCCACAGCCCTCTAGCCACACCAGCAATGCCACATCTTCAGTCCTGCAGTGTCATATGAGTACACATACCTGCCTACATTTTTTTTTTTTCTTCAGAACAAATATTAAGTATGTACATAGCTGTATATCTGCTTACTTCTGTCAATCTGGGCCAAGGCTAAGGGCAGGCCAAATTTCAATGGGTCAATTTTTTATTTTATTTTTTTTTAATTAAAGCAGAATATCACACATAGAATAGATGACAAATTGGGTTTTATTATTATTATTAAATATAAATCATCATCATCATTTTATCATTTATTTGTTTTTTTTATATATTTTTTTATTTATTTATTTTGAATTTGAATTTTTTTTTTCTCTCTCTTTAATTCAGTTGTTCAAATTCACTGATATTCAAACATTATAAAATCATAAAAGCATTAATTTGTGTATTGCTGCAGTGTTTGTGGTGGAGGGTGGACCAACTTTTGTATGGAAATAATCGCATTGTTTAAATCCTAGACATATATACACATACAATCAGCCACCTGGTTGTTTTGTTTGTAGAGGGCTGTCAGTCCTGTGAGGCGCACTTTAAGTAACTCTTGCTGAAGGTTAGAGTTAAACAGTATTTACTTTGGGGAATTTGCCTTTATTTATCTGCCTTAATGCAGAGGTGAATTTTAAAGGGGCTCTCAGAGAGAATTCCCCCGATGCTCAGCTTACTTTACACACCTTTTAAGTCTTAAGATGTGTTTCTCCCCTCCTGCTGACGCTTACCCATAACACATCTCCCACAATCTCCGCCAATTTTCACAATTCAGCTTCTTTTCCCTCTCCCCCTTTCTTGTCTGTTATTGTTTTTGTTCTCTCGCCTGCTCCCTTTTTTTCAGTCTTGATCACGAAGTGTTGTTGTCTGTCTCTTAAGTTGCCCGTTTCATCTCTTTTGTTATGGCGTCTGTGCCAATCGTTGTAATTGGGAGAAAGCTAAGTTAAGTGAGTGAAGGAGAGAGTGTGGGGTAACTTGCCTTGTTACTCTTCCCCATGTTTTTGTAAATAAGGCTGTCAGTATAGATCAGCCTGTGGTAATGTGGACGATCCAATCCACTCCAAACCCACACGACTGGAGGCTGGAAAAAAATGGAAGGCATGTTCAGAAAGAACAGCTTAGAGTTCAGTTACACTTCTGGAAGTTTTTATGCATGACTTCTTTGTGTCAGATCAACCACCAACATCCTTTTTAACTTTCCGAGGTCAAGAGAACCAGCCGCCATTTAACCTGTTTACGTTACTGTAGGAAAATGCACTTTTATTTCGAGTTAAAAACTTTACTGGAAGTGAAGCAGCACATGTTGTGTGTCTAGACTTTATGACACCTCATTTTGTTTGCTGCTTGCATTTGAAAGCATGTGTCAATTAAATTTCCATCTGCTTTTTTAAATATAAACACGATATTTATAGTTTCGACTTTTTATATGTAATTTGTGGGTTGGATTTCGCTAAGATGCTTAAGGATTAATTAATTTCATGACGCTAATCAGAATGTTATGGATATCGGCTGTTTCAGAGCGAGAGCGACTTTCATAACAAGTTGAGGCAGCGATGACGTGATTTGCGCAGAGGAAGGGGCCTGTGGTCTGGTGTTGATCATTAACACTTTTCCTGTATGTGTGGCCCCCTCAACAGGCGGCTAAAAGATCATCTCTGTTTAAATTTGCATGATGATGGTACTGTGACCAGTCATCGTTAGATCAACTAACTAGAGAGGCTTAAGGTTGGGCAGAGAAGATTCATGATCCCCCCCCCCTCCCCCGATCTCTCTCCGTCTTGGGAGGTCCCCTTTAAAGTGCAAACCTCAGCCCCCCTCACATCCCGCGTCTCCAGGAATGATGATCCGACGCGATCCTGTTTCGGCGCGAGCCAAACGGGGAAGCTATGGGAGATTTTCCCCTCGGTTTATATATTTTTCTTCCTCTCTCTCCCCTCAGTCTCTCTTAGCCCTCACTCAGCCCCGCTGATTGCCGTAGCCTCGGGGCTCTCCGGCGCACACTACATCCCTGTGATTATATTAATGGCCTCCCGCGCTGGGTTTGGAGGCTGAGGACGGCCGGGGTAATGCGAAGTATCGCCGAGAAACGGTTAAGGAGATGGACCTCTGACCGCAGGGGGTCTCGGGATCAAGGCCCAGGTGGGCCACAGCGTAGCTCCACGTTCCCTCTGGGCAGGCCACTTAACTCGCAACGCCTCAGTGAGCGCCCTAACCACAGCCGTAGCAGAGCGCACACGAGAGAAAGAGAGAAAGAGAAATGTGATGTGGGGTTTCTGTGTCTGCTGTGAAAAAGGGAAGTTATGAGTGAGACAGAACAAATCACACCCAGAGGCTTTTGGCTAAAACTCACAAAGCTGGCTAATAATTCTCCTCTGAGAAGTATTGATCTTTATTTGTTATTATGTGACTTCTAGGCACTCTCGCACGTTTATTTGTCTTCATTAGACTTGAACAGCACCTGCAGCATTGTTACTCCAAAATGGAGTGTGTGTATTTGCGTTATTGCATACGAAAATGTTTGTTTGCTCCCATGCTATGTGTCTGTGTGTCAGCGCCTTTATTTGGGAGGACTTTGTTATTTCTTTCTCTAATTTGGGATTTATTGTAAAATTGCCATGCGTGTACATGTGAAATGCCGCCTGCCGCTCTGTACTGAGTATATCTACTACTTATGTGTCGGGTTGATATGTGGAGCAGGATTCATTCATGTTGTATTTGTGAGGTGGGAGCCGTGGGGGTCCGTCTCCCCTCGACTGGACGTTTGATCAAGGCACACGAGGGGTCTGCCCCGTCCCATGCTCTTATGTTTCATCCCCTCGCCTTGGCCGCAGGATCCCCGCTTTCCCCACTTTTGTTGTCGTGAGTAATCTCGGAAGTGATCTTAATTATGGAGGCCGGGTCGGGTTCTTTCTCTACCGTCCAAATGCGCTTTTAATCAAACAGTGTAGTCAGTTGGTTATGAGCAAGGGGGAGGTACTACACACCTCCAAGCCTAGGAAGGGAGAGAAATAGCTGGAGAGAAGAGAGCATCGTGGGACTGTGTGGAGGAATAGAGCAGGTGTTTGAGAGGAGCTGAGAAGCTAAAGGAAAAAGATTGCACCTGGATTCTTGCTTTTGGAGAGGCAGTGTTGCAAATAATAGATACATGGGTTTAACAACAAAACAGAAACAAAAAAAATCTATATGTGAAAGTGCAGTGGGCAAAGATTAGTTTATCGCAGCCACTGAATGACTGATATGTTGGCAGATATTTGGAATTTTGAGATAATATAAGCTGATACTTGTGCCTTCTTGGCCAATTATCAGTAGCGTTACTTCTCGATGGTGTCAGTTGAAATATATATATATATTAAAAAATATTATATGTAAAGACATTAATACTACTTTTTTAAAATTAATTAATTCATTCATTTTTTTTTAGCAAGAACGCATTCGACTCGGCAGTTAGGACATGTACATTGTTATTATTTCAAATAAATTATGTTCTTTTGAACTTTCCATTAATCAAAGAATCATGAAAAGGGTATCACAGTTTCCACAGTATTATTATGAAACACAACGGTTTTAAAATTGATAATAATAAGAAATGCTGGTAACACTTTAGTTTAGGGTCCAATTCTCACTATTAACAAGTTGCTTATTAACATGCATATTACTAGGATATTGTCTGTTTATTAGTAATTATAAAGTACATATTAATGCCTTATTCTGCATGACCATATTCTACATCCCTTAATCCTACCCAATACCTAAACTTAACAACTACCTTTTCTAACTATTAATAAAAAGTAATTAGGCACTTATTGAGGCAAAAGTTGTAATCTGAAGTGTCACCAAAATGTTTCTTGAGCAGCAAATCAACCTATTAGAATGATTTCTGAAGGATCATGTGACACTAAGGACTGGAGTAATGTAAATTTATTTTTTTAATTATTTTAATTATAATAATTTGTATTACATTGTAATACTATTTCACAATCTTACTATATTTGCTGTTTTCTTTATTAAATAAATGCAGCCTTTGTGAGACTACCAATTTGAAACTTTTGAACAATAATGTTATATAAGTTATGTAATATTAATTTCTATACTTTATATATTTCTATAATATATGTATTAATATAATATATATTTGTTTTTCAAATATTTTTATGTTTTATTTATATTAAAAAATGTGTATAATCTACACATACATGTACATTTTGTGGACCACTCTGCTCTCAAAATCTCTCAGAGAACTGCTGGCCTGAAAATTGGATAAAAAATTAGTAAGAAAACAGAGGGAGAAGTAGGGGGAGTGGTATGAATCGAGAAAGATGGATTCCATTACACATAAACATGCTTTAAGCACTGATAGGATGATCCATTGGGATTAGTGAGGAAATCCTGATGGACATTGAAAAGGTGACCAGTCGGAGAAAAGCGTTCCTACACGCTCTACTGCAGACGCCACACGCATTCATACAGAAATGCAAACAAACTGGGGTTATCCTAAAGGTCAAAGGGCAGCCCTCTTAGCGCAAACTCAAGGCTTAATGTCGACCGGCTTTATAAATCAAGGATGAATAAGTGTGATTGCTTCAGTGGGGCATGTCTGGATTTCAGGTATGCTTTATCAAACATTTGCATATATATATATATATATATATATATATATATATATATATATATATATATATATATATATATATATATATATATATATATATATATATATATTTTTTTTTTTTTTTTTTTTTTTTTTTGTCTGATTCACATTGAGTTCCACATTTGTGTCCATGTTCAGTTATTTATTTATTTACTTTTTTTTTTTTTTTTCAAGCAAATTGTCTCATAAAAAGGCTCAAAAGTGCCAATTAACTGGAAGGAAGCAAAGTAAAATCTTAAGAAAACAACCGAGAATTTGCTTATACTGTTTAGATCTTACAGACGAATCCTTGAAGCTGAGAGTTGACAGTCACAGAACAAATGAGATTGTGTTCTAGTGCAAGTGCATGTTTTCGACCAGTAACGAAAGCAAGTAAGTTCACACTGGGGCAGATTTGGATAAAAATCAGTATAGTGATTTGCAGCAGGGGATCTAGATCTTCTCATTAGGTATGCATGGTGGCATTCCCACATCTTGTCTCTATATTATTAAAAGTAGTTTGCCCATAGGCTGCCTCTGTGCTGAAGGAAGTTGGACAGATGGCCATGTTTTTTTAATAGATCACAACCATATCTAAAGCACGGCAGAGGATGAGAGAAACGGATAGCACTACCTCTCTTTCACTGGCTGCTGGATTCATTCAGGGGGGCAAATGCTCCTCTAGCTATAGCCTTCATGAGTGTAGCGTTTCATTAAATAGACTCTAAAACTAATACAACATTCAGTGACTTCTCGCTGTGGATGACAAGTTAATTTGCTGTTTATGCCTGTGTATGTCACATTATATAGCAGTTACGAAGGTCTTCCGAATAGTGTGTGCGCTGTGAACTGTTTTTAATCTTACAAACCCTCCTTAGCCGTTTTGTGCCTGACTGAAAGTTACTCATAACAGGATGTTTAATGTATCTCAGAGAGAAAGAGAGGGGGAGAGAGCAAGAGAGAGGGAGATTATGTCTATGTGGTTGCACTATTTCTTGATGTATACGCCGTGTCAGGCAGCCATTGTCTCCTGGGTAAAGAATGATAGTTCAAATACCTACCATCTCTCCCTTGGTGCTCCAAATGCTCGCCTTTGAAGTTTTTATAATCCATCTGTCATCTTGGAGTGGGGAGGGCACATGTTCTGTACCACTCAATTATAGAATTTTCTTTTTTGCCAGCCACATTGAGACAGAAAACGAATATGGACGGCACAGAGAGAAAGAGGGAGATAAAAACTAAATTTTGCATTCTTCAATTTGTCACCAGTTAAAGGGACAGTTCTTCCCAAAATGAAAATTCTTTCATCATTTACTCACCCTCATGTCTTTCCAAATCTGTATGACTTTCTTTTGTGGAACATTTGTGGAATGTCTTGGTATATACACTACAGTTCAAAAGTTTTACTTAGTTAGTTTTTAATATTATTAATTGAAAGAAAGAATTATAATCAAAAAGGATTGATAGAATTGAGCAAAAATGACAACAAACTAATTTATAATGTTACAAATGACTTATAATAAATGCTGTTCTTTTAAACTTTCTATTCATTAAAGAAATCTGGGGGGAAAAAATGGCACGGTTTCCATAAAAATATTAAGCAGCACAACTGTTTTCAACATTTATAATAAGTATTTAAACATTACTGTGATTGCTGAAGGATCACGTGATACTGAAGACTAAGTAATGGCTGCAGAAAATTCAGTTTTGCTATCACAGGAATATATTACATTTTAAAATAGAAAATATTATTTTAAATTGTAATAATAGTTCATAATATTACTGTTTTCACTTTTTGATCAAATAAATGCAGCCTTGGCAAGCATAAGAGACTTCCTGTATAAAAAAAAAAGTCAGTAGGGTCCTCTATTCTTCAAATTATCTTTTATGATCTCTTGAAGAAAGTAAGTTGTTTGGAATGACACAAGGGTGAGTAATCGATGACATCATTTTTCATTTTTGGTTAACTATGCCTTCAAAATTCAGTCTTCAGACCGAATGTCAGTTCGGACGCAAAGCACATACACGCGCTAACCAGCTGTTACAATTATAATGAATTTTACTGAATACTTATTGTTTGTGGGCTTGAACATTTTCAAGTGGCTAAAATGCATTTTCTGCATTTAAATTGATCAGTTAATCAAACTTTATCTAAATATTTGTTAATTTGCTATGAAACAGGAAAAACAGAATAACATGCATATGAGTGTGATATCCCATGCAGAATGGAGTGAGTAGAGAGGCTGTTTAACACACATCCTAATGGAGTCTGTCGCAGTGCTTGGTGGTAAAATCATTTTTAATTAGAGAATATCGCAGAGGTAAAACGCTATTTGGAGAACACAGGAAAAACTAATACATAAAACGAGAGATAGAGAGAGAGTCAACAAGAGGAACTGATAACTTCAGATATGGTTTCTTAAAAAGCAGGTAGAAAAGAAAACAACAGCAGTTGGAAATCAGATCGGCCTATCTGAAGCATTTACCTTTAATATTTTTCTTTTTACATCACTGTTAGATCTCTTTGAGTCTCATGTTATCAGAAGTGAATAGCGAAACATGAAGAAGGAAAGAGGAAGATGAAAGATTGCGTTCGGCAATGATAAAAGGAAATCGTACATTCTTTTGTTGTCTTTGAATCATCAATATTTGGGGTATAATTGTTTTGTTGGCGTTGTATATCTTCATTTATGGTGGAACAACACGTAGGCCTTTTTTCTGGCTAAATAAAAGCAGCACCCATCTGCCTCTAGACCAGCTCCAGCCTCCTGCTCATCGCAAAAATAATGCGCGTCCTAATGACTTCCACATATTTGGAAATCTCCCTTTTGAAATTGGTCTTGGCAGATTATTTGCAGGTACTTGAGTTGCATCTGTTTGCAATTTTGCAAATGTGGAAGACTTTAATATGGCACTCTTTGCTTTGGAATGATAGGGGCTATTCTAATCCTGGGGTAGCACCGGCTGTCATCACAAAAAGACCTTCACTTTTCTCTTTTCTTCTTTTGGCGGAAGAAGAGAAACGAGAGATGTGACATCCAGCGTCAAGGTTAAAGTTGCAAGAAACGTCCGGGTCCATGTCAGTCCCACTGTTTTGGGAAGAGTGGATGAAGGAGAGAGAATGTAAGAGAAGGGAGGAAGGATATCCAAGCCAGGCTGGAATTATTGTGACTTCAGTTCTTGTTAGTTCTACCATGTGGCAAGCAGCTGACCAGCCTAAGCCATTTGATTCTCTCGCTCTAGCTTGTAGTTTTTTTTTTTTTTTTTTTTTTTTTTTCAAATATAAACTCTACTATCTGTTCCACTTTCCAAGCCTGTGCTGTGCCTGTGATTTCTCTCGCTCCATTTTTTGTCTCACTCTCTACCCAGCCGATTGCAATTGTATAGGTGGTTACAATTACATTCATTACAGATTTCATCAGCGGTGTTTATTCAGTCTGACGAAAAATGAAAAGGCGAACTTTTAACTCCTTTGTTTTGTTTTTTCCCCCCTCCCGCTCTTTCCTGAATTTTTGGAGAGGTTTTGTTTTATTAGGAGTGAGGGGCAGGCGATGCCAGACAGGGAATTATGTTGAAAGTGTATGCCTTGCAACTTTTCTCCCTGTTGGAAATGTTTATTTGAACAGTAAGCTCATGATTTGAATATTTGTAATCCATGCTTAAATTTACAGGCCAGATGAACTTTTTGGCACAGAATCGCAACCATAAGTAGGATTTTCTCAAAAGCTTTACAAAATTTTAAGCCATTTGCATGGCTTATCTAATTTAGAGGGAGGGGGGACGCCTCTCCCTTCTATTATTTTCATACCTCTGAAAAAGATCATTGTTCCACTCTTAATGTATATGCATACCTCTACCGGCAGTCTGTGGTGACCAACGTTGAAAGCACTTAGTGGGAGACAAAGGGAATGAGGGAAAGACGAATACATAAATACATGTGTGCGAGGGGGGAGAGGGGAAATGTATGCAGTGGCCGAGGCGCTGGAGTGGTTTTTCACTCTGTTCAATTCAAATGAGTTTACTAGGTATTGACTTCTGGTGCTGGGAGAGGCCACCCATCTCGTAGGCTGGGCGGTCTTCTCAGTGCTGCGCTCTTTCTTAAATGATGCTAATCAGTCCGGCAGGGCCTGGCCTCTGTCCACCATCAGTTTTTCTGTAATTCTGATGTGGTGAGAACCTGAAATTAAACATGTCTGTGTGTGCGCTGTGAATGGAAGTGTTGAGATGTTTGTTTTGGTGTGTGTCAGGGTCAAGGAAAACCAAATTAGCAGATAGGGTAAATTGCTGAAGCTCGGGCTTTCTTTTGGTCATGTTGAGGGTGAATGTCAACACGATTTAGCCGCCGCCCTGTCTGCTGACTGGCTCCGACTCCGTCTTTTTCACGGGCATCGTACACGATCTGAGGTTAGGGTTTTTACTTCTTGTTTACGGTCCTTCAGATATGTTTATAAGACGAATGGTTTATTTGTGGCTGTCGTGTTGTGTCTATATGCGTGTGTGTGTATGTTGACAGCAGGGCGAACAGCTGACTCAACGGTGTAGCCATTGCCCTTGTTTCAGCTTGGCTCTCAGTGGTGTGAAAAAGCTCGCTCTTTGAGGGCATTATATAGATTAATGGTTTGGGCCAAGGGCTCCTGGGAGGCCTAGCGTGAAGCCTTGGACTCGACTGGGATGGAAGGGGGAGCGGAGAGACTGGAGCCCCGGCCTGCTGAAAGCAAACATAGGCTTCTGGTCTGGATCTGGAGGGATGGAGTCAGAGCATCATCTGCTCCAAGCTGCTCATTATATCAGCACGACCCTCCTCTCCTCGCCAGCAGAGACACTAAACTCTCACCAACGCACACACATGCACAAACGTAGTCACTTGTCAATAACACGGTCTACTCATATATTTACACATTTGATACCCATATTCCTCCAACACATAAGGATCCCCATACAGACGTCACAGAAACACAGACATATGGGCATCTGTTTCCACCCCATAGTAAAAAATATAAAATTAAATGTGCCTTCATATCTCACAACTGAGATACCATAGTTGTGTGACTTTATATTTCACAATTGTTGCTTAATTTCTCATAATTGTGACTACGTATATTTCACAATTGTAACTATTGTATTTGTGACTTTATATCTCACAATGGTGAATTTATATCTCACAATTGAGACTTTATTTACCACGACTGTGATTTTGGGTAGTTTTCACTTTATATCAATTGTTTCTTTATCACTCGTAATTTTAAGAGAGTACATTCACATGACAAGGACGAACTAAAAATGGTTAAGTTTTTCCTTTGCATTTTTCACATACAGACGACACCATTGTCAAAACGATCCATTCATGCGGATCCGTGTCAATGACTAAAAATGTACTATGCATGCCAGGCCAGTAATTGGCGATGAAACACTATGCACCTATAGACTGAACATGTAATTTGCGCATGCATGACATCACAGTTTTCACAAATTTACGTTTTTGTAGTTTACATGGAGACGATAACTTGCGCTCTGAAACCCGTTTTCAAAATGGTCAGGTCCCCAAAATGCCCCCAAAATCATGTAAAAAAAAAAAAAAAAAAACTGCCAAAATGCATAAAAAGTGTTACGTTTTTAGTTGAAAACTGTGTTCTGTAAACAGCCCCTTAGTTACATCTTGCAATTAATATACTATTTATCATAATTGTGACTAAATCTCACAATTGTTTATTTCTAATAATGTACTGCTTTATTTCTCACATATCCATTTCTGACTGTTACTTTATATCTCACAATTGTAACTATTTATTGTAATTATGACTTTATATCTAGCAATTTTAACTATTTCTCATAACTGAATTTTTTCTCGTAATGTGATTTAATATATCAGGTGCGACTATATCTCACAACTGCGACTTTATTTGTTATAATCATGACTTTATATCACAATTATTACTATAATTCTCAAAACTGACTATATTTCGCAATTGTACATATTTTCCTTAATTGTGACTTATGTCACAATTGTTTCTCATAATGGTGTTTTTTTTTTTATCTCACAACATGACATTTAATATCTCACAACTTGACTTTATTTCTTATTTTGAACTTTTCACAATTACCGTTTTATTTATTTTTTTTACCTCAGAAACTGGCTTCTCTACATATGTGGCATTTCATTTACCAAGCAAGCTCTTTACTGTCTTCACCTGCTTGGAGAATAGAAGGTTTTGCTAGTAATATCCAGGACAAATACCAGTTAAGAGTATGTGTGAGTATTAAATATATGTTGTATTTATTATGTGTTTTGTATAATGTAATGTATTTATTATTATCATCATCATCATTATCATTATTATTTTTCATAGAGAAGGTCAAAGCTCTGTCTCCCATGTGTGAGACTTGAGAATGCAGTAAATGAGAATCCTATTAAACACACGCACACACATACACACGCTGGTGGTGAGGGCCAAGGCCTTTTTTTCTCAAGGCCTGGTGGACAAACAACAAGCATGTGTTAATGAAAGGTGAAATAAAACTCCAGAGGACGTAAACAGCACATTAACTCACAACAGGTTCTTTGTTGTCTTGGCGCTGATGGCTGTGTTAAAGACTGATATTTCATAACTTTACTTGTCATAAGGACAATGGCTGAGCTTTTGGTGCACTTTCTTTTTTTGCAGATTTGAGCACATTCCAGATAAGATTATGTTTGTGAGCATGTACGCTCACATGCGTAAAATGGAGAAAGACAGAGCGAGCAAAAGAAACAAACTAAGAAACTTGGTTTGTTGGAATCTGTGTTATCTGTTCGCTATTAATGTAAATATGCGCTCTGTTGTCGGAAATCTGCATCTGGTCTATATGCCGCACGTGCGTGTCTGGCAGGAGCGTGATTGTATGTGTGTGCCAGACGTGTGTATGTTTGCATTTGTGTATGTGCGTTGTTAAAGTGAGGAGCTTAAATAACCTACTTTTGTCTTGACAACAGCATCAGTTGTAGAGGTGCACATATGCAGAAAGCTATTTGGAAAGGCATCCTCTTGCCTGTCAGCTTTTATTATGCGGGAAGGTGTCATGTTTGTAAGGAAGCTGAGTGCAGATGGCAGAGTGGAAGAAATGGATCACTAATTTTAACAATGATTAATGAACAGAGATGGAAAATGAATTACACTCCACTATTGGAGGGAGGAATATTCTCTCTGAAAATGTTAACTTCGGCTGCCAGCTGAAGAGAGAGAGAGAGAGATGGTGATGAAGAGGGGGTGGAGGGTGGGGGGGTCTGTTTTTTTCCTTGTATCCTCCTTTGTAAAGTCAACACTTCATTGGTTTTGCTATTACTTTTACAATTTTGCCGCTCTGACAGACAGCGTTGTTCCATGATCTGTCTGTTGAGTTCTAGGACTGTAGAAACGGTCTTTTAAAAAGCAAATATTGTGAATAGGTAACCGAGAGCATCATTCCTTTTAACTCTCAAGAGTTATTGGAGATTTCGGCAGATAGCACACGTTCTCTGACATGTTGTGCAGGCGATCCAAGTTTGAATTTGGTTCCCAATCCCACTTTTCTCCCTTTCATTTCCTGTCACTTGTACACTATCCTATGAAATGAAAGGCAATCATTATATTAAAAAAAAAATAAAAAAAATAAATAAGAAAATGCTTCATTCATAGACTTTCAACCAGTTTATTTTGAGTTTTGAATGTAAAAATCTCAATATGGGAGGTGAAAATCAGTGTTAGATTATATTTAAGCTCCAAGCGGAGCAGTTAGAGGAATTTTTGGCATTCCACAATAAGTTTTAATAAAACAAAACTGTAGGATATCTTTGTCAGTCATCAATCATCTGTGCACAATATTATGGAGGAACGTATTTTGTAGAATTCTCTTAAAAGAGAGAATTTTATAGAAAAAAACAACAACAACAGCAATATAGTAAACATGTGAACACAGTCTTTATGGATTTTATCTCAGGTGGGCGTTTATTTAATTATTTATTTTTTAAGTTTAGACATAGTAAATATATGTGTGGTGTTTCGAATTTAATTAAGCTCCTAAAGGGAAATACCTTTAGGAGAAGAAAAAAGACAACTACTACTTCTGGAAACAATGTTTGTGCGTGCGCGTATGTGTGTGCTAAAGAGCGCTCAGGTTACCTAGCATATGCTGAGTACTCAGAAAACATACACAATGCCTTTGGTGAACAAGGTAGAGAAAAAGCTCCTGGGATCCAATTTAGAATGTGACTTAAGGCAAGCATGCCTTTGAGTATGCGTGTGTGTGATTGTGTATCTGTTTGTGTATGTGTACACATGTGAGTGAGTGTGTTCATCTTGGCACTCTATTGAAATACTACAGGGTGATTAGAATTCCCCTTGCAGGCTCTGGGGGTGGCCCGCTTTGAGCCCCACATCTGTGCCCCTGCCCTCTCACTGCTGCCCTCTCTCTCAATCCCCCTCTCTTTCTCTCTCTGGGAGGCCTGTATTCTCAGGGTTCTGCGCTACTTTAAAGGGAGGTCAGGTTATGTAGTTCACAGAGTTTATGCCGTCCAGATTATTTATTTAGAGCTGAGCAGGAGTCTTTCAAAGCAGGATTGGGCAACCCTCAAGTCTTTGTAAATTTGTGTCAGATTTTAGCATCCCCCCCCCCCCCCCCAAGCCTACATGTCTGTTAGGATTACAAAAAAACAAAGTCCAAATAAATGGAGTCATTGCATGCAAGTGTGTTTAGCATGCTTGTGCTTTTATGGAATATATATTTAATCTTATGGGGTCATATAAGAAGGAGTCAAAAGTTGAGCATCCCAGCATTTCAGTTTGTGTGGCACATTTTAGTGTGGATTGTTTGAGGTGTCTGTTACGGTGTGATGTAAGATTTGCAGAGAGGCTGGTATTGAAGGATGGGGCAGTTAAAAGCGATTTTGAATTTGCAGCTTGTGAAAGGCACTATTGCTCATTTCATGAGAAAGAGGAATTTCTTGAAGTTGTCGCAGCCTGTTCAATTTTAAATTGAAAGTAGAAATGGTCATGAATTTGTGACTTTATAGTGGTCAACAGATACATCTCGTGTTATATATTGGCGGATATTTTCATTTTTTAATTGTCATATTAATAAGGTTTTCTTGTTTTCAGCTGATTCGTGTCAGAAATGAGACTTTTGATTTATTTTTTGGGGAAGACTTAAAGATCAGAATCACAATAAGATTAAAGATCAAAATCAAGAAGCTGCCATTAAAGGGATAGTTCACCCAAAAATTAAAATTACCCTATAATTTACTCACCCTCAAGCTATCCTAGGTGTATATTTTTGGGTGAACTAACCCTTTAAGTATGAAAAGTATGTTTTGTTTTTTTAGTATTATTATTAATTTGTGAAATTCATTTTCAAATAATTTAGGTAGTTTTTAGTGGAAACCACTATAAGTGATCCTTAAAACTATATTTAAAAAAAATATATATAAAAATATAATATAAATATCTGTCCATATATCAGTCTGAATTCTTGATCAAACACAAGAAATTCTGTCTGTTTGCTTTGCTTTGAGTAAAACCAAAAAAAGCATCAATGACACTGATGACAGAGACACAGATGCTGATGATGCGGATGAGGGAAGAAAGGAGGTTTTGTTCTCAGGAAAGTGGCACCTTGGACAGGAATCATATTTTACCCCATCATCAAAGTGCCCTCCTCTCCTGCACCACATACAGATCTCATGGTCTGTCTCAGCACGTGTCTTTATTGCACCTGAACCAGTGTGGAGCAACATTATAGGCTTCAGTTACATACAACTGATCCAGAGCATCCAGGTTGATTGAAACCCAAACGCTCACCCTGCTTTAAAGTTGGTGGAAGCGGCAGAGTAACGTTCTGATTATCAGTGAGATTTTTTTTTTTTTCTTTTTTTTCACATGCCATATTTTAACTGCATGAATATAGCACGACTTTCTGAAGTTGTAATTACAGGTAAATCAAACGCATGGTTGCTGAATCTCTTGCATGGGCTGAGTTTGTTTACAGGCGCTTGTCTACCCCCTCGCGTGAACCTGTCTGTGTTCTTCCTGTGCCGCCTCCCTCGTACGCCCGGCTGCAGGTACAACTGCTTGGCACGAGGATTGATGGCGCCAAAAGAGGAGGATATTAAAGATGTCTGTCACGCTCCCCTCCTCAGCAAAACAAGTGGATGTGAACTTTTCAGCCGCGCGCTGTCACCTCACCTAATCAGGACGTGAAATCTGTATCCAAGCATAGTCATTTAACTTTTACCACTTCCTCCCCCTCCTGCTGCAAAAAGACAGTAAAGACAAAAAGAAAGAGAGAGAATAAGCATAAAGTGACAAAAAGAAGAAGAAAAAACAGGAAAAAAGAACAATCATGCTGGAAGTAATGATATTTTCCAAATAAACGCCCGCCTGTCAGAAGCAGGAGACATATTCACTTCCCCAATGTAGCTCAAGGAGACAATTAGCAAACAGAGGTGACACGGTAAACAGGTGCAGCCATTATTCCGGGAGCTGCTGGCGATATATCCCCATCTCCCAGACTGATGAGGGATCATGTGACAGGAGGGGTGAATTATCTGTCTGTATCAGGGCTCGACTGATTGGGTCTGCCTGCCGTTTTACTCGAACATCTTCTGTCCTCCGAAAAAGGAGAAGAGATGAAAAGAGATGATGGCTCCACAACAAGCTCACAGGGTGGGATGTAGCGCTCCTACACTTCTCAGTTTTACATCTGTCTCGCTACTCTGCTTCTTAGATATTCTTTGTTTGTGTTTTTTTTGTTTGTTTGTTTGTTTTTTTCTTGTCCCAGACTCCTCTTATCCTCATACTTGCATCTTTCCTTCATTCTTTTCTAAATTTTCACTTTCCTGCAGTGAATGAAGCTTTCTCTTAATTCATAATAGGCCATTGTCCTGTGTGCAAGGTCGGACTGGTTTGTGGGAATTGATTGCTTGGTGCTAAAGTGCTAATCAATGAGAACCTTTTCTAGAAGCTTGAAAATGTGAAACTTTTTTATTAAAATATGCTGAGAATGTCAGTAATGGCATGTGTAATGGCAGCTAGCAGAAAAAGATGTTGACCAAAAATCGACAAGTCTGAATAACTTTTTCAACCTTTATTTGATTTAATACTATTTTTTTTTTTTTCAAGGTGCGTATGATTTGCGCTTTTTTTTTTTTTTTTTTGCAAATCACCAAACTGCAAACCCCGCCTACAACTGATTTCATTGGTCAGCTTATTCAAAGAGTCACCTGCAAAGAAAAGTTCAGATTTTAAGAATGTATTGGAATGTAAAGTAATGAATTGATCAGATAAACAGAAATGCTAAATTTTAGGATGTGCTACCAACACTATAAAAAGAAAGATTTTTCAAAGATGTGAAAAATTATTAGTCTGTTTCATAAGAAAATACTATTTCAAGTCTTCCTTCTTAGTTTAATGTTCAATTCAATGTTTACTTGTCTTTCCTTTCATAATTATTTTTTGAATCTACTAGCAGTTTCTGAGTGAAAATTGTTTCAAAGGAAAAGTACACCCTACACCATTTTTGGCAAAAATAAAAAAAAGTTTAAGCGTCATTATATATATATAAATATATATATATATATATATATATATATATATATATATATATATAAAATTGCTGAAGTATCTGATACAGAAAATATCATTGCTAAGACTTCTGTCAAACTACTGGGTTTTCCTAGAGCCTGAACTCTATATGACTCGCTGCAGCCATACGGGATCCATCATAAACATGTGCCGTCCAAAGCAATTCTTTAAATACGTACATTCATAACTCAATAAACTACTACACGACGGCCTCGGCTTCAGAGAAGAACACGTACCGTACAACCACGTACCGGTGTCAGGCACGGCTCACTTTCTGTCATCTTCTCAGTATCCAGAGGACAAAATCAAACAAGCAAAACAAAGCGAGAAACAAAACACGGACTTCTGTGGAGCCCTCGAAGATGCTTCGCACGTCATATAGCTCACGCCTACAAACCCCCCTCGCTCTTGACTTTAATGTGTAATATAGGCAGACATTATCCATCAAACCTTCATCTCCCTTGTGAAGCATCCTGAAAATCGTCCATTTTTTCACCAACCGATGATTGACATGGCACATAGGCGCTCTGTCTCTGACAGTTTAGGCAGCATTAGTTGGAGTGGCAGCCGTCTTGCTAGGAGTTAATGATAATAATTATTTAGCATTTTTTATTGCAGGATAATTATTTAAGAGGTTCATGTAGTCAGCAGTGTAATCAGTAAAGAGCGATTACAGAAAATCCACAGGCAAGCAGATGGTAGCTGTTGTGTTGTTTTTTTTTTTTTTTTTTCCCTCTTTCTCTTCCACTCATATTAAACTAGCAGGCATTATACCAGCTTTGGCAAGAGGACAATGGAAAGGGCAAATGATAAAATTAAAATCTCTTCACCATCTAAAAGAAAAAAATATATAATCAGTCACATAATTAGGATTTTTTTTGGTCCTGGGTGCCAACACTGGCCAATCAACCCAGCCTATGTAACAGAAAAAAGTCCTTCAGAAACAAAGAGATATACTTAAACAGAAAAGTCTCGCCCTGTTACTTTGTCTATTCTGGTGTTTGAACACAATCGACAGTAGCAAGGTCAGAGGTGTGTTTTTTTTTTTTTTATAATTATACAGTATATTTTTTTACAGTATATTTGTTCTGTATTGTTTTGGGCTAGTTGTTCAGTGTTATTAATATTTTTTTATTAATTAATAATTATTTATTTACTTTTTATTTTTTACTGGATACTCAACAAACAAAACGAAAACCTCTCTCTCTTTCCAGGGTCGGAGTGATCGGTACACAGAGGCTGCTGCCCTACATTCCTGACTAATTGTATAATTGGAAAAAGCTCTCCAAATGAGCGGCCCCCTTTCGCAAATGCAATCTTCCCAGTGCTTCCCCCTTCAAAGCAAATCACAAAAGAGCATTTTGGGAATAATAATCATTTCAAAAAGCATCCATTATTAATCCAAAATAGTAGAACATCACCAGAGCCATCGCAAAAATGCCACCTCTAGTGCCACCACACACATGCAGCCGTGACTGTCGAATTACGGACTACTTGTACTCACATAAAATGTGTAATGCTGAAATATACTTTCAAAGTTCACCTCTGACGGGCCTTGATCCTCTGCTCAAGACAGTCTTTGCTGTCCCTCCTCATTGACGTTCAAAGATCTACCTGAGAGCTGTCTACACACTCATATTTTACAGTTATGCCTGTGCTCATAGATGGATTGGATTTTGAGATTTATGGTTCCTCGCACACACTTCGTCATTCGTTGCTGCGATGGCAGCGAGACGGTGGGATGATTTCTGAGGTCGACAGTGTCGCAAAGTGCAGTTAAAACGAATCTGTTAATTAACCCTATTGATCAGTCAAAAAATAGAGGCAAATGTGATTTGCATACAGCAGGCACGATCAATGCTTTAACTGATTTTTCATCTCCTTTTTTTTTCTCTAAATCTGATTTCCTCTGTTTTCAAAGTGAGAGAAAGGGAGTCGGGACTAATGCCCATCGATCCGCCATCGCATAGACACGAATACAAAGCGTTTTATTATGCAGCGAAGGGTAGGAACATATTAGGAACGCTTTGACTTCAAAGTTCAATACGTCGCATTAGGAAACATCTTTCTTTCTTTCTTTCCTTCTTTCTTAGTTTTCTCCGGAGCCGACGGCCACAACACTGTTACTCCCGCCGTTTGGAGTGCGCTCTGTTTGCATCGTTCTCTAAAACAACGATAATTAAAATGCAGTCACAGTTTTGCTCTGTGAATATTGTACTTGTGCATTAAATACTACTCTAATTGTTAGCTGAGTGGAACACGTATTATTAATAAGGTGATATTTCTTCAGGCAAAACAAAATCTGTTCCTTTTTTCCTGATTGAGTCGCAAACAACAACAAGCAACACGACGAAGTCTAAAAAAAGGGTGGGGGGAAACAATAGGTGTTAAAAAAGCAATATGCTGCGTTTTCTCAAGAGCATCTTATTATAGCGTATTGATTTATAAGGCTTTAAATGCGATCCGCCGCGCAACAGTCAAGGGCAGAAAGAGAGGAAGAAAGAGGAAAGGAGGGAGAGAGAAAGAGGAAGAAAGAGATGGCTACACAGGGGCTTAGTGGCAGCCGTCGGGTGCTGGAGAATGCCCTGCGCTGAATAGTTTTGGAACACAAAAGGGTAATTGTTTTAGCCCAGATGTTGCTTTCGCACAACAAGCAGGATACAATGTTCCTACTGAGCTGATGAGCCCAATCAGTAGAATGATTAAAAATTGATTTTGTCCCTGTAATTACAGTATGTAAACTACTTAGCCAGGATTGCAAAGGAAGTGATTTTCTAATTACGTATATACTCTGGTGTCTAATGATTGGTTTTTTGAAGTAATGAAGAGAGGGTCCTAACGACTCCTCTGTGTTCTGTTGGTTAAGGGGAAAAAGCGGGAGAGAGAGAGGAAGAGAGAGAAGGGGACCATCGTTAGGGCAAAGGCAGCAGGCAGACAAAGAGCTCAAATTGAATTTTCGCCACGGTAAAAGGCGAAGGGATTGTGTTTGTTAACATGCGAGCCGAACGCTAATGGTGGCCGTGACTTGTGTGGGGTCACCGGTCCGACAATCTGGACTCTCCAATTAAATCCCCCTGGAGTCATCATTACCACCAACAGAAACACACACACACACACACACTATCATGTTTTTCACTTGAAAATTGTAATATAATTATTGGAAAGCAGAGTACATACTGTACTTCTTTTTCGTTTAGGTGATCAACAGCCAATAAAATAATAGGGCCTCTGTGGTTAGCTGTTGAAAAAAAAAAAACCACCATATTATTTGTGGTGATAATGTGTTTTTACAGTTTTCTCTTTGATATGTTTATTATATCATTTAAATCCGTTCATTCATCCTCTCAAAGGCTACTGCTTAAAAAAAAAAAAGAAACTAAGAAAAATAAGTTTTCAAGAAACTTATGGGTCTTGGTTTTTATGTTGAGGTCTCAGGATATAAAACCCATAAAGCAAATATCTGCTTTGTTGAAAACAATTTCAGCCCTGCTTTTAAATTCTGTAGCAACAGATTAGAGTAATCTGATAACGGTTGGCATTCTCCGGAGCGAACAGGACGGAAAAAAGAAAACAAACAAACAAAAATTCCACACAATCGGAAGCAACGCTCACGCAGCTTTGCATTGTGGGTGGATTTGGGGGGTGACACAAATCCAGATTCATTATGACGAACAAAAAACTTTGAGGAAAAGAAAGCGAAGAGCGACGGAGACAAAGAGAGAGAATTGCTCGAGCTTTGAAATGCTGCCAGTATCAAACTGTACTTTTCAGACACAGTTGATTGGGAGAGAAGCCGATAGAGCGCTGCAGTCTGGCCCCTTTAATAATTCATTTAGTTAGGCTATGATCTATCATTTTGTACCTTTTGACATGCGATATTGAAATTTAATATTGCATCAATACAAATGATGTATTGCCAGTCGGCGCGGGGGATGTGGATGGGAAAGCGATCTTTGGATGTCTTTTGCTTTCACTCCTTCTCTTTTCAAAGCTAAATTGTGCTTGAACACAAAGGCAGATGTTCAGTAAAGAAAGCCTCTCTTCCACAACTTTGATGTGTATGTTTAAAAAAATGACATCTTTGAAGACTCGCAGTCTTCGGTGGGGGTGCGTGAGTATTTTGTGTGTGTGGTGAAAGTGAAGATGATGGCACCATTGCTCAGAGGAAGAGAGCAGACTCTGGCTATGTTATAGAAGAGAATATCTTAATTTCACCATTTAACAGTGTGACTGTAACATTATATTTGCCTATTGTTAAGAGAGCCTGATGTACACTACTGTTCAAAAGTTTGTGGTTGTTAAGATTTTTTAAAAGAAGCATCTAATGCTCATCACAGCTGCATTTGAAAGACACACACACACACACACACACACACACACACACACACACACACACACACACACACACACACACACACACACACACACACACACACACACACACACACACACACACAATGAAATCAATAATATTGTGGAATATTATTACAATTTAATATAACTGTAATAATATTCCATTGCAATATATACTTAATACTGTGATGACAAAGCTGAATTTTCAGCATCATTACTCCAGTCTTTAGTGTCGTATCATCCTTCAGAAAGTTTTCTAATATGCTGATTTGCTGCTCAATAAATATGTATTATTTTCATCAGTTGAAGACAGTTGTGCTGCTTAATATTTTTGTGGAAACAGGGATACATTGTCTTTTTTTTTTCAAAATTCAGAGTTTAAAAGAACAGCATTTATTTGATATATAATTGTCTTTTGTCACTTTTGATCAATTTGATGTGCCCTTTACTGAATGAAGGTATTAATTTCTTTTCAAAGACAAAGTTACTGACCCCAATCTTTTGATCGGTGAAGATGCCATGATGATGAGTATTTTGGGCCAAAGCCCCATTCGTTTTTCAGTTAAAGCTGTCTTTATGAGCTGTGACTTTTGACACTTGCTCCTTAGGCACTGTGAGCTAGTGCTAATGATATCCGATGAGTCTTTCCCATGCTTCACCCTGCCACTGTCATTAACACATGGCTTTCCTCCAGTTTATTCTCACACAATGGCAATGAGAGCCGGATGTCAATTAGACTTTCTTGGGGTAAACACTGCAGGTGAAGTCATACAAGTGAGATGACATACAAGCAGAGGTACTAATAAGATTTTTACCATAATGTTTAAGATTAAGATTAAAATATGTTCTGTTGAAGACTCTGGAGAGGATATAGTGTTAGATTGTGTGCTGATTGATTTGTGTTGAGGAATGATGTATGGAGAGGTTAAGAGCTGGTTTAAGGACTCTGTGTGTCTGTATAGATTCATCTGCAGGAATATCATACCTGTAGTAGTATTCATGTTGGTTTCATACAATTTTGAAAAACATTTATAATATTATCAAAAGTTTTGATTCATGAAGTGTAACTATCAAGTAAAAAAAAAAAAAAATCTTCCTTTAATACACTTGTGTGGACATTATTATTATTTTCAGGGTAAAATTTTATCATCATTATTATAATTTTTATCATGTATTTGTACATCACGAAAATACGAAAATCAGTTTTTCTTGGGGATATTTATATTCACCTGATGTCAATGTCTAATATTATGTTTTAATATCAATATATATATATATATATATATATATATATATATATATATATATATATATATATATATATATATATATATATATATATATATATATATAATAACATATATATAATAACATTTTATATGCTACCTGCATGTCTGTCTTGATGTGGCACTTTTTTTATTTAATACTTTTTCTTAATACTTTTGTTTCAAATAATACAAATATTTATATACACGTTTATAGCATTATTTATACTTTTTTTTTCTTTTTTACATGGTCCACCTAGAAATAATAATTTGTTACATTAATATGAAATTGTTTTATCATTTTACTTCAGAAGTTGAAACCATATTAGACATATTAAAAACTTATAGAGGAAGTATATTCAAGTCATTGTCTGTTTGATTGAGAGTTTTAGATATATTTGAATAACTTAATGCAGTGGTTCCCAGCACTGCACATTTTGGATGTCTCTCTCATCTATCACATCTGATTCAACTCATCAGCTCATTAGAAGAGACTGCAAGACCTGAAGTAGGTGTGTCAGATAAGGGCGACATACAAAACGTGCAGTGCTAGGGGTCCTCCAGGACAGGTTTGGGAACCACTGACTTAATAGATCTTTCCCAAAAAAACAAAAAAAAAGTGTCACATCAATGACATGGGTATTACAACACTTTTTATGAGGACACTTCATGTGTCCTCGTAAACCAATGGCTTAAAAAAACATACTAAACTATGTGTCTTTGAAATTCAAAAAAATGTTTTCTGTGTTTTCTGTGATGTGTAGGTTTAGGGGAAGGGGTAGTGTAAAGGGATAGAATATACAGTTTGTACAGTATAAAAACCATTACGTCTCTGGAGAGTCCCTGTAAACCACATATACAAGTGTGTGTGTGTGTGTGTGTGTGTTCATTCTCATGTGAGCATGTTCTCTGTCATTGTGTTGATGGACTTTTGCGACACTTCATATTAGAAATCTGAGGCAGCAAATAAAGATTGATTCAGATGAAAACAAAAAAATGCATATGATATCTCAACATATATTATGATTTACTAGTACGTGACATGTTTGGGCACATATGCATACACATAATCGACTGTCCCCACGTATTCACGGGGGGCTGGCGTGTTATTAAAGCCATATGACATAATTGCATTTGATGTGGAATAAGCTGGGATTCGGTGTCTCTCCCATGTGAGGATGGCAGGAGTGATGGACGAGCACATTAGCAGCAGGGACAACATTAGATTTGCTCAAAATTATTGATCTTTTGTTTGCCAGCCAAGTCGGCAATAAATAACCGAATAACAGAGACGCGACTCATTATCGTCTTGCCAACTGACAGACCTCTATCAAAACTACTCTCGTGGCTCCTGCCCCCTCTCCCGCTCTCATCCACCCGCTCGCTTTCTCTCAGAGTCACGCTGATATTAATCTGCTTTTAATTCCTATACTTTTACAGCTCATGCTTTAACTTTAGGCCTCACTGTCACTATCTGATTCCCTTAAAATTTTAATCCAGACATGATAACCTGTATTATTCCATATTTTACACAGCCGTATTTGGAGGCTCTCTGTTTTATTTCCACCTTCTTAGTGGAAAAAATCCTTTTATCACACAATGGGTAATTTATATCCATTACCAACGTTTTCAATCCTTTTCAGGGCTGCTGTCAGTGCCTTTGGCACCCTCATGATTAATGTGATCTAATAATAGTGTGCCATTATATTTCCTTTAGTAAAACATGTACCAACATCCTATTCAGCCCCAACCAAATTCATTGCCTCTTAGAATGGTTCTCGCCCTGCTTGAGCTGAAAGACAAGATTGCTATTTTTGCACAGGGGATGATTGTGGAGAGATTCAGGATACCATGGGCTCGTGTTTAGCATCATTTGAGGCAAGAGATGATGTGATTGTGTGTGCGTGTGTGATGGGAGTGATGTACCATCCCAGCGAGTTTGTGTTCTCCAGGTTATGTGTCTCAGTGCTATACTTGTAGAAAGGCATGGGTCTGTTCTGAAAAAATCATTCTTATGGTCTCTCTCATTCTCTCTATCCATCATTATATTCATTAACACATCAATATTTTAGTTATATTTAATGGAGTGCTGGCATGAGTTATATATAGTCTGTGCTGTATGTTTGTGGCTGTAATGGTAACATGTGTATGTGTGTGTCTGTCATGGTTTTGTTTATTATCCGTGTGGTTGGTGGTGAGGACCGGCTTGTGGAGGGTCCCACCGCTGTGTGAAATTGACATCAGATGGTCATGATGGCTAGAACAATATCACATCCAGTCTTCATTTAGCAAGGGGCAGCCGACCCCTAAGAAGGACTACACTGTGACCCCCGCACACCCTGCACCATCCACAGCTGTCAACACTTCTCTTTTAGCAGTACCATCTCCCTCTCTACTACTTATATCCAGCTTTCTTTTGCAAAGTTAAACATCTACATCTGTTGTCAAGCTCTGCAAAATTGATTGTAGCATCATTTTTGCTTTTTAAGAGACAAGGAATTAAAATGTACCAATTTGTTTTTTAAAAAATCATCTTTTCATTAAAATGTATTAACTTTCTCCATTTTATTTTAATTAAATGTTATTTATTTATTTATCTACTTATTTTTTTTGCTGTTGTAACCAATGCCTAATTGTGGACAAATAATATTAACATTAACCAATAACATTTATTTTAACCAATAAAATCACTCCTAATATTTCTCCAAACCAATCAAATTCTGTTCAGTGAAATCAAGTCCAGCCTTCTCCTTATATTATTTATTATTATACATTGTGTTTCACGCAGAAATACATTATATTAAAGAAAACAAATGCATTATATTACGAGTAAAAATGTTTCAAAGTAAATCCTACACCATTTTTGCAGTGTAAGTTATGCATTGTCGTGAAGGAAAAGAGATATTTAAAAAACAGCAAACCACTGTAAAATCAAATAGTATTAACTAAATATGAGTACTTAGAGAGCTGAGGTCATTTAAGATGAATAAGAGCTGTGATTCCTTAGGGTTCAGCTACATTGACTAAAAACAAATGACAGATAAAGAAAGATATGTGTGAGGAATCTGTTTTCCTTTGTGAAACATTCCTTATGTTTTCCTTTCATTCTTTTCATTTTCTTAAGTGTAATGGATTATGGAAGGGTGGGAGATAATAAGAAAAGAAGAACATTTGTTTTGGCCGGGCCAATGCTCAATAACTTTTCTTCAGTTCAAATAATCGGTATGATTTATTATTTTGTCTGATTTAAATTACGAAGAACAGAACAGAGAGAGTGAGAGATTTCATGACTGTGTACTTTTCAGCCGGGTCAACCGTGTGTGTGTGTGTGGTGGGGGGCTGGTGGTGGTTAAACAGGTGAGTCATGTCCTCCTCCTCCCCCCCGTCCTATTTAACCGGGGAAACCCTTCAGGCAGGTGGGGGGGAGGGGTGGGCAGACGGGGGGGACAGCAGAAGAGATTGCTTGCTGTGAGCTCAGCATTTTCTAGGGCCCAGACCACAGCTAAGCAGACAGGAGAGAGAGAGTAAAGAGAGAGAGAGGAAAGAGAGAGAGATGTTCCCGCTGAATAAGCCTCTGTCTGAGCCGTGACTATGCGCACGCCTGGTGGCACCACCGCCTGTCTGTAATTCCCATGATGCAAGCCGTATGGGGTGATGATGATGACCATAATGATGAAGATGATTATGATGACTACCCACTTTGTGGCTTTATATCATCTGTCCCCATACATGTGGATGTGCACAGAAGCTAATTCCCCTTTAATCTCCTAAATGTTACGCCATAGTGGAGACGCTTATAGCAACAGCTCTTCAAATAACACGTTACGGGACAGGCCAGCCATGGCGTACTTAGCGAGAAAAAAACTACCATGCTCTAAGAAACAAGGGCAAAAATCATACCTTTAGGAGTACAACAGCTTGTCATTGGGGCATTAAGGGAGAACGTAGTACCTTATTTACCCTTAAAATGCTCATTGTAGGGCCTTAAGGATATAATACTACTCTAGGATACTAATATGCAGCATTTAGGGTAGATAAAGGACAAAATTGTCCTTTTAAGGGTACTGCCCCAGTGACAAGCTGTTGTACCCCTAAAGGTATGGACGGCACTCCGAAATATAGGGCAACAGCGCTTAGGGTGATTTGAGTTTGAGTCCCGGCTCGTGGTCCTTTCCTGTTCTTTTCCTCCCCTACCACTTCCGGTCTCTCTCTTCTGTTCTCTCAAAATAAAGGCAAAGAAGACCAAAAACATATATAAAAAGGGTACTGTTATTGCAACTATTTCTGACAGTACAACCAAAAAATGTGGCCTGAAAAAAGTGAGTTTTGAAGCAGGTACCTAGGAAGCTTAGTGCGGGAGGACGTGAGAGGGGGGCTCTCTGCCAGGTTCCCGGGTTAGCTCACCTAAAAGCTATTTCTAACAGAGCCGGTGGAAAGGCATGTGAAGGCGAGTGGCAATATGCTGTGAATATGTGACGCTCATCTGTTGATGGCACATTTAAAAAAAAAATAATAATAAATTAAATAAATAAATGTAAAAAAGGCTGCTGCCATGTTGATTTATATCTATTTATATTAATGTCAAGATGGCCTGCGAGCTTGACACCTAAATGCAGTGGTGCAGAGCCATTTTCTCTATGTTCTTTCACACTCTCTCTCTCTTTTCGCCTCTTGCCAAAGTCAGAAGGATGACGTGAAATGAATATGTGTCATAATTCTGAGCAGAGTGGGAAGATAAGCAGCGTATGTCTATGTGTGTGTGAGCGAGAGAGCAAAAAGTCCTGTGGTTATGAACTCGAGCATTATGGTACTGTAAAGGTTTGAATAATTGAGAGAGCACATTATTTTGAAATGCCATTGTCTGCTGTTGAGTCAGTGGCTCAGAAATAGAGAGTATCGGAAGCACCGGGAAATGTGAAGGGGTGAAGTCGGGCCGTCAGCACCTTTGACACCAGAGGTGGGATTTTGTCATAGAGGTGGTGTTGATGCAGACACAACTCCCATCTTGTATGTACGTTTCGTGGCCTTGTATGACCAGAACCATGATGAAGACGTGAAACACAAAACTGCCATATTTTATTCATACTTCAAAAGTGTCCTGGTCTCCATGAGTGCTAGCCACAGATCAATCTCAGGGATTGCACAAGGCAGCCAGTGGGTAGAGAGGGAGGCGTTATCGATTTATCAGTGGAATATAGCATGTGTTTGCTTTAAATGGCCAAGCTAAACCCAGCTGTCACCGACTTGACATGCTGACATTTACACACAAACAGATACACACGTATACAGGAGAGATGGATGGAGACACACACACACACACGCACACAGATGTTTTCATATGGCTAAATACTTGCTATAAATAAGCCTTATATATACACATCCTCTGTGCAGATAGGTTTACCTTGACACACACATACAGCTTTAAAAAAGCTATCACATTGCTGTATTGTGAGTGGATGGCAGATTCTCACTTATGGAAGGTATTTTTCAATTTTCAACCACACTGAGTGTTTTTCATGGAGCCACACACACACACACACACATACACACACATAAACACACACACACCTGGCATGCCGACAGCAGAGGGCTGGGTGGAGAGGAGCTTGCAGCGTGAGATGCAGCATTGCGGGCCATAAAAAGGATAGTTTAACAATTGATCGGCAGAGCAGTGGTTGAAATGGCAGCTGTAAATCAATTTTATCTCTCAGCCTCTAAAGAGTGTTTTCTAATGAGGTTAATGTCACATAATGACCAAATTCCGCAATTTAAGAGATGCCCTCAAGGTGTGCATGCAAGATAGATGTCACCCAGACCAGAGTTAACGCAAGACGACCCCACACGCAACAGAGTGTACACCTCTGATGAACACTGTGTTTTATGTATGAAAAAAGGAGAGTGGAATGATAGAGGATGAAGTCAGAGAAGAGATTGAGACCATGGTTGGAACATCAGAATCTGAAAGAACAGAATGACCCAGCAGCAATATGCTCAGAATCAGGAAGATGGTGTCTGAAATGTTGATTAAATGAACAAAAAATAGAATATTTTGAAGAAAGTTGGAAACCAGACAGTTGATGGTAGCCATTGACTCTATAGAAGCCAATGGCTACCAGCAACTGTCTGGTTACCAACATTCTTCAGAAAATCTTCTTACATACAAACTTATACAGGTTTGGAATAACCTGAGGGTGATGACAAAATTTTAATTGTTGGGTGAACTAGCCCTTTAAAGGGTTAGTTCACCCAAAAATGAAAATTCTGTTATTAACTCCTCAAACTCATGTCGTTCCACACCCTTAAGACCTTTGTTCATCTTTGAAACACAAATTAAGATATTTTTGTTAAAATCCGACGGCTTAGTTAGGCTTCCATTGACAGCAAGATAATTAACACTTTCAGATGCCCAGAAAGCTACTTAAGACATATTTAAAACAGTGCATGTGACTACAGTGGTTCAACCTTAATGTTATGAAGTGACGAGAATACTTTTTGAAGCTTTACGAATCTTTTGTTTCAAATCAGTGGTTCGGAGCGCTTATGAAACTGCCAAAGTCACGTGATTTCAGTAAACAAGGCTTCGTTACGTCTTAAGTGTTCGGAAATTTCAGTGGTTCACCACTGGGGGACATGACTTTGGCAGTTTGATACACGCTCCGAACCACTGATTTGAAACAAAAGATTTGTAAAGCTTCGAAGCTTCATGAAGCAGTGTTTTGAAATTGCCTATCACTAGATATTGTTGATTGAAGTCTTTATTTTGTTTTTTGGTGCACAAAAAGTATTCTTGTTACTTCATAACATTAAGGTTGAACCACTGTAGTCACATGAACTGTTTTAAATATGTCTTTAGTAGCTTTCTGGGTATCTGAAAGTGTTAATTATCTTGCTACCAATGGAAGACTAACTGAGCCATTGGATTTTATCATAAATATCTTAATTTGTGTTCGAAGATGAACAAAGGTTTTACGGGTGTGGAATGACATGAGGGTGAGTAATTACTGAGTAATTACTGAGTTTTCATTTTTGGGTGAGCTAACCCTTTAATATTTGTCTGAAGCATATTTATACTAGTGGTGCATCCATATCATCCTTAATAGTGAATATGCTTGATTTTTTTTTTTTTTTTTTTTTTTGTATTTTTTCTTTTTTAGATTTAAATTTTTAAATAGAAACATGAATTATTATCAAATTAATAGAAACATGTATTTCCATATGTGTATTGTATGCTCACAGACATTTATACACTCCAGTCTTTGCTTCACAGGTGTAAAGAGGGTTTGCCGTGCTCAGCTGTTTGTACCCACATAAGAAAAAGATTAATTTAAGCTCTGCACACAAGAAGAAATATTAAGAAAACAGTCAGGTCCTAAGGCTAGCATCTATCATAAGAGCCCTAAAGCTATTACTATGATCTAATCAGATTTAATATGATATCCTATCAAAGCTCTGTCCAAAAAAGCCCTGCCCCAATTCTAAAACACATCAACTGAACTGATGACATGGGCTAAATTGTTTCTCTTTCTTTTCAACTATGGAATATGCATAAAAAGTAAATACATTCTGTATTATTAAATGTAAAGAAGGCATTGAAAATTTAATTGAGTATTTTGTAGCAAGGAACACCTACACTTTGTATTACCAACTACTTGTGTAGGTGCTTTCAAATCAGAGCTCTTTGAATTACAAGTAAACCTTTGCTTCCACATACTCCTATGTATATACCCTTCAGATATGTTCCTTAGCCCTTTTTCATCTTTCCCACTCCTGCTCTCTCTCTCCATTCTGTGCTTTAATGAATTGAGTGGTAGATGAGACGATTTTTTGGGGATTAGGCTGTCGTGACTGTGCGGTGCAGGCACTGACCTATAAAGAAGGCCTTTAAGGAGGCTCATTAATCCACCTGTCCAGGAATACTATATTTATATGTGTCCCTCAGATCTGGGCTGAGGTGCTCAAATACGATGTGGAATTACCACTGCTGGCACCCAATTCATTTCCAGCGTGATTAGTGACACAGCCACACGGAGGGCGCTGTGGGTGGCATACGGCACAGACGCTGGGGTCTTTATATGGGTAGGCCGGCATAATACGAGCGTGTATGTGTGCCACTGTCATCTTGAGATGCTTTTTTGAGAATATCAAGTAAAACCTCTGTGGTTTGATACAGTACACTTCCTTTGCACTTTTGAGCAATCACACACACACTTGGTTGGGCATTGGATATGTAGTCTTTTACTCTCTGCGATTCTCTTCCCACAGCCTTTAATCAAGGCTTGCTCTCACCCTCTGTCCACCTTTAAATATCCGTCAATGACCCCCATAAAAGCAGCATATACCCTATTTTGATCAGTTCACATTTTGAAGCACCACTTGCACTAGATGAGGGTCTTTCTCTCACTCCCTCTCTCTCTCTCTCACTCCATTTTTCATCCTCTCTTTGATTGATATGTGAAATAAGTCCCTTTCCTGCTCTCTAAAGGCAGTCGGTGTAGAAGGCCTGAAAGGTGCCCATTGTCAATGCGAGAGCACTTTGTCAGGAAACAATTCTGTTCCCAAGGCCCTGAGGACATGTTAAAAAAGATACAGCCCCCATTGTGTACTATAGGAACTTTAATTTTGCTTGTGAGGTCATTTTAATCCTGATGAATTTTTATAGTCGCTGTGGTGCTGAATGGGGAGCAGTGCTAATGCTTGATTAAAAAAAAGAGAGTGAGAGAGAGAGAGGAAAAAAATCTACCACCCACAGACCACCTAAACTTAAGGCATTAAAAAAGGCCAGACAGAAAAGAATTGGAGAAGCTTTTGTTGAGGGACACATTGGGGTGTATTTAAGTTTACAAAGGACTTCTCCTCAATGGAGACTGGTTTCTACATGGAAGCTTAAAATCAGTGGGGGCTTAAAGATAGCAGTAGTGTGAAGAAACAGCGGTCATCGACAAAGCGCTCGGAGAGCAAATCTGAAAAGGAGAAGGAGAAATAATTTGATGCTTTTCCCTCTCCTCTTCACCTCCATCCTCTCTATATTTATGAGGGCTTTACAGAAATGTGAGGCTGCGCTGTTATACCACACCGTAAAAATACGGAAAGGGGAAGACAAGCAGGAAACACAGGAGTGTCTGTAATTGAATTAACAGAGCGAATGTGTGCGTAAACGCGCCATGGAGGAAATCTCACGGCATTTTTTACCTTGTTTTGTCTGCTTTTTTGTACGCATTTAGCATCAAAGTTCCTCAGGCCACTGCAAAAGGGGAATTGTTGTTGTTCCCGGCCCTCCCTTCTCCTCCTCCTTCACCGGTAACTTTTTGGTTTACTTAAAGATTTAGCCTAATCCCTATTTGAACGCTAAGACTTGATCTGGTGTTTGCATCGCACTTTTATTTCCTTCCAGTGTTTTTTTGTCGGTCTGATTCTCTTTGCCTTTTTTGCGCAGACCTTTGAATGTGCCTGAGAATATTGTTGAAGGCAACGCGGTCAGACAAATGCGAATGGACGTACCTACAACAGCCAAAAGTGTGGCAGCTGTAGACAAGAGTTCAATTAAACTGCTCCTGACATGCAGTAATTGATCCATAGTAGTTTTTGGTTTGTTTTTCCTTTAGTCTTATCACCCTCTTTCTGCCTCAAAGTTTTTTTATGTACTGTTGTTTAATGAAAACAAAATCCTGTTTTCAGAATAAGGACTGGCTGTCTGACTCATGCTCGGCTATTTATATAATCTCCAGTCTTTCCAAATGGGAACATGTTATGCCTTGTGCTAAACGCATCATTTGCATCACTCAGTGCTGTATTTGGAGATGTTTGACTCTTAGTCTTTGAACTCGAGTCCGATATAGCCTGCTCCACACAGCCTGTGTGTTATTCCTCTCCCCGCCCCCGTCGCCCCCTCAAAGTTTCACCGAAAACACTTTCAAAAGCGTTGTACGTGAAACCTTAAAGAACATAAGCGAGTATGACATTGTCATTGTTTGGAAGAACCTAAAAGGGGAGTCATCTGTTGCGACGATTCCCTCTGACTGAAAGTTTGCAACCCAGTGACTTCTCGTTCATCTAATTGGGAGGTAAAACTTTCTTTTCCCTGACTCTGCTCTTTGCACCCGCCTCACCGTGAGGGCTTTCAAGAGCGCGCCGAGCATTAATATGGACACCTGCTTTGTTCCTGGCAGCATGCTCTCCGCTGTATGTTCATTTCCCCTCTTTCATCATCTTTCAGTGGTCTGTCTGCAAAGGGCCTACCTGATCTTACAGCAGGGCTGAGGTTTCACTCTGCCACCATTACATGCGTCTGTGTTTACGTTGGAGGTATACAAAGTCTAATCGAGATGAGATGACAAAAAAATCAATGAAGCGTGCACCTGTGCTGTCCCAGCAACTATTTACCATCTACAAAAGATTGTCACAAAACAAGAGATCAAATGCACAATCAAACTCCAATTCTTCATTTAATTAAATCTGGCCGAGGTTAAGCAGGAGACAGAGAGCTGGGAGGTGGAGAGAGAAGTAGTAAGAGAGCAGGAGAGAGAGAAAGAGAATACAGAGAAGGGCACAATATGTTCTGTTACATTATACTTTCTTAGCTGGGAGAGAGGCAAAAGGGCAGTGAAAAGGAATACTTGCTATTTAATTACTGTCAGCTGAATGAGCTGTGCTCTGTGCTGTTCTCCTCAGCCCCTCCCTGATGTAAAAATTCTTATTCACTTAGTATGTAGGTCACATTACAGTGGTGTCTGGTTATTGGACATGGGCTTAGATAACTGTTTGTTGAGTATTAAATGCTTTTGCTGCCTCAGCACCCTTTCTAACTGGTATTTTTCACACAGCTGTGCTACTGAAAAGAGGCAACGCTGCTGTAAAAATCACGCCGCTGTCCCAACACCCCTCTGCGAACACCGAGCCACCCATTGGGGTCTTTAAAGAGGCGCCGTCTGCATAAAGTATTTATCTTTGTGTTTATAAGAGAAGAGAGAGGTTTATGTTTAAAAGCGTCTGATAAAAGAGTGTCGCAGCATAGCAGATGGGAAAGAAATATGCACAAAAAAAGAGGTAAATCGCAAAACGAGTCACACACAAAAATCTGTGGTAAACCCGATGACTCCCGGGTCCCAAGGTGTTATTCAAGCAGACGAATCGCTGCTTTCTTTCTGCTAATCTGTGTTTGCTTTGTGTGACCTTGCTTGCAGCTAATGTGTGTCGTTCTCACAACGCCTAATGGGCGGACAGGCCACCACATTGCCACAACGTTGCTGCGATGTTGCGCTTCTCAGCTTGTCTTTTCCGTTTCTTTTTTCCTCCATTTTTCTTTCTTTCTTTTTGTCACTTTCTCTCTCTCCCTCCCTCTAGTCTGGGAAGAGAAGAGCCCAGATGGTGATTGATTTTTCGAGTGCTGACATCTCTGCTTGAGAAGCCTTGTGCTCCTCTTCCTTTGTGCAGAGCAAGTCAGGCACACTAACATCATGATGCGATCAGCGGTTCCATACCGCCGCCACTGACTAGAGCCATTGATTGACAGATCATGCACTCCACACACCGCCACACACAACAGAACTAAGCAAGTACTTAAAAAAGCCAGAAGACAGAGACTGTTAAGAAGCGGAATAGAAAGTCACTTGGGAGATGTCTGAGACCTTAAAGCAGAGCTGTGTGGTAAATCTCAAGACACAACCAACAGGACGACATTGATCTGGAGAGAAACCATGCTGCTCCTCCATAGCGGCGATGGATAGACATTTGCCACTGTGCAAATTTGCTACGGGTCCATTGAGTCGACTCCAAAGCTCAAATGATGTCATTGGCTAACTAGCCATTCTCAGGCCATTGCCTCTGTTTGCGTGACTAAATACATACAATTAAGGGCTCGGCACTTCTCAATCTCTATGAACTCATTGTTAGCCTGGGTTCAAGTGCACTGATAATGGGGGCCGGGGGAAAACAGGCGTATCATCGTGGTACCACACACACACACACAGGGCTGGTGGGTAAAAGAAATGTCTCATTATCTGACGCATTCCCGTTCGCCCAACAACTCTCTCGCTTTCTCTGATTTGTTCTTTTGTTTCCTTAGGCACTCCATTTTCATGGAGGTATGACGTTGCGTTAATACATGCCTCTCTCTCTTTCTCTATCTCTCTCTCTCTTTCGCCGTCTTTCTCTCTCCACTCTGCTGCTAATTCTCCAGTTAAATGCATCATTAGTCATTTAGGGTGGTGTGAAAGTGGCTGGACAGTGGACAAGAAGACCCAAATTTGCAACTTGATGAGGAAAAATAAAAGGCTGATAGATCTATGATAATGAAAGTAATCAGCCCTGAATATGGACGCAAAACGAAACAGTCCAGAGCTAATTCTGCTCTCATTATATTCCGACCAGATAGGGCCAAAGTGCCGGCGTAGATGGAATCACAGTATTCCTCTCTTTCTGGAAAGTAGCTCAAACCAGAGACTGCAGTGTTGAGAACTTTTATCGCAATCTTACCTAGGAGCACTCGGGCCATCTGTAGATTATTAGAGTAACAGTTTTTGTGCCCCACACTTTCCCTCAGCTTTCTTTATCTCGTCTAACATAGATAACCTGGCATTGGAGACCATCTGAGACGTGTGATGGGGGGTTGGTGGTGGAGGGGGGTGTCTTAACCTCCATTGAGGGGTGTGCTTGCAGCTGGAACGGCAGGCTGGAGGTAAATGGATCTTATTTTGAGGAGTGTCAACATGTGTAAGGGTGCCCACGGCTCATTGCACGGCCCTGATCCCTCCGCAGATAAGCTGATGGATGAGGGGCAGGGGCCCGGCCCCAACAAGGCCTGCTCTACACTTCTCTCTCCCTTCTCCCTCCATCTATATTCATATCTCTTTTTTGCCTAACAATACCTCCTTTCTCTTTTTCTTTGTCTCTTTGTTTTCCCATCTCACACAAATGTCTTTTTTTCGTCATGCCTCACTATCCATATATCTCTTGTGCCAGTTCTTCCTCTTCCTCATTGAATTTTCCATTTGTCATAGGTTGTCTCTTCTTTATCTGTATCCCTCTTTCTGTCTCTCTTTTTCTGGATCGGCACATTTATGTGCACTTCAGTTTGGTTTGAGTTGTACTAAAGCAATAATTTGTCTTTTTATACTATCATATATATTATTTTCGTCCAACCGGACATCATTAATTTGAGCAGACCTTGCATCTTTCTGAATTAGTACATTAAGGTGCACTTTAAAGTTGCAATGTAATGTAATGTGACGTACATCCAAATTAAATGGATTATTGAAAAAAAAAAGGTGGGGACATTGTTTAATCCATCGATTGTTCATAGGATGGAGGCAGATCTGAATCCAGGCTTGCAGTTGATTAAAAGAATGGGAGAAGTCTGTCGTTTCACCGGAAGATTGAGTTACAACTTATTTTAATTAAGAATTATGAGGTAAAAAAAAAAAAAAAAAAAAAAGTTATAAATTGCAGCACATGCATGGATGAATTGTTCACTATAAGATCAATAACATGCATTTAGAAAATATGAATGAATTTTCATTTTGGCAAAGTCTGACTTAGAGACCTACATAATGTAATTGTAGCTCAGCTTTGTCCAGCATTCGACTACAGTTGGCCTCAGCTCGTATTAAATCCTTCAAATATCTGCTTCCGCAATGTGTCATGTATACATGAACAGATTAAACATTGTAGCTTGACTACACAAAAACCTGCTGTAGCACCATTAAATGTAGTGAATGCTTCAGACACCGTTGAACACTAAAAAGCCTGTCTGCTCCAGGTCTGGCAGTCATTACTGCAGGACCACACTGGGAGACCCATAAACAACGTCCAATGGCTTTGTAACCAGGTTCCGTGGTTAAGCCTAATGCAGACCCGAATCAAACCCTATGTCCCGGTTCTTTCCACCTGCTGCATTTTCCCCGTCACCAGCGCCTTACCTCCATTTAATTCTTCCTGTTCAGCAACCAGCGCTGTCAAATGGCTAATTAGTTACAGATTGCTCTTTAACCCTGGGGTTATGCACCCCTAGCAGGCTGTAAAAGTCTTATGGGAGATGGAGTGTGGTTTACAATGTGGTGAAGTTAAGAGGTCACCAGAGTTGGAACACATGTGTGTGACTGGGCCGCGTTCATGTTTACCACAATGGCCGGCCCACTTTGGGAACTCCATAAACCCAAAATCCATTGCCTGTGGTTTCAACCGAAATATTTTCCTACCCCCTACAAACAGTCACCCATCCTCATACACACAGTCTTAGAAAGAGAACGCCATTGATGGGGTTGCACTCCAGCAATCTGTCATCCAAGGCATCTGGTGTGCCTTTCTTTTTCTTTCTAATGTCTCCTCCTCTGTCTCTTGTTTTTTGCTGTTCCAGTTTATCCCGCACTCCTTTCAGCATGTCATTACAAACATGCTCGATTGGATGCACAACAGTCGATGCAGCGGCCCCTCTAACAGGGGCTTCCTTTAATTCGCCAATCCCAATGTGTGCACCTGGGAAACCTCCTTTACCAGTTAACCTCAGCTGTCCTCTCAGCGACAAGACAGGCTGACTGATCAAAAATAAATAATTAAAGTCGATAAGAAGATAAGGAGAAAGGAGAGGCATGACATATTGTTGTGCACACTTCCATGCACACAAGTCCCATGATGCTTTCTTGTCATGGCACATCACACCCTCACTCTCTCTCTCTCTCTCTCTCTCTCTCTGCTCTTCTTTCTCTCCATCACCTCCTTGCTTCTGCATGTGTCTCTGGTGTTGGATGTCAAGCTAATAGTTCCGTAATGCATCCTTCCAAATGTTACTCACACAACCTTGCAAAGCAGTTACTCAGAAATCTAAGAGACAAAATCTCTTTCCTTAAACTAAGCTGGTATTTACAGTCATTTCATTTTTCTTCCCATCAGAAAATCTCTCTCGCTCTCTTCCCCTCGCCGTGTGGGTATATTTATGTGTGCATGTCTTCTGATGCAGAAGAAGAGGTGTCATTATCGATACAATGAGAACCATTCAAAAACCTGACCAAGAAGAAACTCGCACAACCTTGTAAGAGCTGTCATTAAGAGCTTTACCTGAAAGAATAAAAATACCACATAAGCTGTCAACACACATTAGTACCAAACAAGAGTCATTCAGTTTTCCTTTCTTTCTGCTCTTGCCTGATTTCAGACGTTTCACTGACTTTTTTTTGATATCTCTCAAAGTTTTATGAAAATGTATCTCCACAAAAATAGCGCATAATTACAGTATTTGCACGTGTTAATATTAACCATTTTCATCAGCAAGCAGAATGTTGTCTTCTTTGAGTATTCTCATAACTTCTGTCTCATATATCTGATGAACATGCCTCATTGAATGACTCATATTTTCCATAGCCATTTAAACACTTTGTTTTGACCATGTGTGTATGAGATAGGGACATAAATTACCAGTTTGGGTCTTAACGCAATTCGTGGTTCTATGTTAATTAATCATGCGGTCACACAAGAGTACTACCTAGTAAATAGTATCATGGGGAACAGTAACAAATCTGTGCGCTCAGATACAATGGCAATTGATTGCATTTCCAAATCTGTTTTGGGGCAAATGGAAAAGATTAGATGCTACGGTGGACTTATGGCTAGTTTTTTATGTGTGTGTACACATGTGTGCTGTTGTATGTTTTGTTGACAGGCCGCGGTTTTGGAGGTCCCTTATTTTAGTGCTTTTGGACAGGGAGACGATGCAATTGGCTTTGTTCAGTCTTGCTGGCAGTCGACACATGCTGACATCTGTTCCCTCCCAGCCAGTCAAACCAATCTCAATCAGGAGATATACACACACTCAATCACACGCACACACGCTCATGCATGATGAAATATTCAGTTGGTTTTCCCAATGCATGCGCACACACAGCATCACATTAACACCTTCAATCATATAGAGAGACACTGAAGAATATCACACAGTGATATACAAACACACACAGGCAGATGTGGTCATTACACTGGACGACTGTTCAGTAGGCCAGTTGCTTCCTTGAAGGTTACTGATTTGCACACAGCTGCAAAATTGGCAACATGTATCTGCGATGTGTGGAATCTGAAGCTGGTGTGGTATGAGGCGACCAAGACAGGATATAAGAGCTTGTCGGCTGTTTCTCCCGGGCAAATAACTTGCCGCAATCCTTCCAGAAAAAGAGCGAGTGTTCACCGAAAAAGATCCGTTTCAAATGAAACACAGCCGGGCCGAGAGAAATGAATGTGACACGGCCAGATTTTGTATTTTAGTTACAATTACCCTAAACTCCAAATTAATTATTTGCAGACGCAGAGCAATGGTGAGCAGGTGGTTACCATATTTGCGCGGGACAGTCTCAACTGCGGCTCATGCCTCGCCTGATAAAGCTGAAGCTCATATGACACACTGTCCCCTTCCCAAGAGCCTCCACCACACTCCCTACAGTCCCCCTCCCTCTTTCCTTCTGCTTTATTCTTTACCTCCATCCATCTCTCTCTCCTCTCTTGTCCCTCTAATGTGATATGACATCATTTATCCTCATCCATACATATTCAGCACTCGCTCATGAGTAATCATGTACATTGGAGTTACACCCACTCCAGCAAACCGCCTCCCTTCAAAGTGACTCTGGATCATTTCAATAGTTCCACCTTGAGGGGATTCAAAGTGGGGGAACAAGCGCTGAAGAGTTGAAGTGATCTAATGTTATTAACTGATCAAACTGACTCAAAGAGGAAATGGAAAATCTGTAAGCCAAGAGAACATATGTAGCTTGGGTAAAAGACACATCGGACTTAACACATTGTGATTATTTATTTTATTTTTTTTTCAAACCATTGTGCCATAGGATCTTTTACTTTAATCCACAGACATATGAGTTTTCCTTAGATAAACATCTATCAAAGGATGTGTTTGTATAACCAAGCATTCATTTATTCACAAACAATACAACACTTTCTGTTAGGATAGAACTATGGGCACTTATGGCTGCTTTCTTTTATTTTCTTGTTTTTATTTTTATTCATTTTTGCATGTATTTGCTTTTTCTATATACATTTTATTGTTTAACTTTTGATTTTCTTGATTTTAATTTTAAAATAAAAATATGATAATCCATCATAAAAATGTTTATTAAATGTTAACTTTTCCGTCATTTATGACACCATGCATTTTCCGGCAACCATGTTTTCACTTTTATATGGTAGGGGGCGCAATAGAAGCATTGCTTGCACACGTAAGCTAACGTGATCATCAAACATTAAACAGCATATAAATAAAACTGCTGAACATTACAGAATGAAATATCAAACCCATAAAGAGGTTCAGGATTGTACAAGCTTTGGGGTTGTTGATGGACTCAATCCACTAGTGCACTTTTTTTTCTTTTTCTTTTTTTTTTTTTTCTTTTCTCGATCTTGGTATAGTCTTTGAGCTTTTTGCTCAAAATTTAGCTTTTTTCTATGAAACCTTCCCACATTCAAGTGCTGATTAAAAAAAAAGAAAAAAAGAAAAAAAAAGAATGCTTGAAGCTAGAATATTTTTCTTGTTTAAAAACAGAGGCACTGTTCTTTATTTTGATATATTTTATGTTCAGATATTCATACAATTTATTCTGAGGGCCATGAAAGCTTTGTAAAAATTATCAAAAATGCTGGCAGTTAAAGAGTTAAAAACAATAATCTGATCAAATATTGAAATAAGTCATTTGAATATTTATTGTTTAAAAATTATATACATTTTTGCAGAAATGACTGATTTGGCCTCATTTTACATTTATTTTTATTTTTTTTGTTCAGAATTAGAATGCATGTTTACCAGGGAGAAAACTGTCAGTGAAGAATATGACTGAGATTAAATGAGACATGTTGTGTGAATAAATAAAATAATAATAAAAAATCAAGGTAAATATCAGTTTAATATAATAGATTTTTTTTTTTATTATTGTGTATCATGTCTTACAAAACTAAAAGTTTTTAAATTATGAAAAAAAAGAAGATATTATTTAATTGTCTGTATTTGGGATACATAAAATGCTAGGTAATAAATAAATAAAAATGACAGAATTCCTTGTGATTCCCTTGTGAAATTTGTAAAAGTTCAAATATGTGCCAAAGTGCCCATAGTCGCAGAAACACCCTTATATTGAGCTCAGTTTCTCCTTCTCATCTCTGTGAATATTCTGTATGTTTGTGTCTGAATGTTTGTGTGGAATCTTGAAGCGTCTGCTTGTAAGAGGGACTGAGGAGCATGACAGTAATATTGTATGGCAGACACAACTATTTCACTGGGGCTTAGAGGCCCTCCCGGATGATGTAGTCTGTCAGCGCTACACAGATCCAATCTGAACTCCGCCACCACTCTCCAATATTCACTTGGATTATGTCTCGGAATATGACTGAGCGCTCTGAAGACATGGAGAAGGAGAGGAGGAGAGAGGTAGATGGAAGGAGAAGGAGATGAGTAATCCTCATGTGACTTTATAATGCTGTAGATGAAGTGTAGAGAGAAGGCGTACCGTGGGACGGTTTGCGGTTGACACACATGCACGCACACACATGCTTTACATTCTCTGCTTGTCATTTGCACCTGCTTATTTGGATTTAACACTTGATTTAATGTCCTAAAGCTACAGCACCACAAAAATTCAGAAACTCATACCGATGAAAGAAACTAAGAATGATGGTGAGAGGAAGAAAAATCATAACAACAGATAATTATTCAGCCTGCTGAGGAAAAATCGGAGCGAGGGGCGCAGGCATTCTGAGGGAGGACGGTAACATTCTGTTCTACTGAGCAATTTGATGATAAAACAACAAATAGGCACACAGATCAGATGGGCTAAAGAACTGATTAGAATATATCAGCACACCTCTTCTCAGCTAGCCAGCTGCTTGGAAAACACAGTCTTAGGGCATAACGTCAAGCAGAGTGAGAAGAGCTTTTGTGCATGTGCATGTGTGTGTGTGTGTGTGAGAGAGAGTGTGACTCTTTTTAATTCATTGTTCTTGGCCTTAGATGTTCCACACTATTCATTTCTGATAGTAGATAGTATAAACAGTGGCTTGTTACTCTCTACTTAACTGCTCATAATTAACCGATCAACAGTTCAATTACACTGGACTTGATTTTTTTCTCAATGTAATTGTTTTTAATTTAAGGGCAAAAGCTACTATTAAAAGTTGTTTAGATATGATTTTGAATATTATACTATTTTAGCTTTTAGCAAGTCTTTATAATCATTTGGGCTGTTTCTTTTGTGGGTGGGGAGAATAGTCTCGTCCTATGCAGATGAGTAAACAAATCAGATTGCTGTCAGGATTCACCAATCAGGCTCAATAAATTTGATGTGTAAAATTAGCTTAATGTATACTACACACACACACACACACACACACACACACACACACACGCACACATTATCAAATATTAGCAAATAGCAAAATATTCAGTGGAATTCCATTGTCAGTAGTTTAGCAATGTACCGTATGAAACACAGCCAAAACAGCCAAGAAGCTTTCAGGTGAATTTGCTTCACCACCTTGAACCCGTTGTGAAATCTGTATGACGAAATCTTTCACCCTCGCACGGAATTCCCGTTCATGTGCGTTCGAGAAAAAATCATCAAACAACAATAAATGTGAATGCTCCATTAGTGGTGGAGAATTTGATTCCTACCAGTGAAATTAAATCTTTGGAATCTGATAGAATTGATAGATTTGTTTTTATTTGGTTTATTTGGCATTTGTTTGGTGATGGTTTCTGGAGGTTATGACGTTACGGCCATAGAGAACTAATTGTTCACTTAAATGGTTTGTTCAAAAACATTAATTTGCGAATAAAACACCATTACCAAAAGTTATTGTGGGAAGACTAAAAGGTGAGGATGTTTAACTTGCAAAATGTAATTTAAAGTGTTCTAATTATGGATGCTTCCAGAATTTTTCTCTCTTTTCAAATGTATTTTCTTGACTTTAAACAACATTACAGCATTTAATGGCTGTATGTGAGCTACATAAACTGTGGCTCTCACAGACACTTCATCCCAACCTGCTCCTCAGCTCTCTCACATCCAACAGCTGGACTCTTATTCCAGTCGTCAGACCCCCTCTATGGCTAATGTGTTCGTTCATGGTATTAGTGTTACTGAGAGGGTGAGTGAGTGAGTGAGTAAGTGACAGAGAGATAAAAAGATAGAATTTACCATTTGTAAGTTAAACCCATTCCAGCTTTGGCCCAGTTTAAATTACACTGTTTTTCTTTTTTGATTTCCATTTTGCGCATAATGCCTCTCTCTCAGCATGTTTTAAGTTATATTATTAGCGGGTCTCTGGAGAGTTTCCCCCCTCGTTTTTGGGGTGGGATTCTAGGCTCTGGATGCATTAGCTCTCTGTAATTGGCGAATGATCATGGGATGGAGTGTGGATGGAGAGAGAAGCACACACACACACTCGGCTCGGTGCTGTATGGCCGCGATACTGGAAGTCAGCGAGGGCCCTATCAGTCAAGCCTAATGCTCGGCCCTAATACACTTTAATAGCTTCCTCCGCTGTCTCCGATCCCTCTTCAACACTGATCTGAAATCATCTTTCTTATTCTTTTTTCGGGGGGCTTTGCAGACTTTCACAGCATTTATTGCTGTCACCTGTCTCGTGTGTTCAGATTAATACGGACCGATAGGGGTAGGTTGGAAAAGGAAGCCATTTATTAGCGTTCGGATGTGTGTTCGGCAAAAGGCTAGAGACTTGGCTGAGCCGACGCGCCGTTTGAAGAGCGGGCCCGTTTGAGCCCAGGATCCGTCACATAAATGTGTAAAATACCCGACGCCCGCGCAGGCTGTCACACAAAGGGCTATCACCCTATTATTCAAGAGCAGCCATGGAGCCAGGCCAGAGTAGAGTGTTTCTGGGGGGAAGGGAAAAATCGGCTTGATTGTGATTTGCCATTTATAATTGGCCAACGATGTGAAATGGTCGGCAGCCAGACTTTTTTAAAAAGGCAATCTGCGGCGGTGGAGGGGCCGATGGTTCGCTAATGACAGCTAGCGCGATACGCCTTGGGAACAGAATGGTGCTCGTGTAAGGGTAGGGAACACAAATATGTTTATCTGTAGTCAGCGATGTTTGCATGACTCAAATGGCATTGTCTATTGATTTTCTTTTCCAAAACATCGGCAACACAATGGAAGCGCAATACAGAAGCATAAGCGAAACATTTCTGCAATTTGAAAACAAACAAACCAAACCCATCTTTAATTCCAGAGTCGCTTGGCTTATTAAAGAAGTTACGCAGTTCATTTTGCCTTTTGTTTGTGCCTGTAATCTTAAAGGGAATACTTCTGCTCAACGCTTTTCGGTCTCTGTTGCGCGTTTGTGTTTGTCCCTGGTCTGGGGAGCTGGATTTAAGCTCTGAAATGACAGAGTTCAAGGCTGATACTCCTGTTGGCAGTGAGGCATGGCAGACGATTTCTCGAGGGGGTCTGCCTCCACATTGTGAGCTCGACAAAAGATAGTATTTGATAAAGGTCCCCCTCCCCAAAAGCCCCCATAAATAATGAAAAGTTAATGAAGAGGTAACTTAATGATGTAATGAATATGGCAGCGCAAGGTCAAACAGAACTGTCGTGGGTTGGGTGGGCATGTGAAGCGTATACTCGTCTGTGTGTGTTTGCGCGCGTGTGTGTGCAGCTTTAATGAATGTTTTGTCACAGGAAGTGCGATAATGTTTAATTAGTTTCATGTGTGTGCGGCATGCTGTATGATTCTTAGATGACCTGCTCTCAGATATTAACTGTGAGTGTGTGTGTGTTGGAGGTCGCTCAACAGAAAAAAGAAGAAAAAAAAAAGATGAGAAAGCGAGCAGTTTGAGGGAGTGTTTCTCACAAGTGTACACCTGTGTGTGTTTATGCAAGGGAGAGTGCTTATGAAACCCTTCTGTTTTGGACAGTTTGTTTGGAAGTGTATTGTATGCATGCTGGTCTAGTTGTAGGTTGGGTCTAGTCTGGTGATTAAATATTGAGAATGTCTGAATAATATGTTGGTTCCAGGTGCAATTGATGGGGCACACAAGCAAGTGACTCAATGGCACTGGCTAACACACTGTTTTGTCCTTTAATGTGATCTAGACATGTTATATGTGCCTCAAACGTGTATTTTCACCAACTTCATTACTTTGCTATTGTTATTAGACAAACAACAATCAGTCTGTAAACTCAACACCGCTGGGTTTTCTTGTTGAGGTGGTTCTGATTTCAGTATGTTGTTCTGGTGTGTAAAGTGTCTAGTCGGCAGCAGGCAGGTAAGCACTTCGATCTGTTTCTCCTGGACTGAGGTGAGGGACTACCATGCCGGTGGTCTCAGCTTCAGCTCTGACACTCGGCTCGATCCATTAGATAATAGAGGGTGTGTGGGGTGAAATAGTAGAGAAATGCCAGTTGGAGCCATGGTCTAGCGCTTAGCATATGTGCATGCAAGGTGCATTTCCTGTTCCTCCTGTCATTTCTTTTCCTCTCTCCAGTTTTAATTACAGGCATTGGCATCAAGATAAAATAAAAAATAAAATAAAATAAATAAAATAAAAGTATATTTCAAATAAATGCTTTTCATCAATAGTTCTGAAAAAATGTATCCTGGTTTTAACAAAAACAACATTTTTCAACATTTTCAACATTGATATTAAGAATTTTTTGAGCACCAAATCAGCATATTAGAATGATTTCTGAAGGATCATGTGATACTGAAGACTGGAGTAACAATGCTTTGCCATCACAGGAAATAAAATATATTGAAATATAAAACAAGTTGTGTTACTGAAAACAAAAAACAAACAAAAAAAACTACCTCAAAAAATTACCTCAAACTTTTAAACAGCAGTGTGTGTGTGTGTGTGTGTGTGTGTATATATATATATTCCTGTGATGGCAAAGCTGAATTTTCAGCATCATTACTCCAGTCTTCAGTGTCACATGATCCTTCAGAAATCAATCTAATATGATGATTTGCTGCTCAAGAAACATTTAATGTGTACAATTGTAGAAAATATTTGTGTACAATATTTTTTTTTCAGGATTCTTTGATGAACAGAAAGTTCAAAAGAACAGTGTTTATTTGAAATATAATGTTTTGTAACATTTTATAAATGTCTTTACTGTCACTTTTGATCGATTTAATGCATCCTTGCTGAATAAAAGTATTAATTTCTTTAATTTCTTTTCAAAAACATAAAAATTCTTACTGACCCCAAACTTTTGGACGGTAGTGTATAATGCTGCAGAAGCTTTGTATTTCAGATAAATGCTGTTCTTTTGAACTTTCTATTCATCAAGGAAACTTGAAGAAAAAGTACACAACTGTTTTCAACATTGATAATAATAGGAAAGTTTCTTGAGCAGCAAATCAGCATATTAGAATGATTTCTGATGGATCATATGACACTGAAGCCTGGAGTAATGATGCTGAAAATTCAGCTTTGCCAACACGAGAATAAAGTACTTTGTAAAATATATTCAAATAGAAAATTATTTTGAATTGTAATAATATTTCACAATATTTCTGACTTCTTTTAAAAACATTAAAAATCTTACCGATCCCAAACTTTTGATCAGTGTATATATATATATATATATATATATATATATATATATATATATATATATATATATATACAGTAGTCAACATGTGGATTAAAAAAGTTAATCAGAGTTGTCCTAAAACCTTCTTCTTAGGACAACTTTGATGAACGTTTTTGATCTACTTCAAATGTTGACTACTGTGTGTGTGTGTGTGTGTGTGTGTGTGTGTGTGTGTGTGTGTGTGTGTGTGTGTATGTGTGTATATATATATATATATATATATATATATATATATATATATATACATATACATATATATATATATATATATATATATATATATATATATATATATATACATATATATATATATATATATACATATATGTATGTGTATATATATATATATATATATATACACACATATATATATATATATATATATATATATATATATATATATATATACATATATATATATATATATATATATATATATGTATATATATATATATATATATATATATATATATATATATATATATATATATATATATATATATATATATATATATATATATATATATATATATATATATATATATATATATATATATATATATATATATATATATATATATATACACATACATATATATATATATATATATATATATATATATATATATATATATATATATATATATATATATATATATATATATATATATATATATACAGTCAACCCAAAAATTATTCAGACACTAGATATAATTTTTTACTAGTTGGTGCAGGACACAATAGTTCATTTATGTAAGTGAGGATAGCAAAATAAAGTAAACTGTGACATATTATACCCAAAAATTCTTCATACAGTGGGCTACCAGTAAAATTTATAAACATTTGGGACCAAAAATTATTACACTATTATTACACATTATTACACTTTGACCTGACCATGTTTTGCTTAAGTGTTATCTGACATAATTACGATTATTTTTTTTCTGAAAGTTTAACTCTGAATGAAATGTTCAAGGTGTCTGTATAAAATTTGGTTTGTACATTTATATATGACAATATATATATATATATATATATATATATATATATATATATATATATATATATATATATATATATATATATATATATATATATATATATAAACGTGATACTTTGGTGTAATAGGTTAGTCATGTGATTTTTTTTTTTTTTTATATTATTATGGTTATGATGAATGTGACATCAATATTTAATAATCTTAATAGTTATTTTTCATAGTATGTAATGCAAGCCAAAAACCAATCCATTGATATCTGTGATAAAATCCTCATATGATATAGACGTCATCGGTAAGTATTAGATCACAACACAGACAGCAGATGCTTGGCCGGCACTTTCATATGCAGTCAGAGAAATCTCAAAACAAGACTGGACTCACACAGGGACCCTAGCAAGAGGTCGGTGAGTTTTTATCTGTGTCTCCTGAAACATTTACAGTTCCCCGACAGCTCTAGAGCTGGCCAGGCGTGATTTGTAGTTCATGTGCAGATGTGTGGCTGAGAGACGTTTTAATGTGACGGGCGAGACGTTTCTCAGTCTGTCTCTGCGGGTTTATGGAGGAGCTCCGTGTCTGCGTCTCAATCTCTGAGACCTCCCCCCATGCTCCCAGACTCCCTATCTCTTCACTTAACAAGCCTGAGGTCATGAAGAAATAGCACAGTGCCCCACTTAACCCAAGGTCAGGTCCCTGAGTTGATTCGCCGTATGCTGTCATAAGAGCCTGACAATAAAAGCAGGGATGGATTCGCTCTCTCATGTTATCCTGAATTGGTTTGCTTACTTTTTTACTGTCTGTCTCCTGACAGCTATAGGCGGACAGGTAACAATCATCCTAAAGTTTAACAGTATATATTGTAGGGGAAAGAATTACAGCTTGTGGAGTGAATGAGAGTAGCAGAGATTCTGTGCCGTGGTGACTGTGAGGAATGTCTTTAAAGTGAAATCATTTCCTTTTCTTAATCAAAAGATGACAGACCTCTGAAGTCCCATCTGCACGCCACTGCACAGCCTGGAGCTGCTCTGAACGGGCAAGACGATGGACGCGATATCATGCTCTGAGGTTATGGGTAGGGGTTTTCACTGCTTTGCTTATGGTAGTTCCCACTTGCTGAGTCTCAAAACTTATCGGAAAGGGAAAAACATTAAGCATAAAATAATAAAATATCACTATGCTAGGTTAATAGCGTACACCAGTGTTAGTCTTGCGCCGGGTACATGCAACGCTCTCATGTTTCAGTTGGGAAACGGAGCAGCCAGTTTGACGGACAGATTAAGGGAGGCCTGTGGACCTTTACCATATGTCGAAGTGTGGTTAGCTCACAGATTGTCGCGTCCATCTCAGCCTTCCCACCTCATCACCCTGGAGGCTTGAGCATGAGATTTATTAAGTGTGAATGGTGTGGTCTGGGTGGCGCGTGCCTCAGAAGCTCTGTTGTCTAGTGCGCTCTGAGAAAGCACCTGTGTAACAATGAAAGTCTTAAAATGTTTGTGGTGGCACAGGGCACATCACTGAAGAGAAGGCATTGTTAAAACACATCTGCTCTGCCATCTGATCTAGCTCAGTGTCATGTCTTCAAGGCCATATTTCATTTCTTCAATGTAGACCCTACCAGGTGTATGTGCACCCCAGGGGGTACTCAGCTTTGGGTACTTGAAAAGATTTTTTATTTTATTTATTTATTTATTTATTTATTTTTTGCTTTTACACACCTGCACATTTAGTACCAGTTAAAACTGGCACAACTTTTTTTTATTTAATTAATTTATTATTATTATTATTATTATTATTACAATATTTCATATTTGTTTTCATTTTGCTGTAATTATTTTTTTTTTTTACTTTTGTTAAACATCCCATCTAAATTCATTTTAAATTCATTCCTTTTATAAATGAAGTTTATTATTATGCCAATCTTATTATGCCATTATTACATTATTACAGCTATTATTATTAATAATAATGGTAACACTTTACAATAAGGTTTCGTTACTTAACATTAGTTAATCTATTAATGAACATGAACTAACCAGTGTACTAAAAAAATTTACTTAAGTAAAAGTATTACTACTTAAGAAATACTTTACTTGAGTACAAGTAGAAGTACTAAAAAATAATAAGACTCGTGTAAGAGTAAATAAGTAGTCTGATGAAAAACTACTCAAGTTACTAAACTACAAAGTACTTTAGTATTATTTTTCTATTGTTACACTAATGAGGTGATGTTAGCAATATGGAACATTAAACACTCTGTGATTTTTCTGTATCATTCATACTGGAAGATGGAGGGTGCCCTCGCACAGAAAGTCCACAAGTGAGATTCATAGAAGTATTAAACTTCCAGGAAACGTTCCAGGAAATCCCTTATATGGCCATCAGATATCGCTACTGCTGAATAACATGCAGATAGAGACGTTATGACTGATGAAACATGAAGACAATAAACACACGATTGTGAGGATATATCCGTGTTTATCTTTGTTCTTCAAGCCATCTCGGGTATTTTTATAGAATAATGTATATCTATAACACAACATTAATCGACATAGCCTGTATCATAGAATAATATATTTTCTGTCTCACTCTGTGTTAAGAAGCAACATGGAACCACAGAAGTTATTTCAAACACGACTGATGTGTGTAAATATTAATCTCATAAATTGTTGTGTTTGACGCTATGCTAAGCAAACATGCTAGCTATGCCTGTTGCCAAGACTAATTGTTTTATTACTAATTTTGAATACGAAGTCCACGTATGATCATTTGAATGAAGGGTAAAAGCAAAAACTAAGTGAGTTGTCCAATGAAAGAAATTAGAGATTAAAACAGTATGAACAGAAAAGTGCCTGTAAAAAAATAAAGTGGGGTACGGGTTAACATGTTAAATACAATGCTATTTTTTTTTTCCAATAATGTCCACTGTTGCTATAGTAACAAACTACATTTTTAAGTGCATCTGATTGACAGATCAATCATGTGACCTTATTCCACTGGTGTTGCTAATATTAGGGTTATTTCAGCTACACACAAAGTTTGTTTCGTACATTTAGTTTAACTGTATTGTTAAAGAGGGCAAGCTTTACCATTCAAATGAACTGTGCGCATGCATTTTAGACACTTCCATGCAATAACTGCGTCCTTGTATGAGCCGAGATTTCTATTTACTTCAACTGTTCAGTGCTCTAGTAATATTAATGGTATGACCCATTTCAGGAGCTGCCAAAATTACAATTTAAAATCAGAATGTGAACATAGCTCACTTACATTCACTAAAATATTAAAACCTTAGCGATACTGATTCAAAACGCGAGTGCCAATGATTGAATATCAAAGCGCGGTTTGAATTCCCTGTCACCCAGCTGACCTGGAAGTTTTGATTGGTTTTGCACTCGAGTCAGACCTTTTCGGGTAAAAGTACCATTTTTAAGTAAAAAGTACCACAATTTAATTATACTCAATGAATTAGAAAAAAAAGAAAAATGTACTCAATGTACTGTAACAAAAGTATTTGTAATTAGTTACTTTCCACTTCTGGAACTAACAATGAACAAAACATTTGTTACAGAATTTATTAATCTTTGTTAATGCTAGTTAATAAAAATACAGTCATTCATTGTTCATGTTAGGACACAGTGCATTAACTAATGTTAAAAAATTCAACTTCTGATTTTAATAATGTATTAGTAAATGTGAAATTAACATTTATTTAGAATAATAAATGCTGTGGAAGTATTGTTTATTCTTAATTCTTCTAAATTCTACTAATTCTACTAAATTCTACTAAAGTAGTTAACTAATGTTAACTAATGTAACTACCTAATTGTAAAGTGTTACCATGATAATAATAATTATAATAATAAAGTTATATTAGTTGTATGCAGTAATAATGGAATAGTAATAATAATAATAATAATAATACATTTTGGGAATGAAGAGGTTGTAGGGATGAAAAACATTTTCATGTGATTAATTAATCAAACTACTCTGTTCACTAACAAGGATGCAAACATTTCACAATTTCTTCTTCATGCTTATTCACATTCAGCTGCAGTAAATATACAGGACAGTCAAAGATGCAGTTCTGCAACCAAAATTAAAGAAAAAAAATAAAAAATCAAAATAACAAAGCGAAGGCCTCAAGCAGAGAAATTAAACAACTCAGGCTGCTTGGACGTAAATAGTTTAATCTTTGCTTCATAAATCAGGTGGTTGAGCGTTCATTTGGCCTGAGCTAGGCCTTCAGGTTCACACTTGGTCCTGTGTAAACATGTTTTCTAGTCAGTCCTCCCCAAGAATGATCCACAGAGCCGTAATCAAAAACAATAACCATTGGAAAGCGTAAACGTTTCAGAGCGTCGCTGAGAAGTATGAAATAATAATCTGTGTGTGGCCTGGCGAATGCTGAGAATGCAAACATTTCACAATAAAGTTGTTTAAATAGAGACCTTGGCATCGATGACTAAGAGATAGGACATGCTGCGTTAATTACACCCGCTCATAAAAATAAACCACCGGTTTAAAATATGACTCTCCATACTACGGGATTTAACCTATTAAATGGCAGTGAGGTGTGTTGCTCAGATGTGAAGGAAGGGTGTATTGTTTAGAGTAAAAACACAACAGGCTTAGAAAGAGATAAAGAGAGAGAGAGAGCAAAAGAAAAAAAGGCGAACTAGCTGTACAATCAACAAAGGAACAGAGTGTTTACTCTGAACTTAAAGACTTTTGAATTATTCCCCACCATTGTGTGGCATTAGAACGGGAAAACAGCTCGGCTAAGTGCACGTTTATTATTTTTAAACCGTGTGAAAAGTAATATGCTTTAAGGAGCCAGCAGATGTATTGGTAGAGCTATAGAGGGCCCACACATAAAGTTTGAAGTGAGTTAAGTTTCATCAGGGGATGGCGAGAAATGGATTATTTTCCTTGAGCATGGACTTAAGTTTTCAAGTTCACTGCCGGGTGGCCCATTCCTATTATCCATGTTAACATAAGAATAGAGGATAGGGAGGAGGCAGGGATAGAAAGAGAGACACAAAATGAGAGTAAAAGAGTGAGGGTTACTGGTTTAAATTAACTTCTGCATAGCAGAAGTTCTTGTTATCCACTTAGAATGTCACATGTTCACTTTCACTTCCCACTTTTACTACTGAAGTCAAGAATTTCAGGTAATGGCATATCAAGTGTGTCAGAGCAGTCTTGGCACTCCTCATGATTTGAGTCCAACCAGCTTTTGTGGGCCACACGACAAACACACGTTCCCAGCTTTGACGCCTGGCTAGAGAACAAGGAACCCGGTCACAGAAGCGGCGTGCTCCGGCTAATCACATTACACTGTTTTTGCTTCACATTACACTTAGTTTACCCCCGAAACAGAGTCAAGGGAACCATGACAACTCTTCAGTCTGAGAAGAGGCATGCAGTTATGAATAAATGTTTGTATACATTTTTTGTGGATCTTGGAGTGTGCACATGGCGAATGGACTGTGCTTAAAGACATCTGGATGCGATGAAATAGAATTTGTTTAAACAAAATGAAGCCCCTCTCTCTCCACCTGGAAAGCCACCCAGAGCGCATGCTGCTCATCACTACATACTTGTGCAGTGATTTTAATAGGACTGTATTGACAGATATTTCAGTACAGCAGTATGAAGGCTTTTGAAAATGTGTGATGACTTTCACAGCTCTTACTGAAAGAGTCAACACGAATACCGTGACTTTACACATGCTGGAACTGAGGGGGGAAAACTTCTTCTTCTTCTTCTTTGAATATCCTGTTTTGAATTTGTATAGTATTCACATTAACACTTTCATGTTTCAGTATCTTCAATATAACAAATATTGTTATTATTATATTGAAGACAAGTTCATAAGCTAGATAGTTGTATGCACTTCTTAAAATAAGTATTAAATAAATATAAATGAATAATAAAATGTCATTCTTTAATTTATTCATTATTATTATAATTATTTAATATTTATTTTAAGAAGTCCATAAAACCATGTAGCTTATGCACTTGTCTTCAATTTCTTTATTCATATATTTAAAATTCTGGAGATATGTTCGTATGCAAATTTCTATAATGCTTAAAATGGAAGAAAGAAATAAAAGATGTCAGCTAAATTTATAGCTAAGGATACTCTAATGGAGCATTTCTATTTTCTATTTCTTTTGACTGCGTCAGCTGGACTTCACATGTAAATAATAAACCATCTAAATGTAAAATACTCCACTATGATCCATGGCATATTAATCAGCATGTTTAATGAGCGACTGCTGATGAAGGATCGGACAAGGGAAAAGTGCGAGAAGGTATATGCATATAAGAGACACCTATGGATTGATCAGCCTCTTAATTCTATTTTAACAAATAGTCCCGGAGTCTTGGATGGCGGAGCAGAAACATGACTAGGATAATAAGCATCATGGAAACTAATCAGATTTCTAAGAGGAATTGATTGTTGGTTTTGCAGAAAGAGCAGAAGAAGGCTTGACAATAAGCTGAAATTTAAGTGTTAATTTTTATGCTAATCTTCCGGCAATCTCCACGTGATGCAATTTGCTCTCCTGCTCTGCAGATATGAAATTGTCCCGCTCACAGAGAAAATGTCAGCTTGCCAGACCCTGAAAGCTTGTAATTTATTAGGTATGTTTCTATTAGTATGTGTCACACTTGTTAGCCAGCCTCTCTTTCTCTGTCATGCACACTTGTACACATGCAAACTCCCATACTCATGCTAGTGCGCTCCATGTGTGTGCTGCTCAGCCCGCGGCCTAAAAGCGCGTCTCAGCTCACTGGCTGTAGCACCAGGGCATTAATGTATTATCATATATCGGGTGGTCCTTGCCCTGTGGACAAAAGGCTGTTTAATACAATTTAATGACATTCCCGAGCAGGAGGGAGAAAGGGGGAAAGAAAGGGCAAAGCCCAGATTAAATTAGCATTTGTGGTTCTTATAGTTCACCCATGCAAAACTTAGCAACAGAAAAGCTATGACTCCACCCCTCCATCCCCCTTTTCTTTTTTTTTTCTTTTTTTCGTTGTCTCTAGAGCGACAGCATAGAGTGAGAGTTCAAGTAAGAGTTGAGGTGGATAAACTGAACTTAACACGGGTTGCAGCTCATAACCTGTCAGCGACGCTCATGTTCCCCAAAGGCCACAGCTTGATTGATTTCCTGTGTGACCCAGTGATGTCATCCATAAGAGACGCAAGAAGCTGACAGCCGATGCGTTTAGGCGTTTCTGTGGCCGTGCCGTTTACCGACACGGGTTTCTTTGTCTTCATCTGTCTCTGCCTCACTTTATACATCTCTGTCTCTCTTCTTTCCATCCTCCCTCTCTCTCTTTCTCTCAAGCACAAACCCTCCTCTCATTTCCTCCCTGTTTGTGTTGTGTAAGGAAGCCAGTGCCGGGCATCCAGTGTTACACTCAGCGTACTCTGTGTAGAAGGTTTGGATGCAATTCACATATAGGTCAATTAAATGCGCCAACATCTGCTCTCTTCTAACCATTTGCATACAGTATTCATATGTTAATGATGTCTCTTGTTTTGTGTGTGTATGTTTGTGTGTGTGTTTTTCACTTCCTCCCCTCCTCCCTGTCTTTTTGTAAAAAAGAAAAAAAAAAAAATTAGAGATAGAAATTTTTTTGGATTCAAACTGCTTCATGTGGCGACTCCAAACCGGATAGTGCCGTCCTATTTTTATTTCCTCTCCCTCTCTCTCTCGCTGAAAGCAGAAACTCCTTTACTGTGAGCGGCGGGCTTGTTCAGCTGCCATTGGCCCTGATTTGAACAAGAATCCTTCCACTGTAGCTGCAAAGGAAGTCCTTGCCTTTGGAAAGCAGCTTAACGCCTTATAAATCAGTGATGAGGCAGATGGACCAGCGATAATCTATTTAGAATGCCTCACAGCAAATATTGTCGTACAGATGATTAGAGATTGAGCTATTTTAACTCGGCCTTCTCCGCCCTCTCAGCAAATCTTCTGCTTCTGTGAATGATTTAAATTGGAGAGTTTCTTCTTTCCCCCCTGCTTTTCCTCCCTAAATATATCTGCGTTTTCAAATCGCTCACTCACTCGCGCTTGCACGGGTTGAAACGACGTGGTGAAGTGTACGTGTTTTATGCCGCCATTTTCTTGGCAGGCTTCAATGGCGTGCCGTGGAACAAAGAGAGCAGGGAGATGGGCCTGAGCCAACAGGCTAATGACAAAACGCACACTTCTTAACCCAATATTAGTGGGGGGACGCGGCAGGAGCACGGCTGTACGTGAGGGCTGAAGCCGCACCGAAGGCCCCCCGTTACGCTTTGGTGGTCGATAGGTCCCGATTTAGCACGAGGCCACGGAAGACGGGCCGGACGATGGATGGATAGAGAGGGAGAAAGAGAGAGAGAGGGAGGGAGGGCGGAGTGCGAAAATGAAGTGGAGGTTGTCAGATGTGGCAGCTGCTTGGAATCCTGATAAATATAAGTCCTTATTGATCGGCTGAAAATGAAAGATCCCAGAGTGGCGTGCAGTATTTAGCTTCTTGTCTGCTGAGCGCGTCAGCGGTGGCCTTGCCTTGCTGGGATAGATTTTCAGCTGCGCTCTGAGCCACGGCTTTGATTTCATCTTTAACCTTTTTCGGCTGCTTTTCCTTGACCTCTGCGCCACTGCTGTGATTCAGTGAATTTGTTACATTTGGCCTGACATCCTCTCTCTCTCTCTCTCTCTTTCTTTCTTGCTGACAGAGTAAGACTCATCGCTGCTGTCATCGCTTGTTGCCGTACAGACTCAGTGGCGGGGTGAGTCACGGTCTCTTCAACCTGACGGGCCCCGGACCAGTATGCAGTTAGAGTGATCAGGTAAGCAAAGTTCACCTCATGCCCCACACCGCTCCTTCTTTCGGTACTTGTAACATGACACCGCTCCTGGACCAGATACAGGACATACATTTCTGATCCCAGATCTGCGCGCTTGAGCGGTCCTTAGATAAGACATGAAGCATGCTCACTTACCCGCTGGTCTCAAATCATCAGTGTCAGGGTGAGATTAACTGATCCCACAGTCTGATCCCTTACAGACAGTCCATTTGAAGTGGCACGTTTTGTGCTGAACGGTTGTAATCTTCTCTTGCGATGTGTCTTTAAGCCGAACACCTAAATGACATATAAAAGCCCAATTTAGAGCAATTGCTTCTTCAATTTGCTCTTCTATCTGGTTTAAGTCTTTTCAGTGAGACATTTCATGTGTGGCCATCATGAATTTTGATTTTTTTAAGATCTCAATACATACAAAAGATATACAGTTGGGGAGGCCGGAGTTAGTTGTCCTAAAGGTTGTTTCTAGAAGATTTTGAGACAAAAGTCTGATTACATGTGTGTTTTCTTCAGTGGTTCTTCAGTGGTTTTGTATGCGAGTTTAAAACATATAATCATTTTTCTAAATTTTATTATCTAAAATTTCAAAATTATAATGTCATCATCATATTAAATACACTACTATTCAGTGTGTGTGTGTGAGTGTGTGTGTGTGTGTGTGTGTGTGTGTGTGTGTGTGTGTGTGTGTGTGTGTGTGTGTGTGTGTGTGTGTGTGTGTGTATATATATATACAGCTCTGGAAAAAATGAAGAGACCACTCCAAGTTCAGAAATCAATGTTAAGTCTCTTATTTTTTCCCTGAGCTGTGTATATGTGTGTATATATATATATATATATATATATATATATATATATATATATATATATATATATATATATATATGTATGTATGTATGTATGTATGTATGTGTGTGTGTATATATATATATATATATATATATATAATATATATATATAATATATATATATACACACACACACACACACGACAATATAATATTAATACTTTTATTCAGTAAGGGCACTTTATGTTAGTTAGTATATTATGACAGTAAATACATTTACCAAAATATTTATATTTCAAGTATAATACATTCTTCTAATCATCAAATAATCCAGGAAAAAAGGGTATCACAGTTTTCACAAAAACATTATTCACCACAACTATTTTTGACATTGATAATAATAAGAAATGTTACTTGAGCATAAAGCCATCATATTTAGAATTATTTCTGAATGATCATTTGACACTGAAGACTAGAGTAATTATGCTGAATTTTTTAAAATATAATTTAAATATATATATTTTTTAAAAATATTTTAAAATATAAAAGTCGTATTCAAAACCCTGAGAAATATTCACCTGGGTAAAAGGTGTGTCATGCATTTTATTGCATGTTTGGATCATTAAGTGTGATCTTTAAATAAAAGTCACTAATGAGAAGAGGCAGTAATGATTTACATTTTTCACATTTTTTAGGGGAAATAAGGGGTAAAAGCAGCCCATGAATAAAAAGTCTTCTCCTCCTCCTCCTCCTCCTCCTGAACAATGCTCCAGCACACTTTTAGATAGATTATAAATCCCCTATGAGAGAGCCTGCAACAGCTGTTGGCAGACATACTAGATATGAGAATAGCAGCATAGGATGAAGGAGCATTAAAAATTAATATGCTATTTAGCCTAGGTGTATTTTAGGTATTTGACATTTTCATGTCCGGGACAGACTAAATTTATTCATAGTACAGAAAAAAATAAAAAATAAAATACAAAAATTGTATATATATATATATATATATATATATATATATATATATATATATATATATATATATATATGAAGATTGCGAAGGGGTGGTAAGAGCTGTAAGAAGAGGCTGCTGTTTTTTCTTTCTTTTTTTTTCTTTTCTTTCTTTTTTTATGGTCACCCTTTCATTCAGTAATGATAGGTGTTAAGACATCGTCTATGGAGGAGACTGGAGCCCATTATGGGCACGGTAATAATTAGCACATAGCACAAAGGGAACCGTTTGCCTCTTAAGCCTCTGCTTAATGCTTTTTTGTTGCATTGTTTTGCTATTTTTATTTCTATTTATTTTGTTTTCTGGTGTTTTTTCCCTTCTTTTTGTGTTATGTTGAATGGTTAAGAGAACTGTGTGTGTGTGTGTGTGTGTGTGTGTGTGTGTGTGTGTGTGTGTGTGTGTGTGTGTGTGTGTGTGTAGACGAGACAGTGAGAGTGGAAATCCCAGCTTCAGTAGTGATTAATTACTAATACTCCCTCAGAACATCTCTCTATCCCTGACTATCTAATCACACTGAAATCTAAGACATGTCCTGAGAGGAGAAGAGACGA